>NC_041382.1:101364960-101464296 GCF_002162155.2 Triticum dicoccoides | reverse complement strand
CCAATTGGATGTAAGGCATCATGACTATTATTGCTGACATTACCCTTGAGGTAAAAGGTTGGGAGGCGAATCTATAAGCCCCTATCTTTCTCTGTGTCTGATTAAAACTTTGAACCCATAAATATCGCATGAGTGTTAGCAATTGTGAAAGACTAAATGATAGTTGAGTATGTGAAGTTTGCTGAATCAAAGCTCTGACATAGACTCTTCCTGAAAATAAGATGAATTGTAATTGTTTGATGATTAATAACACGGTTTGTTAGTTTTCAAGAAATTTTATGATCTATACTTTAACATGTGAATAGTTTGTTACTCGATCATGAAAAGTTTTATGAGATGAGCTACTGTTATGACATATGATGATGCTAGAAAAGGTGATTGAAATTATCATTGATCAAACTTGTGCACCTACTAGCATTCACACTTCATAAATTATCTCTTTTATCATTTACCTACTCAAGGACGAGCAGGAATTAAGCTTGGGGATGCAGATACGTCTCCAACGTATCTATAATTTATGAATATTCATGCTATTATATTATCTGTTTTGGATGTTTATGGGCTTTACTAAACACTTTTATATTATTTTTAGGACTAACCTATTAACCGGAGGCCCAACCCAAATTGATGTTTTCTTGCCTATTTCAGTGTTTCGAAGAAAAGGAATATCAAACGGAGTCCAAACGGAATGAAACCTTCAGGAGAGTTATTTTTGGAACGGAAGCAATCCAGGAGACTTGGAGTAGACGTTAGGGAAGCTTCAAGGTGGCCATGAGGCAGGGAGGCGCGCCTGCCCCCTGGGCGTGCCCCCCACACTCGTGGGCCCCTTGTGGCTCTCCTGACCGACTTCTTTCGCCTATATATGTCCATATACCCTAAAAACATCGAGGAACAGAATAGATTAGGAGTTCCGCCGCCGCAAGCCTCTGCAGCCACCAAAAACCAATCGGGACCCTGTTCCGGCACCCTGCCAGAGGGAGGATCCGTCACCGGTGGCCATCTTCATCATCCCGGCACTCTCCATGACGAGGAGGGACTAGTTCACCCTCGGGGCTGAGGGTATGTACCAGTAGCTATGTGTTTGATCTCTCTCTCTCTCTCGTGTTCTTGAGGTGATACGATCTTGATGTATCGCGAGCTTTGCTATTATAGTTTGATCTTATGATGTTTCTCCCCCTCTACTCTCTTGTGATGGATCGAGTTTTCCCTTTGAAGTAATCTTATCGGATTGAGTCTTTAAGGATTTGAGAACACTTGATGTATGTCTTGCATGTGCTTATCTGTGGTGACAACGGGATATCACATGAACCACTTGATGTATGTTTTGGTGATCAACTTGCAGGTTCCACGACCTCGTGAACTTATGCATAGGGGTTGTGTCGGTGTACTAAAGTAGGGGTACCTTAGTATCCCGAACTTGTGCACGGGCAGTCGCAGCATCCCGCGGCAAGGCTTGCTGGGTGACCGCCATGACCCTCCGTGGATCCCTTGAAGACCATTCAAGGGAAAAGTAACCAAACCAAGGCCCCGGCAAGAGGAGCTTGCCGGGAAGGCCGACCAAGGCCCTGGCAAGAGGAGCTTGCCGGGAAGGCCAACCCAGGCCCCGGCAAGAGGATCTTGCCGGGAAGAGACAAGACCCCGGCAAGAGGAGCTTGTCGGGAAGGCCACTCAAGGCATACCAAGAAAGCTTGCCGCGACGCGCCCTGCGTCCCGGCAAGACCCGGCGAGCGACAAGCTCCCAAGCACGGCAAGACGACGACCGCGGCAAGGAGCTTGCCGCGGGAAACCCCCACTTCGTGCCCGCGCTCCAGCACACCTGCTAACGCGTCGCTCTGGAACCCTCCCAAGCACATGTGGCAGGAGGCCGTGCAGCTAGGGGTGCGAGGTGGCAAGCAGGCGCTGACAAGATAACCATCGTGGCAAATGGTGGCGCTCCTAACGGTCACTTTTTTCACTGTTTGGGCGACCCAGACGGGCATTTAATGCCCTTGTCCCCTGCCGTCAGAGTTAGGTAGGGTGCACTGTAGCAGGTAGCTGTACCTACCACAGCACCTTTCCATTTTGCCCTTTACCTCTGTTGCTATGTCGGTAACCCCTTGAACATATAAAAGGAGGCCCATGCGCAACGGAGGGGGGGGTTCGGATTCTGGGCAGTTAGGTTCGGCTCATCCGAGACACCAGAAACACTCCCACGCCCAGTCTGGCAGCGTCCATCGCTCCTGAGCAAGAATTCAATACACACAAACAAGCAGTAGTAGGATTTTACGCATCCGTGCGGCCCGAAGCTGGGTAAAAACCGCCCGTGTGTTCCGCCTCGATCTGCTCTTTGCTCGACCTCCGCCCTCACCGAATCGAAAGGGGCTCGGCCCGCCGGTCCCCATAGGTGTTCGTGGATCAGCAACCCCGACATCTCTGGCGCGCCAGGTAGGGGGCGTCGAGGTTGTGTGAGCCAGATCCGGTGTCCACACGAGCTAGATCTTCATTCCTTTCATCAACATGCCACCGAAGAAGAAGACTTCGGCGGCAGCCGCTCCGTCCACGTCATTTCCGCCACCGTTGGAGCAAACGGATGGTGGAATGGACGCCGGTGGAAGAATGGACGTCGACGAGGAAGCTCACAATGCTGCCAGGTCCAAGAACAAGGCTGCACAAACCTCGGCGACCGCAGATGCTCCGCGCCACTCTCCGGAGGCGCAAGATCAACAGCGTCATGGCACTAGCAGTGCCATACGCATGATAGCCCAAGGCCAAGCTGGTGGATCTCGAGGCGCTCAAGACCAGCATGCACGCCAGCGTGCTGGCACGAGCGAGGCACGGTCGCCTGGACGGGATACTGCTCCTTCTAACATAGTTAGAAGTTCGAGCACGTCCCGCTCCTCACGCCGTCCGCCATTGCCACCCACCACTCCAGCAGAAGCTTTGGCGCGAGCTCAGCTGCTCCTGGACTATCCTCCGACGGCGGACAAGACCGACGAATGGAGGGCCACCATCCAGAGCCTCATCGGCTTCGCCAACGGCGACACTGCGCGGCAACCAAGCACCTCGCTGCCGCGGCAGGACAGCCGGACGCGAGCCGATGGCAACAAGACCGGGGGAGGTGCGACTTCCATGCACTCTCCTCCCTGAAGGCTAAGATCGCCGACTCGTCGGGTCCACCCCGACAGCGGCTCCACCGCGTCGTCGGACCCACGAGCTCGTCGCGACCAGCGTCAAGTTCTCCATGAACGACAACAAGAGGACGCTCGAACCCGCATCGAGCACCAAAGAGAAGCGCGGCGTCAGTCCGACAAGCGCGCTGGGCCCTCTGTTGACATGCATGCGCCAGGGGAACCAGGCGATCTACCCTATGCGGTAGGCTGCCCTGCGTTCACTCGCGAGCTGCGGCAAGTCCAGTGGCCCAGTACAAAGAACTTCAAACCAGACGTACCGGAGAAGTACGACGGCAAGACGCATCCGTCGGAGTTCCTCAGCATCTACACCATTGCGGTGCAGGCTGCCGGGGGACGAGATGACAAGATCCTTGCCAACTACTTCCCGCTGGTGCTCAAGCCCAATGTCAGATCCTGGCTCATGCACTTGCCGGACAACTCCATATCCTCCTGGGTTGATCTGTGCCATCAGTTTGTCGGCGCCTTTACAGGCGGACACAAACCACATGGCCAAGAGAGCGATCTTCATCTACTCGCC
Source organism: Triticum dicoccoides (assembly GCF_002162155.2). Lineage (NCBI taxonomy): Eukaryota > Viridiplantae > Streptophyta > Magnoliopsida > Poales > Poaceae > Triticum > Triticum dicoccoides. The sequence goes on along the minus strand of NC_041382.1, from coordinate 101,460,609 downwards.
TAGAAGGAAGGAGAACCCCTGCGCAAGTACATTTAGAGATTCAGTAGTGTGCAGCACAACATCCCAGACGTTCACCCTGCCGCGGTGATCAGCGCGTTCCATCAGAACATGCGGAACCGCAGGATGCGGGAGGAAATGGCGATGTGCAAGATCAGGGACGTCAGTGAGTTATATGCACTGGCCGACAAGTGTGCACGTGCTGAGGTAGGGAGAAGACTCCCCGGGGAAAATATAGGAGCAGGGGGATCTGACAGTGAAGATGTTGCCCCGGCAAGAAGAAACCGGCGGCGGAACAACAGAAAGAGGAAAGGCAAAGAAGTGCTAGTTGTCGAGCAGTCCGGCAACGGAGGCGGCGCCAAGGAAGCTAAAACTGGTGGCTCCGACAAGGAGGCCCAGCCTGTGGCGGCCGCCGACAAGCAGGACAGCTCCGGCAAGCAGTATTGTAAGATTCACCGCACCAAGGGTCATGATCTCCAGAACTGCAAGAAAGTCGAACAGCTTGTCGAGCAACAAAAAGCTGAGTACGAGCGGTGCGACAAGGAGAAGGCCCAGGAAGGAGCTGGTGGATCCGGCAAGAAGCGTCCCGGCCGAGGAGGACGCCGCGGCAAGGCCATGCAGCGGCAAGGAGATAGGCCTCCCCGCGGCCGCGACAAGGATGAAGATGACGAAGACGATGAAGATATGGATGATGACGAGGCCGACGAGCAGGAATTTCAGAAAGCCACAGAGCTCCTGTGCGTTGACGATGGCGCCTCTCTGCATACTTCGCACCGCCAACTCAAGCAGTGGATGCGGGAAGTAAACGCAGCAGAACCACCCGTCGAGTCGCGCAGGCCTCTGAAATGGTCCAGCACGCCTATCATCTTCGACATTGAGGATCATCCTGACCGCGTGACTGCGGTCGGGTGCTTGCCGATGTTGGTTTCACCAACTATCCGCAACCTCAAGGTCATAAAGATGCTAGTTGACGGCGGGGCCGGCTTGAATCTGATCTCCTCCGCGGTCCTTCAGAAACTCCAGATCCCTGACAGCGAGCTCGAAGAGACCGGTACCTTCCAAGGAATCAACCCGGGAAGGAGCAAGCCGAAGGGGAAGATCACGCTGCCGGTCACGTTTGGCAGCGAGCTGAATTTCAGAACTGAGAGGGTCACATTTGACGTTGACGACTTTCCATTACCTTATAATGGAATCCTTGGCCGTCCAGCACTCGCCAAATTCATGGCAGCCTCTCACTATGCATACAACATGCTCAAGATGCCAGGCCCAATAAGTGTCATCTCTGTCCCTGGCGACAAGAAGGATGCTCTTATCTGTGCCGACAAGATCTACCGAGAAGCAGCAGCCGCAGCTAATCACAACACACTTGCCGCTGAAGCTCCCGGGGGGAGGAAGAAGACCAAGTCCGGCAAGAGCTCTGATGCCTACTCCGGCAAGCGCACCTCTTCGGAGTGCTGCGCTACCGTCGAGGACGCACCACCGAGCTCCACCGGCAAGCGTAAGAAAGCAATGGCAGCTCCACCTGAGACCAAGAAGGTGTCCGCCAAGGAGGACGGCACTGGTGGTACCTTCACCATCAGTGCCACGCTCGGCCCTAAATAGGAAAGTGCGCTCATTGCTTTCCTACGGGCGAATGTCGACGCGTTTGCATGGCAACCGTCTAATATCCCTGGTGTTCCCAGGAAAGTAATCGAGCACCACCTTGCCGTTTGTCCTCATGCGCGGCCCGTCAAGCAGAGAGTCAGGAAGCAGGCAGTGGAGCGCCAAGAGTTCATTGCAGAAGAGATCAGGAAACTGAAAGCAGCAGGCCTTGTCAGAGGAGTGCTCCATCCCACATGGTTGGCCAATCCTGTAGTCGTGCGCAAGGCGAACGGGAAATGGAGGCTTTGTATAGACTTCACTGATGTCAATAAAGCTTGTCCCAAAGATCCATTTCCCTTACCGCGCATTGACCAGATTGTTGACTCCACAGCTGGATGTGACTTGCTTTCATTCCTTGATGCATACTCAGGATATCATCAGATCTTCATGGCAGAAGAGGATGAAGAGAAAACCGCATTTATCACCCCATGTGGCACGTACTGCTTCGTACGGATGCCTTTTGGTTTGAAGAATGCTGGTTCAACGTTTGCAAGGGTAGTCCACCACGCTTTTGAGCCACAAATGCACAGAAATGTGGAAGCCTACATGGATGACATAGTGGTCAAGAGCAAGAGCAGGGCGACCCTGATTCAAGATTTAGATGAGACATTTGTAAATCTGCGCAAGATCAACCTCAAGCTTAACCCCGAGAAGTGCGTGTTTGGAGTCCCTTCCGGCAAGCTTCTCGGGTTCTTCGTGTCTCAGCGGGGAATTGAAGCCAATCCCGACAAGATCAAGGCCATCGAGCAGATCGAAGCACCAAAGCGCGTCAAGGATGTACGAAGGCTTGCCGGTTGCGTGGCTGCTCTCAGCAGGTTTATCTCCAGATCTGCTGAGCGCGCCTTGCCATTTTTCAAAATTTTGAAAAAGGCAGGTCCAATGAAATGGACTCCGGAAGCGGAGGCTGCGCTGCAGGACTTGAAGAGATACCTGTCTTCCACTCCAACACTTGTCGCACCTAAGCCACAAGAGAAGTTGCTGCTGTATGTAGCGGCAACCAATCAAGTGGTTAGTGCTGCGTTAGTGGTGGAGAGGGAGGCGGATGATGAGCCAGCAACCACGGCAGTTCCATCCAGCGACAAGCAGGGGGCTTCACTGACAAGCTCTGGTCCGGCAAGCTCTTGTCCCGACAAAGATGGATCTGCGCAGACACACAACGAGATGCAGAAGAGAATGGTGCAGCGCCCAGTTTACTTTGTTAGTTCCCTTCTGCAGGGAGCCAGGTCAAGGTACTCTGGAGTGCAGAAGCTGCTTTTCGGCCTCCTCATGGCCTCGAGAAAGCTGCGCCATTACTTCCAAGCACATGAGATCACAGTCGTCACTCGCTTTTCGCTGAAAAGGATACTACAAAATCCAGAAGCAACAGGCAGGATCGTCGAGTGGGCGCTGGAACTGTCAAGCTTTGGCCTCAAGTTTGAGAGCACTTCAACTATCCAAAGCAGAGCATTGGCAGAGTTCATAGCAGAGTGGACGCCAACCCCAGACGAAGAAATTCCAGAGACAAGCATCCCCATCAAAGAGACGAGCAAGGAGTGACTGATGTACTTTGATGGTGCCTTCTCGCTGCAAGGCGCCGGTGCAGGCGTGCTGCTTATCGCACCCACCGGAGAGCACCTCAAATACGTAGTCCAGATGCACTTTCCCAAAGAGCAAGCAACCAACAATACTGCAGAGTATGAAGGATTGCTTGCCGGTCTCAGAATCGCAGCAGACCTTGGGATCAAGAAGCTCATTGTCAGGGGTGACTCACAGCTTGTCGTCCGCCAAGTGAACAAGAATTACCAGAGTCCATTGATGGAAGCTTATGTAGGCGAAGTGAGAAAGCTAGAGGAACACTTTGACGGCCTACAAATGGAACATGTTCCACGAGCTCAGAATGACATTGCTGACGGCCTGTCAAAGTGTGCAGCACTAAAGCTACCTGTGGAACCAGGGATCTTTGTGCTCAAGCTGACTCAACCGTCCGTGACGCCATCAACTGGACAGAATAAGAAGAGGAAGTTGGTTTCTGGAGACTACTTTCCGGCAGAGCTTCCCGAAGCCGCCGCCAAGAAGGTCCCCAAGATCGACGCCAAGAGTGCTGAGGAGCAGTCTGCTCCGGCGAACCTCTTGGTTTGTTCCATTGAAGCAAACGCTCCCGACAAGTTTTGCTCCGGCAAGCTTGTCGGGGAACGTCAAGCTCCGGCAGAGGTGCAGTTCCTCGCCGTAGAAGCGGACGTTCCCGCAGCAGCAGAGAGCAACACCGAGAACGCTGAGGAGCAAGATGCTCCGGCAAGCCCTAGGGTTTGTTCCGTCGAAGCAGAAGTTCCCGATGAGTTTTGCTCCGGCAAGCTTGTCGGGGAACGTCAAGCTCCGGCAGAGCCGCAGGTTCTTGCCGTAGAAGCGGATGTTCCCGCAGCGGCAGATTCGCCTTTAGTCCTTATTGTCGAGCCACAAGCTCCAGCATGGGCGCAACAGATTGTCCATTTCCTTCAGACAGGAGAGCTTCCCGAAGAGCAAGAAGAAGCTGAAAGAGTAGCCTGGCAGTCAAGTATGTACAAGTTTGTCGACAACACACTGTACAAAATAAGACTCAACGGTGTGAAATTGAAGTGTATTCGCCGGGAAGATGGACAACAGCTGTTGGCAGAGATACATGGAGGCATATGTGGTCACCACATTGGCGCAAGAGCACTTGCCGGCAAAGCATTCCGACAAGGCTTCTTCTGGCCGACAGCCCTCCAGGATGCAACTACACAAGTAACCAAGTGTGAAGCGTGCCAGTTCCATTCCAAGCAGATACACCAGCCAGCTCAAGCTCTCCAGACGATCCCTTTATCCTGGCCATTTTCGGTCTGGGGGCTCGATATCCTCTGCCCCTTCCCCCGAGCTGTCGGGGGCTTTGAGTACTTGTACGTTGCAATCGACAAGTTCACAAAGTGGCCGGAAGTGCAGCCAGTGAGGAAGGTGACAGCACAGTCAACAGTCAAGTTCTTCAGGTCGATTGTTTGCCATTTCGGGGTTCCTAACAGGATCATCACCGACAACGGCACGCAATTTACGAGCCGCACCTTCATGCAGTACGTCCAAGACCTTGGCGCCAAGGTCTGCTTCGCTTCTGTTGCTCATCCGAGGAGCAACGGTCAAGCAGAGAGGGCAAATGCTGAAGTGCTGCGCGGGCTCAAGACCAGAACTTTCGACAGGCTGCACAAGTGCGGAAAGAACTGGATCGAGGAGCTGTCGGTGGTTCTTTGGTCAATCAGAATGACACCAAATCGAGCCACTGGCCAGACACCCTTTGCTCTAGTCTATGGAGCAGAGGCAGTTACCCCCACGGAACTCGTATACGGGTCACCTTGAGTGCTCGCTTATGATGAGCTTGAGCAAGAGCGGCTGCGACAAGATGACGCGCTGCTCCTTGAGGAAGATCGTCTTCAGGCTGCTGTACGAGCTGCTCGATACCAGCAAGCTTTGCGCCGCTATCACAGCCGCAAAGTTAAAGCCAGAAGCTTCGAGGAAGGCGACCTTGTTCTTCGGCGCATTCAATCCGCCAAGAATTCCAACAAGTTGACGCCGAAGTGGGAAGGCCCTTATCGGGTGAGACGAGTCACGAGGCCTGGCGCTGTCCGCCTTGAGACCGAAGATGGCGCACCAGTGAGCAACTCCTGGAACATCGATCATCTTCGTAAGTTTTACCCGTAAGGCGCGGTTGTCGGACCCTGTCCGGCAACCACCTTTCTGTACAAGTCTTGCCGCTGTTGCATGTAATCCTTTGTACAGAGCCAGGCGCAGACCCTGAGCACCAGTAAATGAAGCGCTGACACCCCGGGGTTAGAGCATGCATGCTAGGTCGAGTCTCGTCCTTGGTTAGGGTTGATAGTGCCTAACAGCGGCTAACCCCTAGCTTAGAGGTCGATTGTCCGTCCCTTTGCTTTTCCTTCGTTCGCAGGGCTCGCATATCCTGGGCAGACTGCTCGAGGACGAGAAGGAGAAGAAGGGCGCGCCGGCACCTGGGCCCCGGCAAGCCAGTGTTGCTGGGGGCCGCCAGTGCCGAGATTCGTCCACGGCAAGCCAGAGTTGCCGGGGGCTGCAATATCAGATAAGTCTTCCATCCCTCATCATGCATCCTCTTATGGACTGGGGAATGCGAAACCGCGTTTCTTCCCGGAAACTGCCGTGCTCCCTCAGCTCTAGGCCCTGGGACTCGCTCCCGGGGCCGAGTTTGGTCGTAGTCGTGGCAGCAAAGGGATAGAAGGAGGAGGCCGCACCCACCTCATTCCCGCCTCCGCCAAAGGCGTGAAAAAGGTCGAGCGACATGGGAAGGCGGCAGGGCCTGTTGCCGGGGAACGAAATGTCTGTCCGAGCGATACCAAGGATTTGCTCCTTGGCTCGGGTTCAACCCACGAGACAAATAACCCGGCAAACATCCCCTTTTCATTAAGAAAACATCCCACTCAGGTACAGTCCATAGAGGATGAAAAACATGAAAGAGAGGATTATAAGATTTAGATGCAGCTAAGGCCCGAGGGCTTACAAATTAAAAAGATAAGATGCCCGTAATCCCTTTCATGTTCCTCTCTTCAGGAGGCAGGTCAAGGAGGCGAAAAGGGCAAAAGGAGCGCCTAGGCGAGCTACGGGTGCCAGAAGACACCAAGAGAACATCCCGGGGGCCGTCCGAAGGCTAGACGGCGATGGCGGCGCTGTAAGCGGGGCTCGAAGACGGGGCGGCAGGACGTCAGCACGCTGTCGAGGGCACCACGCCCTCGTACTCCGACCTGACGGCCTTGTCGCCAGCCCTCTTCCCCTTCCGCAGCCTCCCTACGCCAGCCGCCCAAGGAGACGACCCCGGGGAGTTCAAGGAGCCGGCGACACGGATGATGGGGTCGCCGATGCCGCGCGAAGCGGCGCCCGACGCCTAGTCGGACCCACCACCCTGCCGCCCGCTACCCTCATCGTCGCTGTCACTCTCCTCCTCGTCACTCTCGCTCGAGGAGGAGCCTTCGCTATCGGAGGAGCTGTCCACGCAGCACTTCGCCCGAGTGCCGAAGCACCCGAAGACCTTGACGGAGAGGAGATCGCCCTCCATCAACTTAAAATGGAGGGTAAACCCCTCCATCAAGCTGTGGATACGGGTGAACGTCTTCCACCCTCGATCGAGATACATCACATTAGGGGCTGGGAATACAACGCGGACTCGCGTGCCGCTGATCCCACAACCCCTCATGTGCAGTCTCAATGTCTCGGGCGGGTCCAACTCCATCGCGCTCGCAAACGGAGCTGGAAGCCGGAGGTGACGACGAGGCGCCCGGCGTAGCTTGACGAAGAACTCGCAAGGGTCGTCCCCTATATGGACCGCCGTGGGGGGAGGAGCCGCCGATGGAGGCGAAGCTGGCGCGCCGCCCCGTCCGCCTCTTCCCCGAGCGCCTCGACCTCGTCCTCGACCTCGTCCACGACCTCGCCCCCTCCCTCTTCCCCTTATGGCTGGCTCTGCCACCACGGGCGCGGGAGAGGGAGAGGTGCGCTGCCTGGCGGCGACCCTCGCCGCCACCGATGAAGGGCCAGGGTTCCCATCTCCATGGCAAATGAGAGAAAGGGGAGCAGAAGCTAAAGAAAGGAGGAGATGAGAGAGTGCGGGCTTCTATGCTCCCCTCCCGCTCTTTATAAAGGAGCGAGGTGGGGGCTCAGCCGCCCCGCTCAGCGAATCAAGGCACGGGAAGAGCAGGGAGTCGGGGCCGACCCGCTACCTCTGCTCGCGTTTCCTGCTTCCACCGTCCGCGACCCCAAGTGCATGGGAGCCGCGTGGCGGAGATGCAGAACCGAGGCGATGAATGAGGCGGCCTCGCCCCACCCCACGATCGCGGGGAGTGGGCGCCTCGAAAACTGCGCACCGGCCTCGTCTAGTAAATGCACCAAGCCCCCATGCCTACCTCCGTTTAGGGAGGAGGGCGTGAACCGTCCCCTACATCATGGCTTGACGCATGCCCGCAGGGCTTAGCCTCGTGCATGCTGCCCACGTCTCCCACGACGCCGCGTTTGGTGCATGCCGTTTTGGGCGTGCGCGGTGGAAGCGGAGAGATATGCGGCGTGACCTAGGCCGCGCGTGCCCGTGCACTATTTTGGGCCTGGCCCAACAGCGCTCGGCACCGTGTATGGCCCAGGCCCGGGGGCTCCTGTCGGTGTACTAAAGTAGGGGTACCTTAGTATCCCGAACTTGTGCACGGGCAGTCGCAGCATCCCGCGGCAAGGCTTGCCGGGTGACCGCCAAGACCCTCCATGGATCCCTTGAAGACCATTCAAGGGCAAAGTACCCAAACCAAGGCCCCGGCAAGAGGAGCTTGCCGGGAAGGCCGACCAAGGCCCCGGCAAGAGGATCTTGCCGGGAAGGCCAACCCAGGCCCCGGCAAGAGGATCTTGCCGGGAAGAGACAAGACCCCGGCAAGAGGAGCTTGCCGGGAAGGCCACTCAAGGCATACCAAGAAAGCTTGCCGCGACACGCCCTGCGTCCCGGCAAGACCCGGCGAGCGACAAGCTCCAAGCACGGCAAGACGACGACCGCGGCAAGGAGCTTGCCGCGGGAAACCCCCACTTTGTGCCCGCGCTCCAGCACACCTGCTAACGCGTCACTCTGGAACCCTCCCAAGCACACGTGGCAGGAGGCCGTGCAGCTAGGGGTGCGAGGTGGCAAGCAGGCGCTGACAAGATAACCATCATGGCAAACGGTGGCGCTCCTAACGGTCACTTTTTGCACTGTTTGGGCGACCCAGACGGGCATTTAATGCCCTTGTCCCCTGCTGTCAGAGTTAGGTAGGGTGCACTGTAGCAGGTAGCTGTACCTACCACAGCACCTTTCCATTTTTGCCCTTTACCTCCGTTGCTATGTCGGTAACCCCTTGAACATATAAAAGGAGGCCCATGCGCAACGGAGGGGGGGTTCGGATTCTGGGCAGTTAGGTTCGGCTCATCCGAGACACCAGAAACACTCCCACGCTCAGTCTGGCAGCGTCCATCGCTCTTGAGCAAGAATTCAATACACACAAACAAGCAGCAATAGGGTTTTACGCATCCATGCGGCCCGAAGCTGGGTAAAAACCGCCCGTGTGTTCCGCCTCGATCTGCTCTTTGCTCGACCTCCGCCCTCACCGAATCGAAAGGGGCTCGGCCGCCAGTCCCCATAGGTGTTCGTGGATTAGCAACCCCGACAAGTTGGCACACGTTTTCGTCTTGACTCTTCGGTAGAAACTTTGGGGCGCTCTTTGAAGTACTTTGTGTTGGTTTGAATAGATGAATCTGAGATTATGTCATGCATATCGTATAATCATACCCATGGATACTTGTGGTGAAATTGGAGTATCTAGGTGACATTAGGGTTTTGGTTGATTTGTGTCTTAAGGTGTTATTCTAGTACGAACTCTACGATAGATCGAACAGAAAGATTAGCTTCATGTTATTTTACTACGGACTCTTGAATATATCAATCAAAAAGAATAACTTTGAGGTGGTTTCGTACCCTACAATAATCTCTTCGTTTGTTCTCCTCTATTAGTGACTTTGGAGTGACTCTTTGTTGCATGTTGAGGGATAGTTATATGATCCAATTATGTTATTATTGTTGAGAGAACTTGTACTTGTGAAAGTATGAACCCTAGGCCTTGTTTCCTAACATTGCAATACTGTTTGTGCTCACTTTTATCATTAGTTACCTTGCTGTTTTTATATTTTTCATATTACAAAAACCTATATCTGCCATCCATATTGCACTTGTATCACCATCTCTTCGCCGAACTAGTGCACCTATACAATTTACCATTGTATTGGGTGTGTTGGGGACACAAGAGACTCTTTGTTATTTGGTTGCAGGGTTGTTTGAGAGAGACCATCTTCATCCTACGCCTCCCACGGATTGATAAACCTTAGGTCATCCACTTGAGGGAAACTTGCTACTGTCCTATAAACCTCTGCACTTGGAGGCCCAACAACGTCTAAAGAAGAAGGTTGCATAGTAGACATCAGGAGGCATTACTCCACCTCCCAGCGCTTGATGTACCGATCTTGCCATTTCATTGGGCGCCCACCGGAGCTCCTCATCGGTGGCACGCTGGAGCTTATCGGCCTACCTCCACTCAGCAATGAGGCACCTAGCACCTTTGGCCTTCCTCGTGAAGTACCCATCTTCATACACCTCCTCCGCACGATGGCGCACCCGTTGTCGGTGTCAAAACCGGCGGATCTTGGGTAGGGGGTCCCGAACTGTGCGTCTAGTCTCGATGGTAACAAGAGGCGGGGGACACAATGTTTACCCATGTTCGAGCCTTCTCGATGGAGGTAATACCCTACTTCCTGCTTGATTGATCTTGATGAATATGAGTATTACAAGAGTTGATCTACCACGAGATCGTAATGACTAAACCCTAGAAGTCTAGCATGTATGACTATATGGTAATGATTGTCCCTATTTGGACTATGCCCTCAGGTTTATATAGACATGGAGGGATCTAGGGTTACACAAAGTCGGTTACAGAGAAAGGAATCTTTAGATCTTGGTCGCCAAGCTTGCCTTCCATGCTAGGGAGAATTCTATCGGGACACGGGAGAGAGTCTTCGGTCTTGTATCTTCATAGCCCAATAGTCCGGCCCATGTCCAACAGGCCGGACGCCCGAGAACCCCTTAGTCCAGGACTCCCTTAGTAGCCCCTGAACCAGACTTTAATGACGAGGTGTCCGGCGCGCAGATAGTCTTCGGCATTGCAAGGCGGGTTCCTCTTTCCGAATACTCCAAGATAGTCTTCAGACGTGAACAAGCGTGTCCGGATCTACAATATAAGTACCGCACACAACCATAGAGAGTATAATATTCCACGAGTCTAATCTGCTGACAACTTTTTGCAACATGACATCACATCTACTCGACTATCATCCCGAACCGTTTTCATCTGCCAACCCATGTCTCAAAGCGCGGTTTTCATTGGCACGTCTTGTGAAGCAGAGATCGTGTCCCCTTATTGCGGGATTTTCATCAATACGGGCATGGGTAATCCAACCATCCTGTTGGCACGACTCCTTGAAAATAAGCAAGCTTCAAGGCCCACGAGGAGGCATTCGATATTCATCGCCTTTATAAAGGGATACAGACCCGCCCTTTTCTCCCCACGCTCTCCTTTTCCCCCAAGCTCCAACGCCCAGGATTCGATTCTTTCCATCGCCACCAGGCCTCCTAGCCATGTCTGGATCCAACTCTCAAGGCAGATGGGTGGCTTCCATGATCACCGAGGAAGACATTGCGAGGCTTAGGGAGGCAAGATACCTGACTGCGGAGATCTCTCATCGGCTTCCTGCTAAAGGGCAGGTTGTACCTACGCCAAAATCTGGCGAGAGGGTTGTGTTCCTCCCTCAATTCCTCCGCGGGTTGGGGTTTGCTCTTCATCCCTTTGTTCATGGCCTCATGTTCTACTATGGGCTGGATTTTGACGATCTGGCTCTGGACTCCTTTCTTCACATCTCGACGTTCATTGTTACATGCGAGGCCTTCCTCCGAATCCCTCCACACTTCGGCCTATGGCTCAAAATCTTCAGCGTGACTCCAAGGGTCATCGACGGGGAGCAAGCAGAGTGTGGCGGCGCTATGGTAAGCAAGCTTGCCAATGCCGTCTGGCCAGAAGGTACTCTCATGGAGACCTCCAGCTTATGGCAACAGGAGTGGTTTTATGTCACCGAAGCCTGCGGCACAAAGTGGGCAGCTGCGCCAGTGTTCCGGTCCGGCCCTCCACCACAGCTCGCATCGTGAATTAATAAGGGGCTGGACTGGGGATCAACGGACGAAGTGAAGAAACTACAGAATCGCGTCCAGAGCATCCTCGGAAAGGATATCAGCATAGCCAGCGTGATTCAGGTGATGTTAGTTCGCCGGATCCTTCCGTGCCAGCGACGGCCTCTCCGCATGTGGGAGTTCAATCCGGAAGGACCTCGGACTATTCGGCAATTCTTCGGTGTAACGCACGAAGAGATGTGGAAATTATTCCTTGGGTCGCAAGAGCACCAGCCGGATACATCCGAAGACGTTGGGTTCGACCGCAACCATCCAGACACCACGGTAAGTACTCAACTCATAGCTGGCTACCTCGTTTCAATATACTAAGAAACTCATCTTTGACCAGGACTGGGTAAAGAAGGCAGAGCGAATCAAGTGTTCGGCTCCACTTCACGAAGATTCAACGGATCTTGTATTAACAAGGATGTTGGCTCTAGTGCCGCATCAAGCGTCCATGGAGGAGGACAAGAGCAACGAGGGCGGGGGTGATAGTTGTCCAGAAGGCACACTGGACATCTCGTCCGGGGAGATTAAGGCTCCCTATGCTGAGGACAAAGGAGGAGAAGGAGACCACGGCCCTTCTTCCCTCAGGAAGAAAAGGACCGCCTCCGAAGACCTAGAGGCGGAGGCATGCAAAAGGGGGGAAATATCCCTGCCAAACAATTCGGATTCAGAAGCCGATGCCCCCGCGGAACACCCTCACGAGCCTCCCATAGAATCGTAAGTGAACGAGGTTACTCTAGGCATGCCCCGTTCTCTCGAGTTACAAGGTTAATATTTGAACTTATATGTTTGCAGTTCGGCCCGCCACCCGTCTCGGCAATCTTCCTCATCGGGCGACTTGTCTCCAGGGATGATGGAAAGTGAAACGCCTCCCCCAGCTTCTTCGCCCCTTAAGGCAGACGATTTTGAGGTATCATCCTGGAGGATCTCCCCGACCCTCAAGTGGTGCAGGAAAGCGTGAAAACGGCGTCCGAGGATGATATTGCGAGCGCCGAGGGTCCGGGGAGCGCAGCCCCTGCGGGGACCGAAAACACGGATCCCCCACAGTCTGACGCACGGCCAGAGACAACTTCAGGGTTGGGTGAGCGTGTCCCATTGAAGGGTGTTAGTGCATCAGCCGCGATCTCCCGGGGTCCGTAGGTGCCGGACACCCTGATGGGCACATTACAAAGTGCGTCCATCTTAGAGGAACATCGTGCCTTAATGGGTACGGTGGCCAGGAAGATTCTTTCTGTGAGGAGCAGATTGAATGAAGCCTTCGCGGGTCTGCTGAGAGGTTTCAAGGTATGTAGTACCAGAACCATTCTTTATATGCAAAACGTTCCCGTGTATAGGTAGTAGCCCCTGAGACTTGGTCGGCTTCCACAAGGAGGCGATCAGATGATCAAAAAGAGATGTTCAGGGAGTGACATAGTCATCTTTGAAAAACAGGTTGTGATGTCAATGGCGACTGCCCCTTCTGCGGAAGTTGCAGCTCTGAGGCATAAACTGGATTTAGCTGACGAGGACGTTGCTTTTATTAATAGGCGGCTCAACTAGGCGCAAGGCATGTGTTCGGATAGTTATCTTATATATGTATAATATGGGTGCAAAGCTAACCATTTCATATATTGACATGCATACTTGTAGATGGTGTTGTCGCGGTTGAGAACCTGCGGGCTGAACTTGCACAAGCCAAGGAGCGCGCTAGAGTAAGCGATGCGACGCCGAAAAGGCGGCTGCTGATTTAAAGGCCGAACAGGCCACCCGACGCTAGTGCGAGGAGGGAATATCTACCATGGAGCAAGAGCTTAAGAGTGTGACTGGCTGATGCAACTTACTCGAGGCGGAGAACAAAACCAAGGCAGCCAAACTCGACAAGGCCTTACAAGAGGCTTGAGAGGCGCGGTCCGAATCCAGAGCGGCTCGAGAGGAGATCCGGCGGGCTGGAGAGATAGCAGCTGGTAAGCCCTTTTTATTACAAAATAAGTTCGGTGACACGAAGTATGTGCTTCTTAACCAATTGTGGAGTTCTCGAGATGCCTTATTGGACCTGTCAAGGAGTGCCTCCGATGCAACGCAGTTTTTCCAGGTGCAGGGAGGACATTCAACAGAGAAGCTTTTCCGGTCACAATTCGGCATGGCAAAGCGTCCGTCGTTGCTGAACGAGCAGATACCCCAGTGGGCCGAGCTTCACCGGATGTCCGGGTCTGCCATGAAGGACGTTATTGTCCGGCTGTGGCCGTCTGAGCCTGTCCCGAATAGTTATTTCAGTTTGGTTCAGTGACTTGTTGAAGCGGTGTTGCATATCGACGCCGTTAAGCGGTCTCGTGCATTGAAGGTGCACGGATGGCCTTTGCCCATGTGAAAACATACTGGGCAAGGATGAAGGCCGCCGATGTTGCAGCGAAGAGTCCACCCGAGGGCAAGGACCACCACGAGCCGGAGTATTACTTTGATGATGTCCTGGAAGGCATTTGTGTGATTGAGGGTCAATGCTCGAAGAGTATTATGTTCGAGTGACTGTACCAAATTTGTAAAAAATAATAGTTTGATACATTTAAGGTTGTGGTATATATTTTATACCTTGCCTGAATTAATATTACCTCCTGTGCGGCCGTTTGTAATCTAAAAGTTTGCCAGTCGTTGGCTTCAGCCCCCTCGCATATAATACGGGGGTGTTCGGGATAGCAGCTGACTACACTTGACCCAATGTCTTGGTCAGTGAAGGAAGTGTCAGTGCGATGAACTAGGCAACCAGACTATAGGGCTTTAACACTTTCACTTAGCCATAGGAGTTTGACAGCGGGTCTATGACATAGCCCCCGGTATGTACGCGATTGTCCGAATAAGGTGACCAAACAACGGTCCTTCGTATAATACGGATGTAATCGCAAAGATTCTGATGAGTCGTCGAGTGGTTGACTAGCTCTCGCCGCATCATCACAGTCAGTTTTCTGTTTTCTCTACTGAGGTGCTTGTCCGGAAGAACCAGGGCACAATCGCAGTAGTTCTCCCTTTACTACCCTAGCCGATCTAGCGGAACATAAGGTAGTAAGCACAGGAGCCGGGCAACCCAACTATTGACCAAAGACATGATTCGAAGCTGGTGCATATAAGGCCAAACTCGGGACACCGAAGTACGCTGTGAAGCTGTTCGGACTTTGAGAGGCAACTAATAAGTTGCCATATCGAGCCCCTGGTGATTAGAGCCGAGGTGTGTGCATGAAACAATCGTAAAAATCAAAGAAAAACCAATACAAAAGAAAGTACAGACTACGTTCGTAAGAATCTGATTGGCATGCTAAGCGCGGTGTTTTACAGATTATAACACCACTACTCCGGATATTAGACATGCCAGGGTTCGAAAGCTGAGCAGAAGAAAAAGGCTTGATTCAAGTGTCTCACAAAGAATCCTTTGGACCTCCTGTTGCACGTTTGCATTGCCTTTGCCTCGGCGAAAGGTATTCCTCGAGAAGGAGTGATCTTCGATGCAAGGCCGGACTCGAGAAGAGTACATGTATGTTTATAGGCTGCACTTACATTGATCCGCCTGTGACAAAAGTTAAGGAAATAATTAAAAGAAAAATGAAAAAGGTATATAGTCCGGACAAACTGTATTGTAGGCCCGTTCGCATTGCGCCTCCGCCGATGTCCAGGGTGTTCGAAATGCAGAAGTGTGTGTGATACTTATGTCGCGGGTACAGGAAGCAAAGGGCACAGGTTTGGCTGCTAGTCCAGCTCCGAGATTGACCGGTCCTGATTAATAGAGGTCGGCGGCTTAATGGCCAATGACATATGCAGTTTAGTAAGGACGCTTTTTTCTTCGGCGGTGATTGCCGAGGTATACTCTCCGGTATGGAGGTGGTGTTCCATGTTTCCGTTAACTGTTATAACACCATGTGGGCCAAGCATCGTAAGCTTTAGGTGGGCATAATGTGGGACCGCGTTGAAACGAGTCAAGGTAGTCTGCCCCAGCAATGCGTGGTATCCACTGCCAGACGGAACGATGTCAAAGATCAAATCTTCACTTCGAAAGTTGCTCGGCGAGCTGAAGAAGACTTCCAGTGTGGCTGAGCCCATACAGTGGGCTTCTTCGTCGAGTGCTGCCTCCTGGTGGGTAGTTTTGGTGGTCCTGATCCATGAGGGATCGACGCCCATTTTGCTAGCGGTATCTTTATAAAGCAAGTTGTGGCTACTGCCGCTGTCCAGGAGGACCCTTGTGAGATGGAATCCATCAATAATTGGGTCGAGGACCAGAGTTGCCAAACTGGGGCAAAAACTTGTTCGGTGGCTCTTGCGATCTGCCCAAGGGCTAACTTTTGAAGTGACTTGCTTGATGGCATTATCACCTTGCGGCATGCGGTTGTGCTCCCCTATAGGGATATGTGTCGTAGATATCACGTTCGCCATTTTTACTTCAGGGGGAAATCGCTTTTGACCCCCAGAGTTTCGCTGGTGGGTTATACCGTCGCCGCTGTCATGGGGTGGCCTCTTCCCATTGTGTGCGGCGTTGAGCTTGCCGGCCTGCTTGAAGACCCAACAGTTTTTGTTGGTGTGGTTAGCTGGCTTATCAGGGCTGCCATGAATCTGGCAGGGCCGATCCAATATTTTATCTAAATTGGAAGGTCCGTCTCTGCTTGCCTTGAATGGCTTTCTCCGGCGGCCGGATTTGGGGCCGCTAAATCCAGCGTTGACCGCTGTATCGTGCTTTCCTTCATTGTGTCATGGCTTGCCATTACCGTCTCGGGCTTCGGAAGTGCCCGGATCGCTGGCATTTCTGCTCTTTCGAGCAAGCCAGGTGTCTTCACCTACGCAAAAGCGGTTCATCAGAGCGGTAAGGGCTGACATGGATTTTGGCCTTTCCTGACCAAGGTGGCGAGCGAGCCACTTGTCCCGTACACTATGTTCGAAGGACGCTAGGGCCTCCTCGCCCGGACAGTCAATGATTTGGTTCTTTTTAACTAAGAACCTAGTCCAGAGTTTCCTGGCTGACTCCCCGGGCTGCTGGACAATGTGACTTAAGTCATCGGCGTCTCATGGACGGACATATGTACCTTGGAAGTTGTCGCAGAAGGCGGCTTCCAATTCCTCCCAGCTGCCAATAGAGTTTTCAGGCAGACTGTTCAGCCAGTGCCGAGCTGGCCCTTTGAGTTTTAATGGGAGGTATTTGATGGCATGGAGGTCATCTCCACGGGCCATGTGGATATGGAGGAGGAAGTCCTCGATCCATACCGCGGGATCGGTTGTTCCGACGTATGATTCGATATTCACGGGTTTGAACCCTTCTGGAAAATCATGCTCCATTACTTCATCAGAGAAGCAGAGAGGGTGTGCGGCGCCTCTATATTGGACCACATCACGACACAGCTCAGATGGCGTCTGTCTGCGGTTTTCGGCCCGGGCATGATTATGATCGTTGTGTCCAAATGTGTTGTCGTCGCCGCGCGTTGGGGTATGTCCTATGTAAGGTGGAGCGGGCGGGTATTCGACTTGAGTTGCCACTTTATCCCGACCACGTAGTGATCGGTTTGCCGCATTGTGTGACGATGGTGCGGACTCCGGCGCCTTATGATCGAGCTGAGATAGCGATTTGCACTTCGGGTAAATTTTGATTGGGCGCCCGAGGCCGTCTTCCTCGGCTGCCAGGACATTTGTCCACCTATCGTTGAGCAGATCCTGATCATCTTGAAGCTGCTGCCTTTTCTTTTTCACACTTCTTGCAGTGGTTATTAGCCGGCGCTTAAAGCGCTCCTGTTCGAGAGGGTTCTGTGGCATGGTAAAATCCTCGCTAGCAAGGCTTACTTCGTCCTCAGAGGACGTGAGGTAATTATTGTCCTCTGAATCCTCGTGTATTGCTTGTTCAGAAGTTGTCTCAACAGGATCTTCATCGCCATCTTCGCTAGTTTCTTTGGGTTTGTCCACCATACACACATCATCCGAAGACATGTCACTCCAACGTTTAATGAGCGGTGGGTTTCATCCCTGCTAGTTGTTGGTGTTGTCGCTCATGCTGCCAATGTCTTTAGAGCCGCAATCAAGCATGTCAATTTCAACGGTGGCTATTGAGTGGGTGGCGGGTGGGGAGCGAAATTCGCCGTCAGCCCCTAGTTCGAGCCGGATATAGTTCACCCGTGAGTCCTCCGCCAAAGAGAGAGCTTTTAACGAGTTCAGTATGTCGCCCATAGGTGAGTGCTGGAAAATATCTGCAGCGCTGAATTCGATGATGGGCATCTGATCTAGCTCAATGGGCACGGGTAGACGTGGTTTGGTATCTGGAGCCAGATACGAGTCCGGGGTTTCGGTAGCACAGACCCTGCTCGAGATCGGATATGTGTGCGGCACCAACGCCGATGAGTCTGCGGCTTCCGTGGTGGGGTTGCGCTTCCCATCCTCGATCGGCACGAGCTGCTCCGGCTCTAGGGCCAGAGTAGCCACGTGAGCTATCTCCTGGATGTGATTCGATGGCAGATTCAAGTCATGATCATCGTGGTGGCAGGGAGTGGCTGCCGCGGGCTCCAATCCGGCGAAGATCAAGTCTCCGTGAATATCAACCACGTAGTTGAGGTTTCCGAACCTGACCTGATGGCCAGGGGCGTAGCTTTCGATCTGCTCCACATGGCCAAGCGAGTTGGCCCGCAGTGCGAAGCCGCCGAACACGAAGATCTGTCCGGGAAAGAAAACCTCCCCTTGGACGACATCATCGTGGGTGATTGAAGGATCCATCAAACCACTTGAGGACGGCATAGAGGAACTGTCAATTAAAGCACCAATGTCGGTGTCAAAACCGGCGGATCTCGGATAGGGGGTCCCGAACTGTGCGTCTAGGCTCGATGGCAACAGGAGGCGGGGGACACAATGTTTACCTAGGTTCGGGCCCTCTTGATGGAGGTAAAACCCTACTTCCTGCTTGATTGATCTTGATGAATATTAGTATTACAAGATTTGATCTACCACGAGATCGTAATGACTAAACCCTAGAAGTCTAGCTTGTATGAATATATGGTAATGATTGTCCCTATTTGGACTATGCCCTCCGGTTTATATAGACACCGGGGGGGGGGTCTAGGGTTACACAAAGTCGGTTACAGAGAAAGGAATCTTTAGATCTTGGTTGCCAAGATTTCCTTCCACGACAGGGAGAATCCTATCCGGACACGGGAGAGAGTCTTCGGTCTTGTATCTTCACAGCCCAATAGTCCGGCCCATGTCCAACAGGCCGGACGCCCGAGGAACCCTTAGTCCAGGACTCCCTCACCCACCCCCAAAGCTCCACCTTCTCCTTCTCCCAGGCGGCATCATGGGTTTCACAGGCCGCTTGGTACCTGGCTTCCTCCTCTGCCATCTCCTTCCTGAAAGCCACATGCTTGGCTTTCTTATCCAGCGACAGTGACTTCCACAGACAAAGATTGTACTAGCCCGAAAACCAATCCAAAGTTGGGGAGTCTGGCGCAACCTCATCCAGCGGCACGTAGGGGTCCTCCTCGTCGCTGCTCTATGACTGAGCGTCCTCGGGGGGCGGCGACTCCTTGTCAGCACGCAGGCAGATCGGTGGCGTCATGGCAGAGCTTTGAGAGAGAGAGGGCGAGCAAGGGGAGGATGTAGATGAGAATGCAAGCGGGACGACACAAGCAAGGTAGTATTTATTGGCGACCGGAATCTAGATCGACGGGAACAGTACACACGTCGGTCGCTGGAATTTATGAGTACTGTAGTTTGAATTACACATGATTCTCGCATTAGAATGCGTGTGTGAACATAATAGTTGCGTGTGTGAACATAATAGCTGACGGTTTCCAACACAGAATCGTGTCTGATTAATAACCCCTGCCAATCACCTTCCGAACCTCGAGGCGCGAAATAGAGTGTCAATCGTGTGGCAGCCGGTTGTCTTGCCACATCTTTACATTTTCTTTTTTGAACATCAGATATTTACATCGTCTGAAGATTTTTTACCTCGCACACAAGTACACAAAAATATGATTTTTCAAACCATTATGGTTAGCCGTTGCATGTACATGTAGTTCAAATTTGAATTATGATCATTAAATGGCTAGAAAAACACTTAAATGTCTTTAAAAGGTCAAAAGACCCCTGAAATTTTCCAATTTTTTACATGATAGTGGTATTAGTGCATGTTAAACGTAGAAAAAATTTGAAGGTCGTAAGGGGAAGTGATCTCCCGTTCGTCATCAAACATGCATTGTTCCCTCTCGGAACCACTAGCCTTCTAGTGAGTTGCTCCGGTTTGTGAGCGGTGTGTGTGCAAATTTCGTCAAACATGCCGATTTTTTACCACATCATCTTGGTGGCATGACATTACATCAAGCAAGGTTTCATGTTTTTCTGATCATTTTTTTTCTGGAATTAAAATGTCATGGCACTCCATGCATACATATGCATATGTCCATGTGTGAGACCAATATGTTTGAAAATTCCTTATAATTTACTACACATGGAATTAACTCGCACACAGGTATGCAAATATGATTTTTCAAACCGTTATGGTTAGCCGTTGCATGTAGATGTAGTTCAAATTTTAATTACGATCAATAAATGGCTAGAAAATCACTTAAATGTCTTTAAAAGATCAAATGACCCCTGGAATTTTCCAAATTTTCACATGACAGTTGTATTAGTGCATGTTAAACATAGAAAAAATTTGAAGGCCGTAAGGGGAAGCTATCTCCCGTTCGTCATCAAACATGCACTGTTCGCTCTCGAAACCACTAGACTTCTAGCGAGTTGCTCTGGTTTGTGAGGGGTGTGTGTCCAAACTTTCGTCAAACATGCTAATTTTTATACCACATCACCTTGGTTGCATGACATTACATCAAGCAAGGTTTCATGTTTTTCTGATCATTTTTAAATTTTTTGGAATTAAAATGCCATGGCACTCCATGCATACATATGCATGTGTCCATGTCGTGAGACCAATATGTTTGAAAATTCCTTCTAATTTACTGCACATGGAATTAACTCACACACAAGTACACAAATATGATTTTTCAAACTGTTATGGTTAGCCGTTGCATGTACATGTAGTTCAAATTTGAATTACGGTCATTAAATGGCTAGAAAATCACTTAGATGCCTTTAAAAGGTCAAATGACCCCTGAAATTTTCCAAATTTTCACATGACAGTTGTATTAGTGCATGTTACATGTAGAAAAAAATTAAGGCCGTCAGGGGAAGCTATCTCCCGTTCATCATCAAACATGCATTGTTCCCTCTCAGAACCACTAGCCTTCTAGTGAGTTGCTCCGGGTTGTGAGGGGTGTGGGTCCAAACTTTCGTCAAGCATGCCAATTTTTTTACCACATCATCTTGGTGGCATGACATTACATCAAGAAAGGTTTCATGTTTTCCTGATCATTTTTTAGTTTTTTGGAATTAAAATGCCATGGCACTCCATGCTTAATTGTGTCATAGCCGTTAGACCAATATGTTTGAAAATTGCTTCCAATTTACTGCACATGGAATTAAATTGCACACAAGTATGCAAATATGATTTTTCAAACCATTATGGTTAGCCGTTGCATGTACATCTAGTTCTAATTTGAATTACGGACATTAAATGGCTAGAAAATCACTTAAATGTCTTCAAAAGGTCAAATGACCCCTGAAATTTTCCAAAATTTGACATGACAGTTGTATTAGTGCATGTTACACATATAAATAATTTAAAGTCTGTAAGAGGAAGCTATCTCACGTTCGTGATCAAACATGCATTGTTCCCTCTCGGAACCACGAGCCTTCTAGTGAGTTGCTCTGTTTTGTGAGGGGTGTGTGTCCAAACTTTCGTCAAACATGCCAAAAAAATTACCACATCAACTTGCTGGCATGACATTTCATCAACGAAGGTTTCATGTGTTTCTGATTCTTTTAATATTTTGTAATTTAAAAGCCATGGCACTCCATGCTTCATTGTGTCATAGCCGTTAGACCAATATGTTTCAAAATTCCTTCCAATTTACTGCTCATGGAATTAAATCGCACACAAGTACACAAATATGATTTTCCAATCCGTTATGGTTAGCCGTTGCATGTACATCTAGTTCTAATTTGAATTATGGTCATTAAATGGCTACAAAATCACTTAAATGTCTTCAAAAGGTCAAATGACTCGTGAAATTTTCCAGAATTTGACATGAGAGTTGTATTAGTGCATGTTACACACAGAAAAAATTTGAAGGCAGTAAGTGGAAGCTATCTCCCGTTCGTCATCAAACATGCATTGTTCCCTCTCGGAACCACGAGCTTTCTAGTGAGTTTCTCCGGTTTGTGAGGGGTGTGTGTCCAGACTTTTGTCAAACATGCCAATTTTTTACCACATCACCTTGCTGGCATGACATTACATCAACAAGGTTTCATGTGTTTCTGATTTCTTTAATATTTTGCTATTTAAATGCCATGGCACTCCATGCTTAATTGTGTCATAGTCGTTAGACCAATATGTTTGAAAATTCCTTCCAATTTACTGCACATGGAATTAAATCGCACACAATTACACAAATATAATTTTTCAAACCGTTATGGTTAGCCGTTGCATGTACATCTAGTTCTAATTTGAATTGCAGTCATTAAATGGCTAGAAAATCACTTAAATGCCTTCAAAAGGTCAAATGACCCCTGAAATTTTCCAAAATTTGACATGACAGTTGTATTAGTGCATGTTACACGTAGAAAAAATTTGAAGGCCGTAAGAGGAAGCTATCCACCGTTCATCATCAAACATGCATTGTTCCCTCTCGGAACCACGAGCCTTCTAGTGAGTTGTTCCCGTTTGTGAAGGGTGTGTGTCCAAACTTTCGTCAAACATGCAAAAAAATTACCATGTCATCTTGGTGGCATGACATTACATCAACCAAGGTTCATGTGTTTCTGATATTTTTAAATTTTTTGGAATTTAAATGCCATGGCACTCAATGCTTAATTTTGTCATAGCTGTTAGACCAATATGTTTGAAAATTCCTTCCAATTTACTGCACATGAAATTAAATCGCAGACAAGTACACAAAATATGACTTTTCAAACCATTATGTTTAGCTTTTGTATGTAAACGTAGTTCAAATTTCAATTATGGTTATTAAATGGCTAGAAAATCACTTAAATGTCTTAAAAGGTCAAATGACCCCTGGAATTTTCCAAAATTTGACATGACAGTTGTATTAGTACTACAAATTTTCTCATACATTTAAAACACCATTCATTGCCACTTTACTCCAAATTCGTCTTTCAAAGCTAATAAAAAAATATCTACCACATCACACACAGTTGTTTTGTAGGAATCGTTTGCGATGAAAATTTCTGGGTCTATTTCAGTCTTCCTCCTTAAGCCTTGTCGGCTCGTCTGCTCCAGTGCCAGCAACCCCCGAATCCATGAATCCCGATCCCCATTCCTGCCCCTTTTGAAAAGATGACGCCGTGGAAACGCTTCGTGAAGGCCCATACGATGGTCGCGTCCCCCCTGAGCGCCGCCGCTTGCACCGAGAGCACGGACGCGTATGCCGAGAGTGCCGCCGCATCTACATTGAGCGTGGCCGCTTCCGCCGAGAGGACGTCTACGATAGCCGACAGGGCAGCTGCAGCAGCCGAGACGGCTGCAGCTGTTGCTGCTACGGTGGCTGCAAACGCCGAGAGCGCTCGAGCTCCCGTCTGTGCCGCCGATATCGCCCTGGCCCAGGTCGAGGCCATCCATGCCAAGATATTCCAGGCCACCTCGGAATCCAGCATGCAACCCACGTCCAAAAAGGCGGCGGTGGCCATGGAGCACCTGCTTCCTCACGAGGTCGCCAAGAGGGAGCTGGAGATGCAGGAGGCAGCAGAGATCGAGGAGCGCCAGGTGGAGGAGTTGCGCGTGGCTAAGGTCGAGGTAGAGAAGAGTCTATCCGTCAAGGAATCGGTGTTGGAGTACCAACGCGAGCTCTGGCGCAGCCACTACTACAAGTACTACAACCTTGAGGGCGGCGCCGAGGACGAGGACGCGGTCGAATTTAGCAGGGGGGACGCGAAGTCCACCAATGGCAACATGTCGCAAGGACAAGTCATCGACGTCTCATCTCACACCGGCAATGCATAGGCCGGTGCGGCGACGGATTTGTTAAAATTATGCATACTTAGGCTTTGTTTTTAGTGCTGGTCTTTTGTTAGCGCAATGTTTAGGTCAGCTGGCTCTGTTTAATTACTAAAATTGCTCGATTCAGTAAGTGTGGCATGTCTGTTGTACGCTCTTTTGTGTGCCCATATTAGCAAGCAATGTTAAATTATGCAATGACGTACCCGGGGAAATTTCCACCAAAAATTGAATTATCAAACTCATCCCATGCGCGTAAATAAGAAGAATCGTTTGCGATGCACACAATCGTTCAAAGTGAATGGTGTCCGGCGGCACTGCGCGTAAAGTTTCCCTCCACATTTCCAAAATTTTGGCCTACCGCCAAAATATCTACCCCTACCCCCTCCCCCTTCTCCACCCCCTTTTCTCCCTGACCAGAAGTCACATTTCCCCTGTTTCCTCCTTCCTTCCTTCCTTCCTAAGCTATAGCCGCTTCCTCGCTTGCTTCCTTGCTCTTGCCGTCTCACATCCTACCGCCGGGGTCGCCATGGTCTTCTTCAAAGACCTCTCCAACGGTTCCTCCTCCGATGATGACTCCTTCACCACCCGGGTATGCCCCTCTTCTCTCTCTCGGGCTATGACTTGGAATGAAGGATTTTTACCCGCGGTCGATTTGAGTCATTTCTTCATCTTGGAGCTCCCTAGGACCATCAGTGGCAACGAATGGAGCGGGGTGGCTAAAGATCTATCTGCTTGTTGTCACCATCAATCCTCATGCGTGAAGCTAGTTGCGTTTGAATCTGTGGACAATGGGAGGAAGTTTCTGGCATGTGCAGAGAAGGTTAGACCCTCTTTCGTTGTTACAATCATTTGTTAGATGTGATTTAGACACTGTCATGGTCCCAACCCATTCATACCACACCTTCAACCAAACACATCCTAAGACAGTGTCACAGTTTGTACCTAGTATCTAAAATTGTTGCCATCTCATCAGCGGTGCCATTAGAAAATTATTTGGCACAGCTTCCGCAGTTTGTGCAGCCAACTTTGGTCCACACATCCGAGCAGCCAAGCAGTAAAATACTAAATCTTTATGGCACCAAGGAACTGGGCATCAGAGCAACTAGGTGCTCCGGAGTCCGGGTCCCTAATTTTTTTTCGCTGCATCGGCTCGCCAGTGCAGGGCACCGGTGCAATATGTAGCAACAGTTGTCTTTACACCAGTTTTGGCATACATAGTGGACGGCCTTAGTGCTATTAGTTCTATGTTACTAAATTTGTGCATGTACACACCTGTTTGTATCAATTTGCTGTCATCCAAACACTATCGCTATGCTGTTGCAGTTATATTTACCTTCCTCGTAAAATGTTCAATTTGTACATGAGTAAGAACCTGTAGCGTTGTTGTAGTTAATTATAGCTTCTGATGTTTCAGAATTTGGTTGTTGTCTCAGTAGCAATTAATTTATTTACACATTGATCTTTTTGAGAAGATATGTCATAATTAACATGTTTCTTTAGTTTTTCAAAATAAGCATTGGCGATTTTCTATGTTGCTATACACCCATTTCCCCTACAATTGTTACTGGTCTAGTTTTAAATATTATAGGATGAATGGAAGTGTTCTTACTTGGAGTGGGTTGATCAAGAGTGGCCACAGTCTTTGAAGATGTGCCTAGCAAAGCTTTGGAGCATGTATGAGGAAGAGAATAGAGGTAGGCTTAGAGAAAGTGTTTTCAATGCTGAAGAATATTTGAAGATGCGGGATGAAAATAGGAAGGTGGAGAATGAGCTCATATTTTTTAAATCATACTTTGCTAAGATGGTGTTGGCGAAGGAGGAGGCACTTTCCCAGTTGGCCAGTGCAAAATAGGTTCTTACTGAACTGAAAGCAGAGGTGGATAAGACGAGCCTAGATGATCTCGATTAGAGAAATGAATATATTCTTCTAATATTGTTCTTATGAAGTTTAACTAACTATATGTTGTAGTGTGATGTTTTCAGGTAGCTATCATATTGTGATGTTAAAATATATTTATGTGCCTGATATGAAATTGGCAAACAGTTGTTCGATATGAAATGTGAATTTGCGTAATACTGGAATTATTAATTGTAAACAAATAAATCTGCTAAAAGTGTCATGGAACTTTGCAAACAGTTCTAGTAGTAAAAGCGCTTGTGATGGATAGTCCAACGCCACACAATTTTCTTCATCAAATCGTGTGTGATGTAGTTCATAAAAGCAAACGGATAACCAAGGCAGAGCGTGTGTGATAGTTACACCTATCACACATGAGCCTATAAATAAACCTGTGTGGGATGTACATACAAACGGAAATGTTTTCCCTTGATTAACTGTGTGGGATGTGCATATTGGTCCCCCTTCAATCCTGTATGCATCAATTTCTATGCTAGGTTGAAGCTTCTGTCACTCTTGCCCTCCAATACATAGTCCTATCAACATACAACTAACCCTAAGGTGTGATCCACGCACGCACTCATATGATGGGCACCAAAGGACAGCAACATAACCACAAGCAAATTAAATCAATCATAGCAATTCATCAACCACCAATAGGACAACGAAAATCTACTCAGACATCATAGGATGGCAACACATCATTGGATAATAATATGAAGCATAAAGCACCATGTTCAAGTAGAGGGTACAGCAGGTTGCAGGAGAGTGGATCGCTGTAGATAGAGGGGGGGAGGTGATGGAGATGTTGGTGAAGATGGCGGTGGTGTTGGTGAAGATTGCGGTGATGATGATGGCCCCCGGCGGCGTTCTGGCGCCACCGGAAGCGAGGAGGAGAGAGCCCCCCTCCTTCTTCTTCTTCCTTGACCTTCTCCCTAGATGGGAGAAGGGTTTCCCCTCTGGTCCATGGTCTCCATGGTGTGGGAGGGGCAAGAGCCCCTCTGATATTGGATCTATCTCTCTGTTTCTTTCTGGTTCTGCATTCTGTTCTGCTGCCCTTTCACCGTTTCGGGTATATATGGAGATCCGTAACTCCGATTGGGCTGAAACCTTCGCCGTGATTTTTTTTCCAAAAATTAGCTTTCTTGCGGCCGAAGAAGGGTGTTGAGAGAGTCCTGGATTAGGGGGTATCCGGATAGCTGGACTATATGCTTTGGCCAGACTATTGGACTATAAAGATATAAGATGGAAGACTTCGTCCCGTTCTCCTTGGCGTGGAAGGCAAGCTTGGCGATACGGATATGAAGATCTCCTCCCATTCTAACCGACTCTTTGTAACCCTAGCCCCCTCCGGTGTCTATATAAACCAGAGGGTTTAGTCTGTAGGACAAGAAAAATCATACCATAGGCTAGCTTCTAGGGTTTAGCCTCTCCGGTCTCGTGGTAGATCAACTCTTGTAATACTCATATCATCAAGATCAATCAAGCAAGAGTAGGGTTTTACCTCCATCGAGAGGGTCCAAACCTGGGTAAAAACATCGTGTCCCCCGTCTCCTATTACCATCCACCTAGATGCACAGTTCGGGACCCCCTACCCGAGATCCGCCGGTTTTGACACCGGCATTGGTGCTTTCATTGAGAGTTCCTTTGTGTCGTCATCGTTAGGCTTGATGGCTCCTTCAATCATCGATAGCGATGCAGTCCAGGGTGAGACTTTTCTCCCCGGACAGATCTTTGTATTCGGCGGCTTCGCCCTGCGGGCCAACTCGCTTGGTCATCTGGAGCAGATCGATAGTTATGCCCCTGACCACCGGGTTAGGTTTGGAAGCTCAAACTACATGGCCGACATCTGCAGAGACTTGATCTCCGATGGATTCGAGCCCTTGCCGAGTGTGCCGCACGGTCACGGTGGGCATGATTTAGCTCTACCATCGGACAGTGTTTGGAAGATCACATCGGCAACCGCTCCGACCCTCAATTCGGAGCCAATTGCGCCATCCATGGACGGGTGGATAGACCTCGCCACGGAGGCTGCATTCTCAACGGCGATCGAGCCGAGTATTGACCTTACCCTTCACGAGAGCCGTGTTGACAAACTGCCGGATCCTTCCCCGGCCACGGACGCCGAACTGCCTGCGCCCGTGCTTACCAAATCCAACTGGGCGCCGATCATGGAGTTTACCTCCACGGATATCTTTCAGCACTCGCCCTTTGGCGACATACTGAACTCATTAAGCTCTCTCTCCTTGTCAGGAGAGTCCTGGCCGAACTATGTCCGGCAAGATAGGGATGCGGATGACGAAGAAAATCGCCGCCCACCCACCACCCACTTAGTAGCCACTGTCGACGAATTGACTAACATGCTCGACTTCGACTCTGAAGACATCGACGGTATGGACGATGATGCAGGAGACGAACAGGAGCCACTGCCCATAGGGCACTGGACGCCCACTTCATCATATGATGTATACATGGTGGACACAACCAGAGAAAACGACGACAAGGCACGGAAGGACGCAGCGAAGGATCGTTCCCTCGAGAAGCAGTCAAGGCGGCGGCGTAAGCGCCGCTCCAAATCCCGCCTCGGCAGAAACAACGATCATATAGACCCAGCGATAGAGCAGGGTGAGCTAGCGGACGACGAACACGGCATTGAATCACCGTCCGACCACGGCAACATGGAGAATCAAACCGAACAACCCGTCTCCGGCGAAGATAACAGTCCGGATGATATCACACCGGACAAACACCTGGAGCAATAGAATCTCCATCAAAGGCTTGCCGCCACTGCGTGGAGTCTGAAAAAGCAGAAGCTAAAGCTCAAGGCTGCGCAAGATACACTCAGAATTAGATGGAGTAAAGTACTCAACACCGCAGAAAAGTATGGCGGCAGTCGCCACACAAAGTGCTACCTGAAGCAAAAGCTACTACCTGAATTCGATGATGAGGCCTTAGAGCCCCCGCAATAAAAAAAAGCCATCCGGTCGGATAGACGACCTCGTGGCCAACATAGAGCGGCAAATGACGCCGCACACAAGCCAGTACGCGATCCACGTGAGGACTCGCATCAAAAGGATGGCCCAACCAGATCCATCTATGGGCCAAGAAAGCGCGCTCTAGCACGCAATGCAACACGACAAAAATCCGAACACCACGGTACACCCAAATACAGGGGTGCCGCACACCCCCTATCTTTCACCGATGAGGTGTTTGACCATGAATTTCTAGAGGGATTCAAACCCGTAAACATATAGGCATACGACGGAACGACAGACCCTGGGGTCTGGATTGAGGACTACATCCTCCATATCCACATGGCTCGAGGAGACGATCTCCATGCCATCAAGTACTTACCCCTCAATCTCAAAGGGCCAGCCCGGCATTGGCTTAAAAGCCTCCCCGAAAACACCATTAGAAGTTGGGAAGAGCTTGAGGACGCTTTCCGGGCAAATTTTCAAGGGACCTATGTCCGACCACCGGATGCAGACGATTTAAATCATATAACTCAACAGCCCAGAGAGTCAGCCCGAAAGCTTTGGAACAGGTTTCTTACTAAAAAGAACCAAATAGTCGACTGTCCGGACGCCGAAGACTTAGGAGCTTTCAAACACAGCGTTCGAGACGAATGGCTTGCCAGACACCTCGGCCAAGAAAAGCTGAGAACAATGGCAGCATTAACAAGCCTCATGACCCGCTTTTGCGCGGGCGAGGATAGCTGGTTAGCCCGATGTAGCACCAGCGACCCAAGTACATCCAAAGTCAGGGACGGAAACGGGAAACCACGACGCAGCAAAAACAAGCGCTGGAATAAAGAAGACAGCCCGAAGAGCACGGCGATAAACGCCGGATTCAAAAGCTCTCGGTCGGGTCAGCAAAAGCTGCCCCCCAAAGGCAACAGAGACGAACTGTCTAGCCTAAACAAGATTCTGGACAAACTATGTCAGATCCACAGCACCCCTGATAAACCTGCAAATCATACCCATAGAGAATGTTGGGTCTTCAAGCAGTCCGGCAAACTCAACGCCGAACACAAGGGGCTGGATACACCAAGTGAAGACGAGGACGAGCCTCACAAACAAAGCACTAGGGAACAGAAGAAATTCCCACCAGAAGTCAAAACAGTAAATGTGTTACACGTGACGAAGGGGAAAAACAAAGCGGCGCTCCTAGAGACACATGCCCCAGGGCGCGTTACCGCGGAGTTCTGCCACTGGTCGTCCCAATCGATCACCTTCGACCATCGGGATTACTCGGCCAGTATCCGGCATGCAGGATGGGTTGCCTTGGTGTTAGACCCAATAATTGACGGATACCACTTTACACGAGTCCTGATGGACGGCGGCAGTAGTTTAAACCTGATATATCAGGATACAGTCCGCAAAATGGGGATGGACCCAACAAAAATCAGCCATAGCAATACCACCTTTAAAGAAGTAATGCCAGGCCCAGAAGCCCATTGCATGGGCTCCCTTCTACTAGAGGTTATATTCGGCTTCCCCGATAACTTCCGAAGCGAAAAGTTAACCTTCCACATCGCTCCGTTCCAAAGTTGATATCAAGCACTGCTCGGACGCGAAGCTTTTGCTCGCTTTAACGCAATACCGCATTACGCTTCTCTTATGCTTAAGATGCCCGGTCCACGTGGCATCATTACAGTAAATGGAAATATTGAGCGCTCCCTGCGCGTGGAAGACCGTGCAGCCGCCTCGGCAGCCGCACACTAGACGGACTCACCAACTAGAGCATCTGACAGGTCGTTAAGACCACAGACACGGCTAGACGAGTCCGGTGTAGCTATATATAATTGATATAGGTTTGATGGCTATACCCCTATAACAATGCAAGGGGCTCAACGCGTGTAAACAAGTGACAATTAGGCTCAACTTTACTCATCTTGAACTGTATATGGTTTATTTAGTATAACCTTCATTTTACACGACAACTTTTCAGCTAAGTTCCTCTCTTTTACAGATGACCGTCGTGCTACACCCGTCCAGGATCCGGCACAACGGAGACACAGGCGCAGACGTGCAGTAGGGACCCATTCCAAGGATTCTTTTTAGATTAATACCCTGCGTAAACCTTTTTACTGTCTCTTGTTGATACACATCCCCTGGATTCTCAGTACAACTGAGAAGGATGCTGACGTATTGGCATGTGGCCACGTCAGAATATTGCACGTACCTGGACACCAGGGACTATTACAAAGGGCACCGTTTCGCCCGGTTTACATCATAAAAGACCGAATACCTTAGGGAGTGTTCGGTGTCGCGAGTTTGGCCTTATATGCATCAGCTCCGAATCATGTCTTTGGTCAAATGTTGGGTTTGTGAAAGTGCGTTATATCGACTAGAGGGGGGTGAATAGGCGATTTTTATGAAAGTCTTCAAAACGTGGGAGTTATGAAGACAAACAGTGAAGATTATGCCTATTACTATGCAGCGGAAGTTAGATTACACTAGGCCAGCCATGGTCATGTATTCAATAGAGTGAAGGCACAATGACAAACAGCTTCAGTGTAATAAGGATCAGGTAGGAAGAAGTTATGAAGCCAAACAGATCATGCATTCACGTTGTGAAGACAAATGATAAAGCAAGCATGCAATGGCTTCACAATGAGTAACAGTAAGAAAAGGAAGTGAAGATGAAACCAGTGACTTGTTGAAGACAATGATATGTTGGACCAGTTCCAGTTGCTGTGACAACTATACGTCTGGTTGGAGTGGCTAGGTATTTAAACCTTAGGACACACAGTCCCGGACACCCAGTCCTGAACACACAGTTCAGGACACCAAGTCCTCACCGTATTCTCCTTGAGCTAAGGTCACTTAGTCCTCGCCCAATCACTCTGGTAAGTCTTCAAGGTAGACTCCCAAAACCTTCACAGACTTCGTTCACTGGCAATCCACAATGTCTCTTGGATGCTCTGAACGCGACACCTAACCGTCTGGAGGATTCACAGTCCTCAAGTGTAATAAGTCTTTAGATCACACAGACAAGAAGACTTAAGTGATGCCCAATTTACTCTGGCTCTGGGTGGTTAGGGCTTTTCTCCTCGCTAGGAATTTTCTCTCAAAGGCTTCGAGGTGGGTTGCTCTCAAACGACAAAAGCCGTGCACTGAAATCTGAGCAGCCAACCGTTTATGGTTGTGGGGGTGGGCTATTTATAGCCACTTGGCAACCCGACCTGATTTGTCCGAAATGACCCTGGGTCACTAAGGAACTGACATGTGTCTCAACGGTCAGATTTTGAACTCTCATGGCAACTTTACTTGGGCTACAAGCAAAGCTGACTTGTCCAGCTCTAGACAAGATTCGCTCTCATTGTCTTCACTCGAAGACACAGGTTTTTGATTTAGGCATCACTTCAGTCATTCTAACTGGTTCTCCTGGACCCCACTTAACAGTACGGTGGTTCCTATGACTCAATACAAAATAAAAAGAACTACGAAAGATCTAAGTCTTCGAGCTCCATAGGCTTCATAACGTGTCTTCTTTTGTCATAATCTTCAATGTGAATATCTTCATATACCACCTTTGTCTTCAATGTCTTCATACATTTTTAGGGGTCATCTCTGGTTGTAGAACCAAATCAATGAGGGACTTCTACCTGTGTTTTCCTGCAATTCTCACAAACACATTAGTCCCTCAACTAGGTTTGTCGTCAATACTCCAAAACCAACTAGGGGTGGCACTAGATGCACTTACAATCTCCCCCTTTTTGGTGATTGATGACAAACTAGTTGAAGTTTTCAACGGGGAATATAAAGTGTGAAGTTTGTAAAGGTTAGGGAATTGTCTTCGTAAGTTGCAAGGGCTCCCCCTGAAGATGTGCATATAAGTTAATTTGCTTTTGGAATGCAAATGCACATGGCAGGTTGTACTTGTGGAGATCCACTTCAGCTTATGATGACAATCCACTATGCATGTGAAAGTATATGAAGATAATGACATGCATAATGGAAAATGGACGTCTGCAGAATGAGATAAGTGTGGAATTTATCGTCGCACATGCGGAATTTATCTTCGCAAACAGAGTGGCAAGCAAGTAGCAGACGACCATCGAGTTTTAGTGTTTACAACTCAAAGAACCAAATGAAGCAAAATCAAGAGTTGTAAACACGAAGCAAAATATAACAAAACATAAGGCACCCGCCCATATTGACCCGCTTGAAGACTATAAACATCATATGCTTCTCCCCCTTTAGTCAGTAATGACCAAAAAGGTTTGAAGACATAGAGTTTTCTACGCATTCCCAGGCGTAGCAGGGTCGGTGGAGTTGTTTGGCGGTGCAGAGCTTGGATGTGCTGAAGCAGGTGGTGGTGATGTAGCATCGTCGTCTTCATCAATGATCCTTGCAGTAACTGTGGCAGCAGATGAAGAAAACTCAGAGTCTTCAAGTGATGGTGTGTTGCGCATCACAGCCCTTCTAGGAGGTGTGGTGTCAAACTTGAAACGCTCTGTGAAGCCATCCTCTTCAAGTTCAGCTTCAGTACATATCATTGAGAGCCCTTTCCATGTACGACGGCAGGTTTCGTGTGTAACAAAGGCATTCTTGGTGGCAAGGTTTCGAAGACGATTGACATCCACCAAGAGGCTCTTCATCTGACATTTTAGCCAGTCGTGATGCCTATCCTGCTTTTGGTGAAGGGCCACAAGAAGCTCTCGGTCAGTGAGGACACGAGCACGCTTCTTGGGTCTTGGAGCATTTGTGCTGTCTGTGGCTTCAGTAGATGCTGGTGCACGTGTAGTGCCAGCCAACGGATATACCCTGGATATGGCTTCAACACCTTCAACATTCTGCGTGAAGCTCTGGTGTTCTGCATTCTGAAGACTTATCGGTTGCTTGTCAGGCTCAGGATATATTGCTTCAGCAGAGGTATCCACATCTGGCAAGAAGATCCGATGGTTTCGGGCAGAGGGCTGATACGAGATCACAGAGTGCAGTTTGATCAACCTCATCACCCAAGGAGCATAGAACTTCAAACCAAATAATTCTGAGCCTGACGCAGCAAGTTGGCGTATGAAGAGATCCTGTGCGTTGAAGCATTTGCCATGTAGGATATAGAATATGAGAGTCTTCATTGCACCCTCAATCTTGGCATGTGGTGAGTGTCCCTTAATGGGCCAGAGAGTCCGCCGGATGATGTGATATATGGTCCTGGGCAGATACTCAAAGTCTTCAACGAAGAACTCAGTTGGATAGGGTGCATCCTGAGGCAATGGCTTCATCATTGAGAGCATCTGACTCATATTTGGTTCAGGCCTCTGGAATATGCTCTCAATAGCTTCAGAATGTAGTTGACAACCTTCCTCGAAGAATTCGCCAGGAGTGGGCAGGCCGGTGAGCTCAATGATATCAAATGCATTGGCTTCATGATGGACATTACCGGTCATCCACTCTAGGACCCAAGTCTTCGGATCTCTGTTGTATCCTTTTATATGGAGAGTGGCATAGAACTGAAGCAGAAGCTCTTCATTCCAGTACTCTTCATCAGTCACAAACGGCAGCAGACCCACTTGCTTGAAGCAATCCAAGGCTTCCTCAAGGCAGGGCAGACCAGCAATGGCTTCAACCTCAAGGCGCTTGTGCGGGAAGATGCGACCTTGGTTGTATAAGATGCATGAATAATAGCTGCGCTGAGAATAGCTCCAGAACCTGTCTGATACAATCCTTTCCCTTGAATAGGGGTTCTTGGAGCTATTGAAAAATGTATTGTCTGCCTTGAAGCTGTTAATATCAAAGGAGCCAGGTGCTGATGCAGGACCTGGGAACCTTGGAAGCCTTGGGATGGGCTTCTGGACATGAGGCCTGTGCTCAATATGATAATCAAACTGTGGACCTGCAGCAGACTCAGGAACAGAAGCGTCTGGCTCAGTAGCTTCGCTGTCCGCTGAAGCATTTGGTGGGGCGGGCTCCACATTGGCTTCAGTGTTTGTGGTGGCAGCCGCAACATTTTCTTCCTCTGCTTGTGTAGTTGGAGGGACAACCACAGGCACGTTCTCCTGGAGAACTGCATCTTGATGGAGCGGGGAAGTGGGTTCTGGTGGTGCTTCTTCATTGTCTTCGGCTGATGCAGCCGGAATTTCTGCAGTATGGACTTGAGGCCTTGGACCTTTGCGAAGCCTACAGAACGCAGACGACGCTTGTGGGGTTGGAGTGGGCTGGGCCTCAAAGTCTTCTTCCTCCTGAGGGCGATCCGCCCATGACTCATCTTGTGCCATTGGCATCAGAGGACGACCAATACTGATGAGTTCGCTTGTTTCAAGCGGAGGAAGGGCTGCATCATCTTGTACATTGTCTTGGTGACCAATGTCTTCAGCAGCTGTGGGGTCGGCTGCTGGAATATCTTCAGCTTCAGGAGCCTCTGTGGGAGCAGACTCATGAACTGTCAGTCGTCTTTCTGCATTGGGGTGAATGACAGAGAGGGGTTCAACCATCAAGGGCTCTTTGGGAGCAGCCCGAGATTTCTTGATATTGCTCTTCTTTTTGCTGGGGGCAGAAGGAGAGGCTTCAGAGCTCTTCCTTTTTCTGGCTTCAGCCTCTGTAGTTCTTGTCTTCTTTAGCTCTGAAGCTGTTGACCGGCTCTTTGGCTTCGAGCCAGTCGTTGCAGTGGGGAAGACAATTTGAGCCGCTTCTTGCCTAGGTGCCTCTGGTTCATTCACAGCAGGCTTCTTCTTCTTCTTCGCGGCCATCTTGGGGTCGATGCCAGGACGCCCAAGTGCCTTGCACTTTTCAGCCTCGTTGTAGGCTTGAACACATCTTTCTGCCAAAGACTTCATCCGCTCACGTGAGCCCTGAGCTTCTGCACGCTTCTTCAGAAAATTTTCTTTGAGCTCATGCAGCATGGTTTTGAAGCTCCTCACTTCCTGCACGTTGAGGCTGGCCATGTGCTTCTTGAACTGAGCCTTTTCGTGATCAATTTTCTGCCTCAGCTCAACAATGCGCTGAGCAATGGCCAGTTCTGAAGCAATTGCGC
The DNA here is from genome assembly GCF_002162155.2 of Triticum dicoccoides. Taxonomy (NCBI): domain Eukaryota; kingdom Viridiplantae; phylum Streptophyta; class Magnoliopsida; order Poales; family Poaceae; genus Triticum; species Triticum dicoccoides. Next base: position 101,425,248 of record NC_041382.1, on the reverse strand, counting down.
CTTGGAAGGCGACACTGAGGCCAACTGGCAGCTGCAGATCATTGAAGCTTATGTCTGGTGAGTCAAACCATTCATCGATGAAGCTGTGGATGATGGCGACATCAAAGAGAGGCAGATTGTTGAAGATTTCAGCTTCTTCCTTGCTTTTGATAAGCTGCTCTAGAGCGTCATCTCCCAGATCTTCATCGCTTGATAGATCAATGGCTTCGCTGTGCAGAATGGCAGCAGCAGTGAGCTCTTTGCCTGTTTGTTGCTGGGGCTCCTTTTCCTTCTGGGGCTTGGAGACGCGGGATACGTCTTTAGACTGCACACTGACTTCAGGAGGTGCAGTTTTCAATGGCTTCGCCCTTGAGATTTTTGAGGCAGGGGCCGGCTTTGAAGCTTTTGGTTTCTTTGTCTGCTTTGGCTTCGGCACAGCAGGAGCTTCATCAGACTCAGAGTCAGCTGGAGGGTCATTTACGGCAGTCCCTTGGACTAAGATGTGGGTGATCAGGCCCTCAAGATTGGCAAACGGACCGATGACATTGGGTTCCGCGTCGCGTGTGCCATCTGCCCTTGGTGCGGAGGGACCAGGGTTGAAGTCTAACCCAAATTTCTTCTTGTTTAGCTTCGCTGACTGTTGGGCAAACTGAAAGTTGCGCTCGAAGAGATTGTCGTCACGACACCAGAGGAGTGACGACGGATGCGCATCATCAGGCTGTGGTCCTCGGACCATGCATGGGTAAAAGCCTTGAGCAATGGCTTCATCTCTGGTCTTGGGTACAAGATTCTTGTATAAGATGTCCCCCCATGGCTTCTTGATGGCACATTTCTTAGCATACTCCTGAGTGACGAAGCGGTATTTGAACCATTGTTCTGCCCAATAGCATCGAATCCATTGGATTCAGGTCTTGCGCTGCCCATAACTTTCTTCTGGATCTGTTTTGTACATTTCTGCCAAGTCTTCAGGCAGATCTTTGGAAGTTCCCTGACGTCTCTGTTTGCCCCCTTTCCTTACTGCTGCTTCTGAAGCCATAAACTTCAACTTGAAAGGCTTCAAAACTTTCAAAGGCTTCAAAGGCTTTCCTTTTCTGGACCAACAAGAACTGGCTTCAGGAGAGTTTATGTGATGCTGTAGGAATTCTGCAAATGAATGCAGACTATGAGAACCGAAGGATTCTCCCACGGACATGTACCTGTGACAGCATTAAGGTGCGAGGGAAGGGGAAGAGGTCATATGCATTCTCAGAAGGTTTTGAAGATTAATCAGTTTAGAAGACATTGACCTCATCGTGCGAAGACATTCACTCATAGATAAGAAGTTGGTTCCAGATTTGTACGAACCCACAGATCAGTACAAGTGAGGAATCTAACTACTTTATGAAGCACAAGTGAATATACTAGGCATGTCATGAGATGTAGCGAGAGATCTAACTCGTGTGAAGAGAAACTTCTTATGGTAGAAAGTGATAGAACCATGAGATCAAAGGGGTTGTAAAAAGAAGTTTTATTTACCACACTTGAACTGCTAGACGGAAGGGAGTTGATGCCGAGCAGTTCAGTCCTCCGTGCCCTAACTTGGTGACGGAAAACACCTACGGTGACGGCGGAGAGGACGATGTCCGCGGTCGGCGTGAGGACGGCGTTGGAGAGGTTGCGGCAGCGAAGCGCTTCGTCTCCGGCGTCGTCGAGTGCTAGCGGTGGCGCTAGGGTTCGTGCGAGGGTGGAAGAAGGGGATAATGACCATGGTAAGTGTGAATTTATAGGCTCAGGGGCGGCACTGTGCTATTACACAGGTGCCCCTGGCGGTTCGCATTTGAGGAACGCGTGGCCAGTTAGCGGAAGTTTGGGGTTTGTTCCACATCCCACGCACGCCTAAATTGTCGGGCGGTCGTTCCTGCTTCTCCGGATTGTATGTGGAGGAATGAGCATTAAAAACGGACTTTATGGTTGTCTCTATATCTTCAGCTGACAAGGACACAGTGAAGACATTCGACAGTTTCAATAGAATGCATATGACTTGGAGAGATAGAATTTGAGATAGAAAGCATAGAGAGATTAGGGTCCGATCACATTCACTTAGTTCAAAAGATTCAACCAAGAAGACATAGCTATAAGTGAATGCTGTAGAGGACAGAACACTAGTATGTATATATCTATATAATCAATGTAGTGAAGATGATCATGAAGACATGTTGAGTTCGAAGCCAAACCAAATGTGAAGATATTGCAAGGTAACGCCATGAGTGAAACACTTCAAAATGGAACGTTTGGTGGTGGCGTTACCCACCGTATAGGAAGTATTAGACCCAGACACGGCGCACAATTATCGTGGCGCTCCAAAGTCAAATTCCACATTAATGTATTCACACTTAGAATGTATGTCTTCATTAATTGAAGATATACTTTTCTTTGTGTGTTGCACATCTAAGTCATCAATATGCATAAGTGTTAGGATGTGTGCCTGATCACAGGACATTTGAGGATTCCAAGATATTTAGCTCACACCGTAACTTGCAAAACCTCTTCTCATCCAAGGGCTTGGTGAAGATATCTACCAATTGCTCTTCAGTGTTGACGTGTATGATATCAATGTCTTCCTTCACAACATGATCTCTAAGAAAGTGATGACGAATTTCAATGTGCTTTGTCTTCGAGTGCTGAACTGGGTTGTTGGCAATCTTGATGGCGCTTTCGTTGTCGCAGTAAAGTGGCACTTGCTTCATATGAATGCCATAGTCCTTGAGTGTTTGTTTCATCCACAGAAGCTGAGCGCAGCAAGATCCAGCAGCAATGTATTCAGATTCAGCAGTGGAGAGAGATACACAGTTCTGCTTCTTTGAAGACCAACATACAAGTGATCGTCCCAGAAAGTGACATGTGCCTGATGTAGACTTGTGATCAACCTTGTCACCTTTTGATCGAACTCTTTACCATTGTCGTCAGGACCTAGATGGTGTTTGGCTGGCATTGGTGTTGTGAAGCCTTTGCAGTCTTGCATACCAAACTTCTTCAGGCAATCTTTGAGATACTTCTCTTGAGATATGAAGATGACATTGCGCTGTTTTCGTATTTGAAGACCAAGGAAGAACTTCAGCTCCCCCATCATGGACATCTTATATTGCTCTTGCATCATATATCCAAACTCTTCACTATACTTCTGATTGGTGCAGCCGAATATAATGTCATCCACATATATTTGGCACACAAACAGTTCACCATCATATGTCTTCATGAAAAGAGTGGGATCTAGGGAACCAGGTATGAAGCCTTTGCTCTTCAGGAAGTACTTGAGTGTGTCATACCAGGCCCTAGGGGCTTGTTTGAGGCCATACAGTGCCTTGTTGAGCTTGTATACCATGTCAGGATGTTTTGGATTTTCAAAGCCAGGCGGTTGTGCAACATACACTTCTTCTTCAATCTTGCCATTGAGAAAGGCACTTTTCACATCCATTTGATATAGAAGTATGTTATGATGATTTGCATAGGCCAGCAGTATGCGTATGGCTTCAAGCCTAGCCACAGGAGCAAATGTTTCATCGAAGTCAATGCCCTCCACTTGAGTATATCCTTGAGCAACGAGACGAGCTTTGTTTCTGACAACTTGACCATGCTCATCTTGTTTGTTGCGATATATCCATTTAGTGCCTATAATGTTGTGCTTTCGTGGATCAGGACACTTAACCAGTTCCCATACATTATTCAGCTCAAACTGTTGAAGCTCTTCTTGCATAGCTTGAATCCATTCAGGTTCCATGAAGGCTTCTTCAACTTTCTTGGGTTCTGATATTGATACGAATGCGAAGTGCCCACAGAAATTTGCTAGCTGAGTTGCCCTTGAACGAGTGAGTGGACCAGGTGCATTGATGCTGTCAATTATTCTGTCAATCTGCACTTCATTGGCAACACGAGGATGTACAGGGCGAAGACTTTGCTCTTGCTGATCTGTGTTGTTGTTGGGAGGAATGTCTTCAGGCTGAGCAATGTCTTCATGTTGATCAGGTGCTGAGATGATAAGTTCTTCTTCAGGATGAGCTTCAGAAGGTATAATCTCTCTAGTTCCCCATAAGCTTGATTGATTCACTAGCTGGAACTTCATCTAGAACATTTGGCAGTTGCTCTCTTTGTGAACCATTTGTCTCATCAAACCGCACATCCACTGTTTCAACCACTTTGTAATGGAAGAGATTGAAGACTCTGTAGGAGTGTGAATCCTTTCCATATCCAAGCATAAAGCCCTCATGTGCTTTTGGTGCAAACTTTGAGGTGTGGTGTGGGTCCTTGATCCAGCACCTTGCTCCAAATACTCTGAAGTAACTAACATTTGGCTTCTTGCCAGTTAGGAGTTCATAAGATGTCTTGTTCAAAAGCTTGTGAAGATAAACACAATTGATTGTATGGCATGCAGTATCAATGGCTTCAGTCCAGAATTTTCTTGGAGTCTTGTATTCATCTAGCATTGTTCTGGCCATCTCAATGAGTGTTCTGTTCTTGCGTTCGACGATGCCATTCTGCTGTGGCGTGTACGGAGGTGAGAATTCATGTGTGATGCCCAAGGTATCAAGATATGTATCAAGGCCAGTGTTCTTGAATTCGGTGCCATTGTCACTTCTGATGTGCTTTATTTTGGCGCCAAAATTGTTCATAACTCGATTGGCGAAGCGTCTGAAGACATCCTGCACTTCAGTCTTGTAAAGGATTATGTGCACCCAAGTATATCTAGAGTAATCATCAACAATGACAAAGCCATAGAGGCAAGCAGAAGTAGTAAAAGTTGAGTAGTGAGTGGGACCGAAAAGATCCATGTGGAGCAGTTTGAAGGGTTGTGTAGTAGTCATGATTGTCTTCGAAGGATGTTTTGCCCTTGTCATCTTCCCTGCTTCACAGGCACCGCATAGGTGATCTTTCTTGAACTTGACGCCCTCGATGCCTATGACATGCTTCTTCTTCGCAAGGGTGTGGAGGTTCCTCATGCCAGCATGCCCAAGCCTCCGATGCCAAAGCCAGCATTCTGAAGCTTTTGCAAGAAGACATACTGCAAGTTGTGGCCCTGCTGAGAAATCTACCACGTACAAATCACCTTTCCGATACCCTTCAAATACTAGAGACTTGTCAGATTCCATTAGTACCAGGCAATGATATTTTCCAAACATTACGATCATATTCAAATCGCAAAGCATTGAGACAGACATTAAGTTGAAGCCAAGGGATTCAACAAGCATGACTTTATCCATGTGTTGATCCTTTGAGATTGCAACTCTACCTAGCCCCAATACCTTACTTTTACCAGTGTCAGCAAATGTGATGTGGCTCTTGTCGGATGGACGTAATGTTGAGTCCATAAGAAGGCTTCTTTTGCCAGTCATGTGATTTGTACACCCACTGTCAATAATCCATTCTGAAGACTTTGAAGTCGCTGGTGTCGTACCCTATAGTGCAGTTAGGGGGATAGGCTTCACGAAGAGAATTGTGAAGCATAAACATTTGACGAACCAGTGGGTTATGAAAACTTAGATCCAGATTAGGACTAATAGGGAGAGTAGCATGCAATTCAGGAACGAAGTACATAATGATGCCATTCGGGCATTTTATCTTGCGCCCTACAAGATTTTTAAGGTCCCCAGCAATAGCATCAGAAGATTTTGTTTTTCTGCTGGAAACCTTTCCCTGCAAAAGAGAGTTAAGCTTTCTTAACCACCCACATCTTCAAGGGTGGCTTAGAAGCAATAAGTCTAAGTGCAGCATCTGAGAATTTTGGCTTTGAAGCCTTAGCAAACAGTCTAGCAGGTGGACACTAATACTCATAGGAATAAGCAGAATAATTTTTGGTCACATGAACATGATGATTCGAAGAACCGCTCTCATATTCATATGCCTGAGTATGATTTCCCTGCAAAACATTTGCGTTAGTGTGACTCAGGTGAGTCCTCTGTTTGTATGAAGACTTTGGACCATACGAAGCCTTTGGTCTGAGGTTTGTCTTCTTTAAGTGAGGTGTCATGAAGACATTCACAGGAAGATTTTCCAGACACTTTTTCAGAACCCAGATCTTCTTCATAGGCGGTCCATTCCTGCAGTTAGTACCAATGTACCTGGCAAACACTTCACCATTCTGATTCTTAAACAGTTTATAGTTTGCATCAAAGGATTCATCAATGATAATGGGGTTAGCACAAGTGAAGCCAGATAAGTTGGATGGATCTGCTGAAAGTTCCTTTGCAGCAACCCATGTGGTTTTGGGGTACTGCTCAGGTTTCCAGTAAGAGCCATCTGCATTTATTTTCCTCACGAATCCAACACCCTCTTTCCTAGGGTTTCGGTTCAGAATCTGCTTCTTGAGGACATCACATAATGTATGATGTCCTTTAAGACTTTTGTACATCCCTATTTCAAGCAATGTCTTCAACCTAGCATTCTCATCAGCAATAGCAGTGGTATCCTCAGCAAAGGGGTTAGTTACCACATCAACAGTTGAAGATATTGCAACAGCAGTAGCAGTGGAACATTCAGCAACAAAAGTAGCATTATCACGCTCAATGCATTTAAGACATGGTGGTTCAAATCCTTCCTGAGCGGGACTGATCTGTTCAGAGCGAAGTGACTCGTTTTCCTTTTGAAGATCTTCATGAGTCGCTCTCAATTTCTCAAGTTCTTGCTTCCTTTGAAAATAATCATGGGAAAGCTTTTCATGAGTTGTTGAGAGAGTATCAAGACGATCTTCAAGTTCCTGATACTTAACGTGAAGGTTTTTTATGTCTTCAATTAAGGATTCAGATCGAGTCATTTCAGCACCCAACAGATCATCGCTTCTGTCTAACAGTTTTTGAATATGTTCCATAGCTTTCTGTTGTTCAGTTGAAATTTTAGCAAGTGTTTTGTAGCTGGGTTTTGAATCACAGTCAGGGTCATCGTCACTAGATGTTTGATAGCGAGTAGTGCGTGTGTTTACCTTGGCACCGCGTGCCATGAAGCAGTAGGTAGGAGTGGAGTCGTTCTTGTCATTTGCGTCGGTGTCGGTGATGCAGCCATTGTCTTCAGTGTTGAAGATGGACTTGGCGACGTATGTTGTAGCCAGACTCGCAATACCAGAATCAGACTCCTCCTCAGACTCCACCTCTGCCTCCTCAGATGCGGACTCCTCCTCTGAATCCATCTCCTTGCCAACAAACGCACGTGCCTTGCCAGATGAGCTCTTCTTGTGTGATGGAGACTTTGATGAAGACTTGGAAGAAGACTTTGAGTATTTCTTCTTCTTCTTGTCGTCAGAATCATATTCCTTGCTCTTCTTCTTCCTTCTGTTCTCATTGTCCCACTGTGGACACTCAGAGATGAAGTGTCTAGTTTTCTTGCACTTGTGACATGTTTTCTTCTTGTAGTCATGAGCAGAAGCTTCATCATTCCTTGAGCTTGATCGTGAAGATTTTCTGAAGCCTTTCTTCTTGGTGAATTTTTGGAACTTCTTCACTATCATTGCAAGTTCTCTTCCAATGTCTTCAGGATCATCAGAACTGCAGTCAGATTCTTCTTCAGATGAGGAAACAGCTTTTACCTTCAAGGCACGAGTTCGCCCATAGTTTGGACCGTAGATATCTCTTTTCTCAGAAAGCTGAAACTCATGTGTGTTGAGCCTCTCAAGTATGTCAGACGGATCGAGTGTCTTGAAATCAGGGCGTTCTTGAATCATCAGGGCCAGGATGTCAAACGAACTATCAAGTGATCTCAGCAGCGTCTTGACGATTTCATGTTTGGTGATCTCAGTGGCGCCGAGGGCTTGAAGCTCATTTGTGATGTCAGTGAGCCGGTCAAATGTGTGCTGGACATTCTCATTGTCATTTCTCTTGAAGCGGTTGAAGAGGTTGCAAAGAACACTGATTCTTTGATCTCTCTGGGTTGAGACGCCTTCATTGACCTTGGAGAGCCAGTCCCAGACCAGCTTGGATGTCTTCAAGGCACTCACACGGCCATACTGTCCTTTTGTCAGATGACCATAGATGATATTTTTGGCAGTAGAGTCCAGTTGAGTGAACTTCTTGACATCAGCAGCAGAGACACCTTCTCTAGCTTGGGAACGCCGTTCTCGACGACATACCATAGGTCGATGTCAATAGCTTCAAGATGCATGCGCATCTTATTCTTCTAGTAGGGATATTCAGTTCCATCGAAGACGGGGCAAGCAGCGGAGACTTTGATTATCCCTGCAGTCGACATAGCTAAAAATCCAGGTGGTTAAACCGAATCATACAGAACAAGGGAGCACCTTGCTCTGATACCAATTGAAAGTGCGTTATATCGACTAGAGGGGGGTGAATAGGCGATTTTTATGAAAGTCTTCAAAACGTGGGAGTTATGAAGACAAACAGTGAAGATTATGCCTATTACTATGCAGCGAAAGTTAGATTACACTAGGCCAGCCATGGTCATGTATTCAATAGAGTGAAGGCACAATGACAAACAGCTTCAGTGTAATAAGGATCGGGTAGGAAGAAGTTATGAAGCCAAACAGATCATGCATTCACGTTGCGAAGACAAATGATAAAGCAAGCATGCAATGGCTTCACAATGAGTAACAGTAAGAAAAGGAAGTGAAGATGAAACCAGTGACTTGTTGAAGACAATGATATGTTGGACCAGTTCCAGTTGCTGTGACAACTGTACGTCTGGTTGGAGCGGCTAGGTATTTAAACCTTAGGACACACAGTCCCGGACACCCAGTCCTGAACACACAGTTCAGGACACCAAGTCCTCACCGTATTCTCCTTGAGCTAAGGTCACTTAGTCCTTGCCCAATCACTCTGGTAAGTCTTCAAGGTAGACTCCCAAACCTTCACAGACTTCGTTCACTGGCAATCCACAATGTCTCTTGGATGCTCTGAACGCGACGCCTAACCGTCTGGAGGATTCACAGTCCTCAAGTGTAATAAGTCTTCAGATCACACAGACAAGAAGACTTAAGTGATGCCCAATTTACTCTGGCTCTGGGTGGTTAGGGCTTTTCTCCTCGCTAGGAATTTTCTCTCAAAGGCTTCGAGGTGGGTTGCTCTCAAACGACAAAAGCCGTGCACTGGAATCTGAGCAGCCAACCGTTTATGGTTGTGGGGGTGGGCTATTTATAGCCACTTGGCAACCCGACCTGATTTGTCCGAAATGACCCTGGGTCACTAAGGAACTGACACGTGTCTCAACGGTCAGATTTCGAACTCTCATGGCAACTTTACTTGGGCTACAAGCAAAGCTGACTTGTCCGGCTCTGGACAAGATTCGCTCTCATTGTCTTCACTCGAAGACATAGGTTTTTGATTTAGGCATCACTTCAGTCATTCTGACTGGTTCTCCTGGACCCCACTTAACAGTACAGTGGTTCCTATGACTCAATACAAAATAAAAAGAACTACGAAAGATCTAAGTCTTCGAGCTCCATAGGCTTCATAACGTGTCTTCTTTTGTCATAGTCTTCAATGTGAATATCTTCATATACCACCTTTGTCTTCAATGTCTTCATACATTTTTAGGGGTCATCTCTGGTAGTAGAACCGAATCAATGAGGGACTTCTACCTGTGTTTTCCTGTAATTCTCACAAACACATTAGTCCCTCAACTAGGTTTGTCGTCAATACTCCAAAACCAACTAGGGGTGGCACTAGATGCACTTACAGTTTGCCCGGCTCCTGTGTTTTGCTGCCTTACGTTCCGCTCTATCGGCTAAGGCGGCACTAGGAGGACTACTGCGATTGTGCCCCGGTTCATCCGGACGAGCACCTTAGTAGAGAAAGCCGAAAACTGACTGTCATGATATAGCGCGAGACTAGTCAACCACTCGATGACCTAGTAGAATCATTGGGATACCTCCGCCTTAACGAAGGGCCGTTTCCTGGCCAGGCAGGTGCGCGCCCCGAATTCGGATGAGCGCGAAGCCACCAGGGGCTATATAGTAGCCCCACTGTCAAACTCCTCTGGCTAAGTGAAAGTGTTAAAGCATTATAGTTCGATTGCCTAGTTCGCTGCGCTATCACCTCCTTAATGGACCAAGACGTTTGATCAAGTGTGAACATGCGTCTTCTGTGAACACCCCCGCATTATATGCGTGGGGGCTGAAGCCGACGACTGCCATCTTTCAGGTTATATACACATATACATAGACGGCCGCACAGGAGGTATTATAATTCTTTCAGGCACAAGTATAAAATAGCCTTTATAATTCAGCAAAACATTGTTTTTCAATGGGAATACATGTCATTAGAACATAATATTCTTTGAGCACTGCGCTTTTATTGAACGAGCGCCCTCAAGAACTTCTCGAAAGTAGTGCTCGGTAGGTACTCGGCTCTTGTCCGAATCTTGGGCTGCAATGGCGGTGGCCTCCATCGCGTTGATGTGCGGCACTGCACCAAGGAACTGCTGCACCAACCTAAAATAACTGTTCGGCTTTGGCCTTTCCGGCCACAGATGATCCACAACAGACCTCATGGCGAGTCCGGACAATCTATTCAGCTCAGCCCATTCGGCCAACCGATCAGTCAATGGAAGCGAACACTCTGGAACGTTAAATTGTGACCAGAACAACTTTTCCACTTCGCGATCTTTTTGATCTCGGGAGTATTCGGCCGCATCGGCAGCACTCGCCGCTAAGTCCAGATATGCATCCGCAGAACTCCACAGCCGGTCCAAAGAGGTGTACTTAGGATCTCCGAACTTCATCCGCAGCATAAAGGGCTTCCCAGCCACGATATCCCCGGCTTGACGCAGCTCCTCCTTCACCGCTCTCATTGCAGAGCGGGTGTCTTTGACCGCCATCGTGGCCTTCTCCAGGTCTGTCCTCTTCGCTTGATCTTCCTTTTCAAGAAGCTTGTAACAGTCAGCGGCATTCTTCAATTCCACAGCCATCCTGGTTATTTCCTCTTTGCTTTGACAGTGAGCAGCCTGTTCGGCTTTCAGCTCCTCGATTGCCTTTAGGGCAGCCGCATCGCTTTTCCTGGCTTGCTCTTTGGCTCGGGCAAGTTCTGCCCGAAGGTTCTCCACAGCCGCAGCTCCATCTGCATTAAAACACATGTTATAGATACTGGCATCATGCTCCTATCCCCATGTGTCACCGGAAGAATCACATACCCTGTGCCTCGTCAAGCCGCTTGTTGACAAGTACGATGTCGGCACCTGCCACGTCAAGCTGCCGCTTTAACTCGGCAAACTCATCAGTCCGGCTGGCCACCAGACCCTCCGCCACCTGCATATTAAGGTGGCAGTATTATTCCTGGGACTATGATCCTTTGTGTGTCGTCGTCTTCGACAGCACCCAGAGTCTCAGGGGCTACTATCTACACAGGGCACATCTAAAAATGTGCGGTATTGTCAAAAATGTACATCATTTCACATACCTCAAAACCCGTCAGTAGACTCATAAAGGCTTCATGCAACCCACTTTCGGCGGACGAAATCCTTTCAATCACCGTACCCATCAACATGTGGTGCTCTTCTGAGATAGCTGCTCGCTCTAGCAGATCCCTCACTTCGTCCGACCACACACCAGACGGTGTCGGACTCTTTCGATTGCTCTCTTCAAGAGCCGGACACTGAGGACTTCGGGTGGCTATAGGATTGCCTTCTGGCCTTGCCGGATCAGGAGAAACCCTCCGTGACGACAACCCAGGGTTGCCTGCCTCATGAGGCGGTATGGCAGGGGGAGGCGTTTCGCTCTCCATCATCTCTGGAAGAAGATCCCCTGAAGACGAGCTCTGCTGAGAAGGGCTAAGATCCGAACTGCAAGATAAATGCTTCGGTTATCTTCCTCAGAAGTCAGGCAAGATATTTTCATTATCAAGTACCCTTTTACTTACAGCTCGGTGGAGGGATGATCCCCTTGAGGGCATAGTGCGGCTGGGATATCCCCCGGGGCAGGACCCTCCGGCGAAGACTTCTTCCCCCGTTTGGAGACCATTGTCTCCGGGCCCTCGGAGGCGGACCTCTTCCTACCCTGGGGAGAGGAAGTTTCAGCTCCTCCTCCCCGGCTAACTTCCTTCACGAAAGCGCTAGCCTCCTTGTTCCCCCCTTTATCTTCTCCAGAAGGCGCTTGATAAGGCGCGATCTCCAGCATCCTGGTTAGCACGGGATCTAGTGAGGACTCAGGGAGGGGGCCTGGACACCTGATCAACTTCGCCTTCGCTATCCAATCCTAGTTAAAGAGCAACTTTTTTAGGGCGACGTTGCGATAAATAAACGGATGGTGTGTTCGGATGCGGGGCTACTTACATGGGTATCCGGGCGATTGCAGCTCAGACCTGCATCCTCAGTGGTGTCCGGACACATTATTTGTGGTCCGAAGAACAATTTGTACATCTCCTCGGGCGTCATGCCGAGGAAGTGTTGAAGAGCTTGCGGTCCCTCCGGGTTGAACTCCCACATGCGGAGGGGACGACGTTTGTAGGGTAGGATTCGGCAAATTAACATGACTTGCATCACCATGACCAGACTGACATCCCTCTCGAGGAGATCTCGGATGCGGCTCTGCAATGTGGGCACATCCTTTACTGGCCCCCAGTCAAGCCCCTTGTTGACCCATGACATTAGTCATGGTGGGGAACCCGAGCGAAAGACAGGTGGAGCCACCCACTTGGTACCCCTGGGAGCTGTGATGTAAAACCACTCTTGTTGCCATAAACTGGACACCTCCTGGAAAGAGCCCTTGGGCCATGGGGCGTCAGCGTTTTTGCTTATTACGGCGCCTCCGCACTCTGCGTGTCGCCCCTCGATCATCTTCGGCTCCACTTTGAAGGTCTTGAGCCACAGTCCGAAGTGAGGGGTAATACGGAGGAAAGCTTCGCACACGACGATGAACGATGAGATGTGGAGGATAGACTCCGGAGCTAAATCGTGGAAGTCCAGCCCATAATAGAACATGAGCCCCCTCACGAAGGGATCTGGCGCGAAGCCTAGCCCTCGGAGGAAGTGAGATACGAACACGACGCTCTCACCGGGCTTGGGAGTGGGAATAACCTGCCCTTGAGCAGGCAGCCTATGCGGGATTTCGCCGGTCAAGTATCTGGCCTCCCTTAGCTTTGCTACGTCTTCCTCCGTGACGGAGGAAGGCATCCACTGACCTTGAAGGTTGGATCCGGACATAATCGGAGGTCCGAAGTGCCTAAACCTGAGCTTTGGGTGTTGGGACTCGAGGCAGGAGGTGGATTCGATTAGGATCGAGAGAAAAAGAATAGGCCTTGGTCCCTTTATAAAGAGATCGAATACCAAGTGCCCTCCTCGTGACCGTTTGGGACTTACCTCCAATCGAGGGGTCATACCAACGGGCACAATTGGGTTACCCACGTCTGTGTTGATGAGAATCCCGTAATAAAGGGGACACGATCTCTGCATCGACAAGACGTGCCAAGGAAACCGCCTCGCGAAACACGCTGAGATTGGTTATGAAAAACGATTCGAATAAAGACCTGGCTGTGGTGTGATGACACACTATGGGGTACGTCAGCAGACTAGATTTGTGGAAATAGTATTCTCTCTACAGTGGTATGTGGAACTTGTTTTGCAGAGTCGGACACGATCCTCGTGTTCAAAATCTTCTATGAAGTATTCGGAGGAGGAACCCGACTTGCAATGCCGAAGACAAACTGCACGCCGGACATATCGTCATTAAAGCCTGGTTCAGGGGCTACTGAGGGAGTCCTGGATTAGGGGGTATCCGGATAGCCGGACTATATGCTTTGGTCGGACTGTTGGACTATGAAGATATAAGATGGAAGACTTCGTCCCGTGTCCGGATGGGACTCTCCTTGGCGTGGAAGGCAAGCTTGGCGATACAGATATGAAGATCTCCTCCCATTGTAACCGACTCTGTGTAACCATAGCCTCCTCCGGTGTCTATATAAACCGGAGGGTTTAGTCTGTAGGACAAGAAAAATCATACCATAGGCTAGCTTCTAGGGTTTAGCCTCTCCGATCTCGTGGTAGATCAACTCTTGTAATACTCATATCATCAAGATCAATCAAGCAGGAGTAGGGTTTTACCTCCATCGAGAGGGCCCGAACCTGGGTAAAAACATCGTGTCCCCCGTCTCCTGTTACCATCCGCCTAGATGCATAGTTCGGGACCCCCTACCCGAGATCCACCGGTTTTGACACCGACAGGCGTCAACCGCCTTACAAGTGGGTCACGAGGGTCAGGGGCACGCCCTAGGGGGGCGTGCCCCCCTACCTCGTGCCCACCTCGGACACTGGTTCACGTTGATTTTTCTTCCAGATTCTCCAAATATTCCACATACCAGCATCCCCAAGCTTAATTCCTGCTCATCCTCGAGTAGGTAAATGATAAAAAAGATAATTTTTGATGTGGAATGCTACCTAGCATAATCTTGATCATGTATCTAATCATGGCATGAATATTAAGACACGAGTGTTTCAAAGCAATAGTCTATCCTTTGACATAAAAACAATAATACTTCAAGCATACCAACCAAGCAATTATGTCTTATTGAAATAACATAGCCAAAGAAAGCTCATCCCTACAAAATCATATAGTCTGGCTGTGCTCCATCTTCACCACACAAAATATTCACATCATGCACAACCCCGATGACAAGCTAAGCAATTGTTTCATACTTTTGACGTTTCTCAAACCTTTTCAACTTTCACGCAATACATGAGCGTGAGCCATGGACATAGCACTATAGGTGGAATAGAATATGATGATGGAGGTTATGTGGAGAAGACAAAAAAGGAGAAAGTCTCACATCAACTAGGCGTATCAATGGGCTATGGAGATGCCCATTAATAGATATCAATGTGAGGAGTAGGAATTGCCATGCAACGGATGCACTAGAGCTATAAGTATATGAAAGCTCAAATTGAAACTAAGTGGGTGTGCATCCAACTTGCTTGCTCATGAAGACCTAGGGCATTTGAGGAAGCCCATCGTTGGAATATACAAGCCAAGTTCTATAATGAAAATTCCCACTAGTATATGAAAGTGATAACTCAAGAGACTCTCTATATGAAGAACATGGTGCTACTTTGAAGCACAAGTGTGGTAAAAGGATAGTTACATTGCCCCTTCTCTCTTTTTCTCTCATTTTTTTTGTTTTCTCATTTTTTTTGGGGCCTTCTCCTTTTTTATTTTTTATTTTTTCGTCCGGAGTCTCATCCCGACTTGTGGGGGAATCATAGTCTTCATCATCCTTTCCTCACTGGGGCAATGCTCTAATAATGATGATCATCACACTTTTATTTACTTACAACTCAATATTACAACTCGATACTAGAACAAAGATATGACTCTATATGAATGCCTCCGATGGTGTACCGGGATGTGCAATGATCTAGCGTAGTAATGACATCAAAAAATGGACAAGCCATGAAAACATCATGCTAGCTATCTTACGATCATGCAAAGCAATATGACAATAAATGCTCAAGTCATGTATATGATGATGATGGAAGTTGCATGGCAATATATCTCGCAATGGCTATGGAAATGCCATGATAGGTAGGTATGGTGGCTGTTTTGAGGAAGATATAAGGAGGTTTATGTGTGACAGAGCGTATCATATCACGGGGTTTGGATGCACCGGCGAAGTTTGCGCCAACTCTTGAGGTGAGAAAGGGCAATGCATGGTACCGAAGAGGCTAGCAATGATGGAAGGGTGAGAGTGCGTATAATCCATGGACTCAACATTAGTCATAAAGAACTCACATACTTATTGCAAAAATCTATTAGTCATCAAACAAAGTACTACGCGCATGCTCCTAGGGGGATAGATTGGTAGGAAAATACCATTGCTTGTCCCCGACCGCCACTCATAAGGAAGACAATCAATAAACACCTCATGCTCCAACTTCGTTACATAACGGCTCACCATACACTAGAGAAAAAGGGTCAAACGTGAAGCACATTAGTGTCGGTTTGTATTTGAGCCGGCACTAATGTATACGTTAGTGCCGGTTCCAACGGCTAGCCGGGCCGCTTTCATTAGTACCGGTTCGTGGCGAACCTTTAGCACCGGTTCGTGCCACGAACCGGTACTAATGAGAGTGGTGGCGGGATGTTGTCAGACTGGGGCCCCTCCAGCCCCTTTAGTACCGATTCTTGGCACGAACCGGTACTAAAGGTCGTCCTACATAAACCCTTCGTCCACCCGAGCTCGCTCTGTTCTTCCCCTTTCCCCTCTCCTCTCTGTTCTTCCCCTCTTCCTCTCGAGCTCATCACACATTTTGCCCAAAATTTGTCAAGATTTGAAGGCCCCCATCCATTCAAATGATCACAAAGGTTAGCAACTTTGTCCTTTCATCTCTCATTGCTAGATTAGCTCTTGCAATGCTTTATATAGTGATTAATTTGTGAGTTTAGTAATTTGGGAGGATATATATATATATATGTGCTAGTATTTGATTTATATGCAATTTGAGGTCAAAAATAACACTTAGTTTGCATATGTAGGTGTGGTTTACTTAGTGCCTTCTAAATCTCCGCCGTAACCACCTTCGATCGCCCGCACCGTCCCGTCGCCGGCACCACCTTGTGGTGAGCCTCTTGTTCATGAAATTTTATATAAAAATTGATGTTTGTGTGATTTGGATATATAGTTACTCGTATAATTATCTTACCCGTATGTTGTTTGTTATACATATAGTGCCATGGTTTTGATATCCGTCCCCGTCGGCCCTCGTCCTTGTTATGATTCGGATGTGGTATATATATTCTGTTTTAAAACTAGTTGCATTTCGTGTTTATGACAAATTATGCCCATCAAGTTGACATAGAAATTTTTTCTAGGAGGTATGTGAACCGGAAATTCCAACCGACCCTATTGTCGAGAGGTTAAATTTAGTTGAAAGAGAAAACGAGTACTTGAAAGAAAAATTGAAAAGAATTGAGGGGGAGAAGATGGTATTGGAGTTGCATGTTGCCGATGTCGTCGATGATCACAAGATCAAGATGGAGAAAATGCGCTTGAAGATTAGAAAGATTAGAAAATATGCCATCGATAGTGAGGCTTGGTATCATTATGCTGTTGGATCCATTGTTACCTTAGTTGCGATCTTGATCGTATTTGTTGTTGCATTTAAATGCTTTAGCTAGAGAGTAATTTGTTTGTTGCATTTAAGTGTTGTATGAACTTTATGTATGAACTTCTATTAATTTGGTCTATTCGGTGTTGTGTAATGAAGATGAGCCGGCAATGGATGTACGATGACCGATGCTCTCCCCAGTTCGTTGAGGGCGTGCATACTTTTCTGCTTGCGGCTGAGGCAAACAAGCGGGCGGATGGTTTTATGCCTTGTCCATGTGCTCGCTGTAAGAATGGTCACAATTACTCTACGTCAAGAACCATTCACGTCCACCTGTTTAAGTCCGATTTCATGCCCCACTATAATGTTTGGACCAAGCACGGAGAAAGAGGGGTTATGATGGAAGACAATGAAGAAGAAGAGGATGACGACAGCTATCCTGGCCATGGGTTCCCTGAATACGATGATACAACAATGGGGGAAGAAGCTGAGCCGGTAATGCAGGAAGAAGCTGAGCCGGCAATGCGGGAAGAAGCTGAAGAAGAGGCATCAGATGAGCCCGTTGATGATCTAGTTCAGGTCATTGCCGATGCAAAGAGAAACTGCGCAAGTGATTTGGAGAAGAAGAAGTTGCAGCGCATGTTAGAGGATCACAAAAAATTGTTGTACCCGAATTGCATAGGTGACAAGAAAAAGTTGGGCACCACACTGGAATTGCTGCAATGGAAGGCAGAGAATGGTGTATCTGACAAGGGATTTGGAAAGTTGCTGGTAATGATAAAGGATATGCTTCCAAAGGACAACGAATTGCCCGAGAGTACGTACGAAGCAAAGAAGGCTGTCTGCCCTCTAGGGTTAGAGGTGCAGAAGATACATGCATGCCCTAATGATTGCATCCTCTACCGCGGTGAGTACGAGGATTTGAACGCTTGCCCGGTATGTGGTGCATTGCGCTATAAGATCAGCCGCGATGACCCTGGTGATGTCGAGGGCGAGCGCCCCAGGAAGAAGATTCCTGCCAAGGTGATGTGGTATGCTCCTATAATACCACGGTTGAAACATTTGTTCCAAAACAAAGAGCATGCCAAGGCGATGCGATGGCACAGAGAAGACCGCAAGAAAGACGGAAAGCTGAGAGTACCCACTGACGGGTTGCAGTGGAGAAAAATTGAAAGAAAGTACAGGAAGGAGTTTGCAGATGACGCAAGGAGCGTATGGTTTGGTCTAAGCGCAGATGGCATTAATCCTTTTGGGGAGCAGAGCAGCAACCATAGCACCTGGCCTGTGACTCTATGTTTTTATAACCTTCCTCCTTGGTTGTGCATGAAGCGGAAGTTCATTATGATGCCAGTGCTCATCCAAGGCCCTAAGAAACCCGACAACGACATTGATGTGTACCTAAGGCCATTAGTTGAAGAACTCCTACAACTATGGAATGGAACAGGTGTACGTGCGTGGGATGAGCACATGGGGGAAGAATTTGACCTAAAGGCGTTGCTGTTCGTGACCATCAATGATTGGCCTGCTCTCAGTAACCTTTCAGGACAGACAAACAAGGGATACCGCGCATGCACGCACTGTTTGGACGATACCGACAGTATATATTTGGCTAATTGTAAGAAGAATGTGTACCTGGGACATCGTCGATTTCTTCCGAGCAGGCATCCCGTAAGAAAGAAAGGCAAGAATTTCAAAGGTGAGGCGGATCACCGGACGAAGCCTCGCCACCCTACTGGTGCTGATGTACATGATATGGTCAAGGATTTGAAGGTGGTCTTTGGAAAGGGTCCTAGTGCACAACCTGTTCCGAATGACGCTGACGGACGCGCCCCCATGTGGAAGAAGAAATCTATATTTTGGGACCTGCCCTATTGTAAAGACCTAGAGGTCCGCTCCGCAATCGACGTGATGCATGTGACGAAGAATCTTTGTGTGACCCTGCTTGGCTTCTTGGGCGTGTATGGGAAGACAAAAGATACACCTAAGGCACGAGAGGACCAGCATCGTATGCACGGAAAAGACGGCATACATCAGGGTCATGCAAGCTACGCTCTTACCAAAGAAGAGAAGGAAATCTTCTTTGAATGCCTGCTCAGTATTAAGGTACCGTCTGGCTTCTCGTCGAATATAAAGGGAATAATAAACATGACAGAGAACAAATTCCAGAACCAAAGTCTCATGACTGCCACGTGATTATGATGCAACTGCTTCCGGTTGCATTAAGGGGGCTTCTACCAGAAAACGTTCGATTAGCCATTGTGAAGCTATGTGCATTTCTCAATGCAATCTCTCAGAAGGTAATCGATCCAAAAATCATACCAAGGTTAGAGAATTATTTGGTGCAATGTCTTGTCAGTTTCGAGTTGGTGTTCCCACCATCCTTCTTCAACATCATGACGCACGTCCTAGTTCACCTATGCGAAGAGATTAACGTTTTGGGTCATGTATTTCTACACAATATGTTCCCCTTTGAGAGGTTCATGGGAGTCTTAAAGAAATATGTTCATAATCGTGCTAGGCCAGAAGGAAGCATCTTCAAGGGCCGTCAAAATGAGGAGGTCATTGAGTTTTGTATTGACTTTATTCCTGACCTTAAGCCGATTGGTGTTCCTGAATCGCGGCATAAGGGCAGACTGGATGGAAAAGGCACACTAGGAGGGGAACAAATAATATGTATGGACGGACATTCTCTCAGTGAAGCACACTACACAGTTCTACAAAATTCCGCCTTGGTGGCTTTGTATATGGATGAACACAAGAATTTGCTACGCTCCAAACACCCGGAGCGGTCTGATGACTGGATTACACGTGAACAAACCAGGAGTTTCGCCAGCTGGTTGCAGACACGTACCATGCATGACACCTCTATTGAAGATGACATGTACTTGCTGTCCCAGTTACCATCTTCTAATATAATGACTTTCAAAGGGTACGAGATAAATGGTAATACATTTTACAAGATTGCCCAAGATAAGAAGAGCACCAACCAAAACAGTGGTGTCCGCTTTAATGCAGAAACCAAGACGGGAAAGGAAACATATTATGGTTATATACAGGACATATGGGAACTTGACTATCGACATGGTTTGAAGGTCCCTTTGTTTCGGTGCAAATGGGTCAATATGACACGAGGCGGGGTAACGGTGTAGGATTGAAAGTATGTCTAGAGGGGGTGATTAGACTACTTGACCAAATAAAAAACTTAACCTTCTCCCAATTTTAGTTCTTGGCAGATTTTAGCTAATTTGGGACAAGTCAAGCAATCATCACATAATTCAAGCAAGCATGCAAAGAGTATATAGGCAGCGGAAAGTAAAGCATGCAACTTGCAAGAATGTAAAGGGAAGGGTTTGGAGAATTCAAACGCTATTGGAGACACGGATGTTTTTCCCGTGGTTCGGATAGGTGGTGCTATCCTACATCCATGTTGATGGAGACTTCAACCCACGAAGGGTAACGGTTGCGCGAGTCCACACACGGCTCCACCCAAGGGTAACGGTTGCGCGAGTCCACACAGGGCTCCACCCATGAAGGGTCCACGAAGAAGCAACCACCCACAAAGGGTCCACGAAGAAGCAACCTTGCCTATCCCACCATGGCCAACGCCCACACAGGACTTGCCTCACTAGCGGTAGATCTTCACAAAGTAAGCGATCTCCTTGCCCTTACAAACTCCTTGGTTCAACTCCACAATCTTGTCGGAGGCTCCCGAGTGACACCTAGCCAATCTAGGAGACACCACTCTCCAAGAAGTAACAAATGGTGTGTAGGTAATGAACTCCTTGCTCTTGTGCTTCAAATGATAGTCTCCCCAACACTCAACTCTCTCTCATAGGATTTGGATTTGGTGGAAAGAGGGTTTGAGTGGAAAGCAACTTGGGTAGGCTAGAGATCAAGATTCATATGGTAGGAATGGAATGTCTTGGTCTCAACACATGAGTAGGTGGTTCTCTCTCAGAACATATGAGTTGGAATGGTGTGTGTGTTCTGATGGCTCTCACCTCGAATGAGAAGAAGGTGGAGGGGTATTTATAGCCTCCACACAAAATCCAACCGTTACATAGTTTTCCAATCTCGGTGGGACTGAATCAATAAGCTCGGTCGGACCGAAAATGTAAACCTAGTGACTGTTAGTGATTTTCGGTGGGACTGATATGCAACTCGGTAGGACCGATACGGTTAGGGTTTGGGCATAACGTAATCTCGGTGAGACCGATTACACAAACTCGGTGAGACCGAATTTGGTAATTAGCTAACCAGAGAGTTGGTCAGGCAAACTCGGTGGGACCGATTTGCTCTTTCGGTGAGACCGAGTGGAACTCGGTGAGACCAAAAAGTTACAAAGGGGAAACACTGAGTTTACATTGCAATCTCGGTGGGACCGATTCGCTCTTTCGGTGGGACCGAAAAGTTACGAAAGGGAAACAGAGAGTTTGCAACCCCATCTCGGTGAGACCGAGATCCCTATCGGTAGGACCGAATTGCTAGGGTTTGGCAGTGGCTAATGACAAGTGAAACTCGGTGGCGCCGGATAGGAAGAATCGGTAGGACCGAGTTTGGCTTAGGGTTTAGGTCATATGTGGATATGGGAAAGTAGTTGAGGGTTTTGGAGCATATCACTAAGCACATGAAGCAAGAGGCTCATTAAGCAACACCTCATCCCTCCTTGATAGTATTGGCTTATCCTAAAGAATCAATGTGATCTTGGATCACTAAAATATAAAATGAAGAGTCTTGAGCTTTTGAGCTTGAGCCAATCCTTTGTCCTTAGCATTTTGAGGGTTCCACTTTCACATCCATGCCATGCCAGTCATTGAGCTTTCCTGAAATAATCATCTTGGAATAGTATTAGCTTAATGAGCTATATGTTGTTATGAATTACCAAAACCACCTAGGGATAGTTGCACTTTCAATCTCCCCCTTTTTGGTAATTTATGACAACATATAGATCAAAGCTTTGACAAATGATAATAAGCATGAAATATATCGTCGCTTTGAGAAGTATGTGATAAGTAAGAGCTCCCCCTAAATTTGTGCATATTTAAAATTTGCTTTGGACTGCAAATGCACAAAGAGTTAGAGTCATGGGTTACTCTTCCATGTCATATACATCTTGGTGGAGCGCTTAAAATGATAAGAATGAAATACATGCACTCATCACCAAGAAAAGTGAATGATCACACAAGATAGATAAGATGATAATATTAAGCAAACATTAAGTGTAGCTTATGATCAAACACATGATCATCAATGTCTCACAAATAATGATGTAGTATCTCAGGCACTCAAAAGCAAACAAGTTCGAAAAACCACCAAATAAAGCAAGAGAGAAAAGCAACACTCTCTCTCTCTCGAAGCCTATGATCTATACATCTTCTCCCCCTTTGGCAACAAGTTACCAAAAAGTTCCTAGAAAATGCATAGCACTAGATCGACACTCAGGCTTGATCTTCAGGTGGTGGTGGAGTCCGGATCACTCCAAGGACGAAGGCTTCTGTAGATGTTGAAGTAGTCGCTGGAGTTGGAGCTGAAGTAGATGCTGGAGCTGGTGGAACTGAGGCTGGAGCTGGTGGAACTGAGGCTATAGCTGGTGTTGAAGTGGTGGCTCTGGTGTCAGCAACTGGCACGGCAGATGACCTCGGGCCTCATGGCACTCTGGCAAAGGTATGAGTGGTAGTCCTGCCTCTCCTCTCCTGCATGTTCTCCTGAAGCTGTTCCACTGCAGACTGAACTTCCGTTACCTTGACATCCAAGTCATAGAACTTCTGTTCCATGATCCTCTCTAGGCTCTGCTGATTCTTAGTGAGGGTGACCAGACTTTGCTCAATCCTTAGCGTGGATGCAATCAAGTAACCAAGCGGCTCTTGTTTAGTCTTCAAGAAGTATTCAGATGCCTCCTCTTGGGTAGGCATCTTGGCAGCTTTCTCCTTCCTCGCCTTCTCCTTCTTTGCAAATGCTTGAGCAGATGATGGCTCGTTCTCAGTCATGACAACTTCATTGTCCTCGAAATCTGGACGGATGGGCAGGTGTTCCTTGTCCAACAGATATATGCCCGTGCCCATCTTGGAGTTGATGAGCTCCTAAATTTGAGGGGCATATCCACAGCTCCTCTTCTGATCTGCTGCAGTCCTCTTAATTGTTTCCACTATGAGGCTCATCACCTTGAACTTCTGAGGCACATCAAACACATGTAGCAAGTTGATAGCATGACCTCTGATCATCTTGTGATCTCCAGACTTAGGCAATAAGGTGTGCCTTAGTATCCAATTGATCGTCGGGAGCCCTGACAGAAGGTAATGCACAAAGCCAAACTTGAAGGTGTCAAGAGCTTCATTGGGAATTTCCTTATACATATTGGACATGGAGTTATGGTCCATCTTCTTCTTGGCATAGATATCCAAGTCATCATCTTGCTCCTCTGGGGCATTAATGATCTGTGCCCACTCAGCCACTGTGGATTGGTACCTTGTACCCTCAGACATCCATGTGATCCTCCCATCTGGATAAAAGTGTGCCGTGGAGTAGAACTGCATGATAAGTTCCTTATTCCACTTTGTGAGCTTCTGCCCAACAAAGTCAGCTACTCCACAAGCATGAAAGCTGTCATATACTCCTGGGTAGTGTTCCTCCTTCTCCCTTATGTAGGTCCAGTCAACCCATCTCATGTCACAGACAATTGGCTTCTTATCTAGCAAAACAGTCTCATAGAAATCCTGCTGCTCCTTGGTGTGAAACCTGTAGTCCACGGCAGTCCTTCTCCTTGAAGCATACGGGTCTGCTTCTCTCCATTTCCTCAGCCCTGAATCTCTCCTGAGCTTCATATCCTCAGCCACAGGATGAGCATCGTTGTGGTCTGGGATCTTGGGCTTTAGCTTTCTCAGGACATTCTCCTCCTCATCCTCAGCAACAGTCTCAGGCACTGGGGCCTTGTTCTTCTCAGCTGCAGGAATGCTCCTTGTATTTCTCTTAGGTTTTGGCTTGGAGGCAGCTTTGGGCTTAGATGCAGTAGCCCCTGACCTTATGGCATCACCCATCAGCTTGGGTGCCTTGGGTGCTGGTGCAGCTACCTCTTCTTCCTCTTCTTCTTCCATGATGGAAGCTTTTCCAAGCACTCTAGCCACAGTCTTCTTCACCCTCTCCTTCCTTTTCTTGCCCTCGCTGCAACTGGCTCTTGGGGAGTGGGCTTCTTAGTTGAGGCTCTTGCCTTTGACATGAGCTGCCTGCCTGCTGGCCTTTTGATCTTCAGACCTGGCTTAGTGCCTTAAGCTGGCTCAATTCTCTTGGAAGTGGCCTCTTCCTCTGCCACATAGTCCTCATCTTCGGAATCTGAAGTCCTCTTCTTCCTTTGTCTCATGGCAGCCTTTGGCAAATTGCTAGGAGTGCTCCTGCTACCTTCATCAGATGAACTGGAGGGACTAGTGCCCTCACTCATCACCACTTGCTGCTCTGACATATTTTGGCTATCACTTTGATCAGACATGCTGCAAACTGACTGTTGACCCTGTGAATAGATTATAGATGAGATAGAAAAGATGAGCATCACAAAATGCAGAGTATTTTTGTAAAAGAATGATCCAAAAACTTAGTTTTAGTTTCCCACTGAAATCATCTCGGATCTACCGATTTTCAAACTCGGTGATACCGAAGCAGTTTTGGAACCTAAACTAGTGAACTCGGTAGGACCAAGTCACAGTTCGGTGGCACCGAGACTGCTAGGGTTTCACTGAGTTCAAAAATCGGTCGCACCGATAAGTAATTCTCGGTCAGACCGAGTCTTACTTGTGCAATGGCAAGAGCCAAATCAGGGGGACCGAGTTTTTCAACTCGGTGGGTCCGAGATGGTTTCGGCGGAAACCTAAACCTAGAATTTTCGAATCAAACCTAATCTACGGGCGTTTTGACTGGATAGAAGTTTCTCAAACGTGGCAAGAATCAATATGATCACAATGTGCTAGGAATCAGATTGAGGAATAGCACAAAGATCAAGTCCATACCCTAGTTCGGCAGGGACTTGCTACGGCGGCAACGGCGGGGCAGAATTCCCGTTGACGGCGACGGAGACCAGCAACTGGAGGCTGCTGGCGGCGAGAAGACGATCCGGAGACCACGAGGGCAGATCAGGCTATCGCGCGGGCGAAGGGGTTCAGAGAAATTTCCAAATTTTGCCCGTGACTATATATAGCCCGACCCTGTCGGTGTGACCGAGTGGAACGACTCGGTGGCACCGAGATTCATAACTGCGTGCAGTTACTGAAACTCGGTGTGACCGAAAAGTTCAAATCGGTTGCACCGAGATCGAAAACCTAGATCAACTTAATGATCTCGGTAGGACCGAAAGTGGAGTATCGGTCAGACCGAGAATCAAAAAGAGGTTTTGGAAGTTTAAGTCTATGACGAATCGGGGACTCCGAGCGCTCCTCACACAGAGTGGTTCGAATCTGACTTGATCAAATTTTGTGATGCAGCATGAATAGAGTTTGAGACAAGAAGAGCATAGATAGCTAGAGGAGGTTCTTAGGCATTCTTGTCCATCCACTTGGCAAAAGAAGATAAAACCAAACACTCAAAACAACAAGTGGATGTCCTCGAATGAGTAAAATGTGCAACCAGCATGCTCACACAATAAGATGGCAAATGAAATATGTGACAAGGCATGCACAACCAATTCAAGCATCTATCAAGCAATTTGCGATGACTAGGTCATCTATATATGAGTATATTGACTTAGGAGTCAAGTGAGAGCACTTGATCATAGGTCATACTCATCGTTTAAGCTCAAATGGGGTTACCACTTTTACATAAAGCATTGTTTTGTTCACATCTTTAGAGTTGCTTTAGCTCAAGTCTTAGAGTAAAGCTCCCCCTAGATGTGATATCCCCCCTAAGAGGGATGAACTAACCTTGGGTTTTGTCGATGATGACTTCATGTAGATATTGAAGATGTGGATGCTCAATGTTGATGTAGATCTCTTGGAGCTATCCATTTGAGTGAATGGCACTTTCAATACCTACATGGGTTAGTCCCACAAGGAACAAGCAAGGATATCCATAGACATAGAGTGATGCACACAAAGGATGATGTCCATGAAAACTTTTAGGTCACCTTGTCCCTTGTCTTACCAACAAGAGGGTTTATGACTCCTTGAACTAGTGCAAGATGTGGAAGTTGATTGCACTTGTTCTTGCCAAAATGATAAGAGTGAAGTATGTTGGCGGAGTCACCCTCAAGAACTCTCTAGTTCTTCTTCTTTTGGATACACACCATCTTGATGGGAATCCTTGGAGTTGTAGTCGTACTTGATGAAGTGGAACTTGAAGTAGTCTTGGGAATCCACTTGACTAAGGTCTTTGGAGCTTCTTCAAATGCATCGATTTCCTCTTGAAGCTTGTCCTTGCCTTTTTGCTTGTAGTCTTGTGGTGGAAGATCATCTTGAGCTTGTGTCCCCTTGAAAGAAGTATACTTCTCTTGTTGAGGGACAAACTTTGTCTTGGGGTATTGATCTTCTTCCCACTCAACTCCATTGGCATTGAACTTTCGTTCAAAACCAACACCTTGATTCTTCCGGTGCATTCCTTGCTTGCGCACAATTTCCTCGAGTTGCTTACTCCCGGCAAGGCTTTTGTACACTCCTTTCTCTATAATTCCCTTCAATAAGCTATTTTCTTGCTCAAGTGTAACTTGGCTAAGAGAATCATTAGTGGAATCAAGAGAACTACTAGAAGCAACAATATTGGATTTAACATGATCATTGTTACTGCTAGAGGAAGAATCTTTCTTGTTAGACTTGACTTGAGGCATGTAAGTGGATAAGAGTAAACGCTTGGCAATGTAAGAAGAACTTTTCTTGCGGAGATCATCATTGATTGCTTTTAAGAACTCATGCTCTTGCTCAAGATTGAGCTTTTCAAAGCGTAATTTCTCATGAGCTCTTAAAAGTTCTCGATGATCTTCGAAGATAGTGTCATGAGCTAACTTAAGAGTTTTTAGTTCTTTAGTTAGAGACTCAATCTTCTCCTTATCATTGTCATTCATTTTATCTTGATTAGCATGATTAATTTGTCTTTCATCATAGTATTCATCACTAGAGTTGTCAACAAGCAAATCATCACCTAACAAGTCATCTTCATCACTATTGAAATCAACATACTCGGGGTGTGTTACCTTAGGACCTTTGGCCATGAGGCATCTTCCAATTCCCTCATTTGGTGAGTCAAATATGTCGTAGGAGTTGGTTGACACAAGTGCTAGACCGGCAACACCTTCATCTTGAGTATCTTCGGAGCCGGAGTAATAACTTCTCTCGGAGTGGCTGTCGGAGTCGGAGCCGGATACCCATTCACCAACATGAGCTTGATGTCTTCGTCTTGTGTAGCTCCTTGATGATTTTTCCTTCCTTTCCGAATCCTTGCTTCTCTGTGAGTATCTTCGTTCATAACGATCATCTCTACTCCTTCTCTCTCTTGGTGGTGATTCTTTGCTTCTTCTTTTTGGAGAATCTTCTCTTCTCTTGTAGGGAGCCGTACACTCATTGGAATAGTGTCCGGGTCTTCCACAATTGTAGCAGTTTCGCTCTCGACTAGAAGATCTTTTGTCATTGTAGGACCTTGACTTGAAGCTTCTATCATTGCTTCTACTCTTGTAGAACTTGTTGAAGTTCTTCACCATTAATCTCAATTCTTCATTGAAGTCTTGTTTCTCACTTGATGATGTAGGGGCTTCACATGAGGCTTTATAGGCACCACTTGATTTGTTGTGAAGTTCCTCTTTATCCTTAAGTGACATCTCATGAGCAACAATTCTTCCAATCACTTCCGTTGGCTTGAGATCTTTGTAATTAGGCATCATTTGGATCAATGTGCACACGGTATCATATTTTCCACCCAAGGCTCTTAGAATCTTCTTGATGATGAATCTATCGGTCATCTCTTCACTTCCTAAGCCGGCAATCTCATTTGTGATGAGAGCAAGCCTAGAGTACATTTCGGCGACACCTTCACCATCCTTCATCTTGAACTTGTCAAGTTGGCTTTGAAGCACATCCAATTTGGATTCCTTGACAGAGTCGGTACCTTCGTGCATATCAATCAAAGTTCCCAAATTTCCTTTGCATTCTCAAGGCGGCTGATTTTGTTGAATTCTTCGGGGCATAATCCGTTGAAGAGAATATCGCAAGCTTGAGCATTGTATTGCAACATCTTCAACTCATCCGCGGTAGCTTCACGGTTCGGTTCTCTCCCATCAAAGAAGTCACCTTGCAAACCAACACACACAATAGCCCAAACGGCAGGGTTATGTCCAAGAATATGCATTTTCATTTTATGCTTCCAACTAGCAAAATTAATACCATCAAAGTAAGGACCTCTACGGTGATAATTTCCCTCGCTAGACGCCATACTCTCCTAGGTTGTGAAACCAAGGCTATGACCACCAAAAGCTATGGAGATCAAGCAAATGGAGACCAAAGCTCTGATACCACTTGTAGGATCGAAAGTATGTCTAGAGGGGGGGTGATTAGACTACTTGACCAAATAAAAAACTTAACCTTTTCCCAATTTTAGTTCTTGGTAGATTTTAGCTAATTTGGGACAAGTGGAAAGTAAAGCATGCAACTTGCAAGAATGTAAAGGGAAGGGTTTGGAGAATTCAAACGCTATTGGAGACACGGATGTTTTTCCCGTGGTTCGGATAGGTGGTGCTATCCTACATCCACGTTGATGGAGACTTCAACCCACGAAGGGTAACGGTTGCGCGAGTCCACACAGGGCTCCACCCAAGGGTAACGGTTGCACGAGTCCACACAGGGCTCCACCCACGAAGGGTCCACGAAGAAGCAACCACCCACAAAGGGTCCACGAAGAAGCAACCTTGCCTATCCCACCATGGCCAACGCCCACACAGGACTTGCCTCACTAGCGGTAGATCTTCACGAAGTAGGCGATCTCCTTGCCCTTACAAACTCCTTGGTTCAACTCCACAATCTTGTCGGAGGCTCCCAAGTGACACCTAGCCAATCTAGGAGACACCACTCTCCAAGAAGTAACAAATGGTGTGTAGGTAATGAACTCCTTGCTCTTGTGCTTCAAATGATAGTCTCCCCAACACTCAACTCTCTCTCATAGGATTTGGATTTGGTGGAAAGAGGGTTTGAGTGGAAAGCAACTTGGGTAGGCTAGAGATCAAGATTCATATGGTAGGAATGGAATGTCTTGGTCTCAACACATGAGTAGGTGGTTCTCTCTCAGAACATATGAGTTGGAATGGTGTGTGTGTTCTGATGGCTCTCACCTCGAATGAGAAGAAGGTGGAGGGGTATTTATAGCCTCCACACAAAATCCAACCGTTACACAGTTTTCCAATCTCGGTGGGACCGAATCAATAAGCTCGGTCGGACCGAAAATGTAAACCTAGTGACCGTTAGTGATTTTCGGTGGGACTAATATGCAACTCGGTAGGACCGATACAGTTAGGGTTTGGGCATAACGTAATCTCGGTGAGACCGATTACACAAACTCGGTGAGACCGAATTTGGTAATTAGCTAACCAGAGAGTTGGTCAGGCAAACTCGGTGGGACCGATTTGCTCTTTTGGTGAGACCGAGTGGAACTCGGTGAGACCGAAAAGTTACAAAGGGGAAACACTGAGTTTACATTGCAATCTTGGTGGGACCGATTCGCTCTTTCGGTGGGACTAAAAAGTTATAAAAGGGAAACAGAGAGTTTGCAACCCCATCTCGGTGAGACCGAGATCCCTATCGGTAGGACCGAATTGCTAGGGTTTGGCAGTGGCTAATGACAAGTGAAACTCGGTGGCGCCGGATAGGAAGAATCGGTAGGACCGAGTTTGGCTTAGGGTTTAGGTCATATGTGGATATGGGAAAGTATTTGAGGGTTTTGGAGCATATCACTAAGCACATGAAGCAAGAGGCTCATTAAGCAACACCTCATCCCTCCTTGATAGTATTGGCTTATCCTAAAGACTCAATGTGATCTTGGATCACTAAAATATAAAATGAAGAGTCTTGAGCTTTTGAGCTTGAGCCAATCCTTTGTCCTTAGCATTTTGAGGGTTCCACTTTCACATCCATGCCATGCCAATCATTGAGCTTTCCTGAAATAATCATCTTGGAATAGTATTAGCTCAATGAGCTATATGTTGTTATGAATTACCAAAACCACCTAGGGATAGTTGCACTTTCAAACGGAAGACCCGCAGTACGGAATGACAACAGTGGATCTCAACAATCTTGCGTATGCAGACGAACCATTCGTCCTAGCCAATGATGTGTCACAGGTTTTCTATGTGAAGGACATGTCTACCAAGCTAAGAAAAATAAAAGATAAGGAAGCGAATGCATCGTACGATGAGCCAAAGCAGCACATAGTTCTTTCTGGGAAGAGAAACATCGTGGGAGTGGATGACAAGACAGACAAGTCAGAAGATTATGAAAAGTTTGATGAAATTGCTCCATTCACAGTGAATATTGACCCGAGCATCCCATTAAATGATGAAGATTTTCCATGGTTACGGTGCAAAGGGACACACGCGAAGAAAAAGTTTCACACCCAAAGATCTGGGATGTGATCGGCTTCACTATCATCACTTTCTTCTGTGTTTCACACCCAGAAGGGAATCTCTGTAATAGTTAGGGTAGCTAGTTATGTGTTTTGGCATTTGAAACGCAAAGAAATTTTATGTGCAAACAAATTCTTTCATGCCTTTACTGATTTTTAAAGTTAAGTTATTCACAAACTAGTGATTCGCACTAATTTCAAATAATTAAAAATTTAAACTATTCGAATTTGAAAACTACTGGCACTAATAGAAAGTTTGTAATTTTTTGTACCTAAAGCAAAAATATTCACAAAGAAACTCTAAATACACAAAAAAACAACTCAAAAAAAATAAAGCAAAAAAAATAAAAAATAAACGCCCGCCTACTGGGCCAGAGCGGCCTGCATACGACTAGAAACCCAACCTGTTGTTGGGCTAGGACGCAGGCCCGCAAAGGCCCAGTAGGCCCACAGGGCAGTACAGAACATGTAGGCCCAGTACGCCTGCTTTGGGGAGGAGCTCGAGAGAGCTACCGCACTGGGGTTTATAAACCAGTGCGGACGCCCCTCGGCTAGCGAGGTGGGACTAAACTTGCCGCACCGCACCTGCGCCAGCGCACCCCCTTTAGTGCCGGGTGGTAGCACCAACCGGTACTAAAGGGGGGGTCTTTAGTACCGGTTGGAGCCACCACCCGGCACTAAAAGGGTGCGGTTCCCGCCGCTTGGCCTGGCCAAAATAGGCCTTTAGTACCGGTTGGTGGCTCCAACCGGTACTAAAGGTGTTTTCTATATAAGAAAACACTTCGAAAAATTTCGTCAGTTTCCTCTGCTTCATCGCCGCCGCCTAGTCCCGCACCGTCGCCACCCCCGTCGCGCTGTCCCCGTAGAACCGTCGCCACCCCCGTCGCGCCGTCCCCACCGCACCGCCCCTATCCTCGTCGTGCCGCCCCCGTCACGCCGTCCGCGTCGCTGGCCCGTCCCCGTCCCCGCACCGGCCCGCGTCCATGTCCCCGCACCTGCCCGCGTCGTCGTCGCCGTCGCCTCGACCTCTCGCCCGTGCTGTGAGCCCCTGTCCCCCCTCTCCTCCCTCCAATCGAAGCCGCCGCGCCGTTGACGCCATTGCCTTGGCTCGCCGTCGCCGTCGCCTCTGCACACACGCATGCATACACAAACACACACATACACACAAACACACACACACACAATGTTTTTAGTTTTTAGTTTTTCTGTTTTTAGTTTTTTTCTTCTGTTTTTTCTATATTAATGTTATAGAAATCTTAGTTATATATAGAAATGTTAGAAATGTTAGTTATATAGAAATGTTAGTTTTTTCTGTATTAATGTTATAGAAATGTTAGTTATATAGAAATGCTAGTTTTTTCTGTTTTTTAGTTATAGAAATATTAGAAATGTTATAGAAATGTTAGTTATATAGCATTGTTAGATATGTTATAGGAATGTTAGTTATATTGAAATGTTAGAAATTTTAGTTATCAAAATCCAGTCATTAAAAAAATGTTACTTTTTGCGGACATATAGCTAGTATTTGTTCTCGACGATGCCTGGCCTGCATCCTCGCCGTAGACCCGTCCGCGACGACGTCCGGCTGACCCATGTCCGGGACTGGGCTCCGCCGGGCTGGCACTGGGAGGTGCTGCCTAGAGGGGCGCGCCGCTTGATGAGGAACCCGGCCCCGGGTCCCGTCGTCGACCCTGATCTCGTTTGGTGGCGTTCGCGTGGGCCAGTTTCGGTGTGGAGGGAGCCGGCCCCGCCGGAGGAGGTACATCGCCGTGTCAGGGAGGAGGACGAGCACGTCCATCGCTACATGGTTGCGTTAGAGGGCGGCAGGTTCTCCAATACCTGGCAGTTTCTTCAGGGATCTCACTTCAGCTATGATCCTGTGAGGGTTCCTTCTCTTTGGGTGTCCACCGCCCGCGCCGCAAGAACCGCGAGTGTCCTAGATTCTTCTGTAGTATTCGATCTTTATTAGCTACCTAGCCAGTGATGTACTCGATATATAATATTCAAGACGATGTATTCGAGATTATATATTATTCGAGACGATGTATTCGAGATTATATCTATTATTTGAGACGATGTATTCGAGATTATATCTATTATTCGAGATGATGTATTCGAGATTATATCTATTATTCGAGATGATGTAATTTGCATACTAAATTGTTTTATATTTCTTTTGGCATAGTTAAATAAAAGCTATGGCGGACAATACCAACAGAGAGGGAGAACAGACCATGTTCGATATAATACGCGGGCCAGATGATGATCAGAATGAAGAAGATTATGACGGCTCCGAATTTCTAAACAACACCGGAGAGGGTGATATGATATTCGATCGCGACGACCGAATTGATGAAGTCATGAACTATGATTATGAGAACACCGAAGAGGTATATATATTTATATAAGCAGGCATCTGGTGATCATCACATGTTTTAAATGAGTTGAAGATATATTAACGAATCGATCTTTCTTCTTTCAGCCATCCAGATCGAGCAAATCTTCAGGAAAAAGGATGAAACAAGGCCCGAACAAAAAGTTGAAGGAGGGCGTAAAGTATAATATCGAGGCAATCAAACGTAATGGCGAACCATTAGCGCCTAATAAGATTGCGGACAAGTTCGTTCGTCAGTGCGCAGTTCTTGTGAAGGACCAACTCCCGGTCTCCCTTCAAGAATGGAGAAAGCCAACAAAGCCACGTCCAGATCTTACTTTTGTCGACGACAGACAAAAGTCTTCTTTGGGATACTCTCATGGAACATTTCACCCTACCAGATCATTTCACAGAAGCAGATGTGCAGAAAGTCAAGGACGCTGCTCTTAGGAAGATGGCGGTTGCATTCAAGAACCACAAGAATCGTGAATGGGACAAGTACGTCAAGGGAGGAAGGAAGACTCCAGTATTCGAAGGAACACTAGAGAATCAAAGTGCTCATTGGGATGATTTCATGAAATTCAAGGATTCAAAATTTCTAAGGAACGGTCAAGAATAAACAAGGCCAATGCCGCAAAAAAGGATAAGTTCCATAAGCTGGGGCCAGGTGGCTATGCGGTGGGAATGCCTAAGTGGGATAAGTCTGAGAAAGAGATGCTGGATTCAAGTGTCACTACAGAAACATTGAGCTGGCCCCCCAGGTGCAGGACTTGGTTCTATGCGCATGGAGGGGAGTTGGACCCGAAGACAGGCAAAGTTTCCAAGAAAGGCATGTCTGGACGGAGCCGAAGATAAGCTACCTGTTGCAATAGAAGAGGCTCGATCCAAGTTGTTCGAGCCCAACAGAGAGAACGACGAGCTTACGCGTGCCCTGGGAAATCCTGAACACCCGGGAAGAACACGAGGCATGGGCGCTATTCCGTGGTATGAGGGGTTTTCGGACTGGAACGCCGACTACAGAACCCATGCGAGAAAGAAGATTGTGGAGGAGAATAAGAGGAAGATGGAGGAGGAGCAGAGGAAGCTCGACTATGAACGCCTTCAAGGCCTAGAATCATCGCACGCGGACTTGGCAATCAAATTCCAGTGGCAGCAGGAGCAGATCGACTCACTTAGCCAGCAAAGGGGGTCTCAGCAACTGCAACAGCTAGCGGATGATCCAACATTGGATACCACCGCCCCATCCATGCCGAGAAGCAGCGTGGGTTCCGCCCCCTTTGACGCAATGCTGGATAGATACCCCGTGGATGATATCGCGGAGAACACTAACTGCGAGCTACACTTCAAAATTAAGAACATATCATTGAAGGTGGCGGACGGTGTTGCTTATACAAATTCCCCCGATGCAACCTTCCATTGCAACCCGATTCCAGCAGGCTATGCTCGTGTCGTGGTTGATGAGGTGGTGGACCAATATTCGGGGCTAGAGCTTGACATTCCTGGAGGTGACGAGGAGCACACACTCGGAGATGTCAAACATCGTATCATCCTATGGAGAAAGGATTGCATCATCTTTCGAAGGCCACCGACACCGTGTCACCCGACTCCTCGTCGAAGTCTGCCACCGAGTCAGCAGACTCCCGCTCCTCCAAGTCCACCAACGCGTGAGGCCACTCCTCCTCCTCCAAGTCCGACAAAGTGTCAGGCCACTCCTCCTCCAAGTCCGACACAGCGTCAGACGTCCACTCCCCCTCCAAGTCCGGCACAACCTCAGGCCACTGCAAGTCCGGCACAGCTTTAGGCCACTCCTCCTCGTCCAACTCAGCCCCGTCAGCCGTCTCCGCCGCCTCAGCAATCACAGAAGAGACACCCTGCAGCTATGGTGTGTAGCGGTACGAGTCGAGGTCATAGTACAGGAAGTACAGGCGGAGGCAAGCGATATAAATATGGTCCAAACCTCACTACTCCTCTTCCTGAGAGGGCTTACGACAGGACCGAGGAGCAAACCAATGCCATAGTGTGAGCAGAAGTCGACGCCCATTTTGGACCGAAACCGCCACCACCGCCAAGGGAGAAAGTGCCTGTGGAAGTAGTTGACCACTTCATTCGTATGGCTCAACCACCAGCTCCTAAGCCTGTTGACACAGACTATGAGCACCACATCAGGAAGTTACATCAACAAAGTCTACAGAAGAAGGCGAGCTCGAGCTCGAGCAAACAACAAGCAGCTGTCAAAAAATGCGGGAAAACCGTTGCCCAGCTGGGAGAACAGGCGGCACAATCGATCCCCCCGCTTGTTATGCCGCGAACAACACGTGACAGTATGCGCACCCAATATTATTGTGGGCAAAAAGTTTACGTTCCCGAGGTGGGCGATGTGGTAATAACCCAGCAGCATATAATGCAGGCTGAAACTCTCAACATCACTGTTGGACAAGTCCTCAAGATCGAGGACATGCCTGTGCTTACAGAGCAGGAAATAAAACGGAAATATGCCCGGGGCCAACCTTTGGTCAAGCCAGAAGAGGTCAAGAAGCTCCCAACGAGAATGTATGAATTGCATCAATGGTACCTGGACATTACCAAGAGATCCGATCGAGAGTCCCTCATGGTGCAAGTCAAGAAGGATCATTACTACCATGAGAATGTTGTGACCGTTGAGTATTCTGAACTGTTTCAGTTATACAATCAAGACGCACTCGACAAATCTATCGTCAGTTGCTATTGTCTGTAAGTGATTTCTTTCTGTAATTTAAGTCTCAAGCTAGCTGTAGTGATCCTTTTGATCAATCATTACCTGTAATTATCCTCACTATATTCTTTTCTATGGTATTATGCAGGATGAAGATGTATGAAATGAGAAAAGGTGGATGCTATGGCATTGGGTTCATTGACCCAAACACTGTTAATGAATACACATGGAAAATGAACAAGCATTATGAAAAGCAGGTAGAGGACAGCATGCTAGAGTTCTTGAAGCACCTCAAATACAATGAAGATATACTACTTCCTTACAACTTCGAGTGAGTCACACTTTCTTGTACTACAAATTCTCTGTTTTTGCCTACTAGCTAGCTACATGTTTTTGCTTACATATGCCCGCTTAATTAAGACATGCAAACGTGTGTGCATGCAGATTTCACTGGATCTTGTGTATCATTAAAGTTGACGCCGGAACAGTTGAAATACTGGACTCACTACTCAAAGCAAATAGCGACTATAACATCTTGTTTGGGATAGTCAACAGGTAATTTCAATCATTATTAACTATATATCTCGGCCTATTTAGTTCGTCATTTCATGATATGAAGTATTTAATAACCCCTTTATTCATTTTCTTTGTCGGCGGGCAGGGCTTGGGCAAGGTTCATCAGCGTCACTCCAGGCGAATGGAAACAAAAGCTGAAATGGTTTCGATCCAAGGTAAGTAATTAAGTAGTACTAGCTAGCTAGCTAGCTAGCTGCCATCTCTTTAATTATCATGCTTGATTAATTATTATCTGATCAAATTAAATTCCATTCTCGTAATAAAGGCCCTGAAGTAGGAGCAGGGGACTAATCTGTGTGCATTCTGTGTTTGCGAGAACATTCGCATGATGGCGTCCAAAAGGAGCAGATCTCAAAGACAGGAATGGGTACGCTTGTCAGAACACTATTCACAATTTTTACACCATTATCGATATCTAGTCATGTTGGGTAACGTAGCAGAAATTCAAAAAATTTCCTACGTATCACCAAGATCTATCTATGGAGAGACCAGCAACGAGTAGAAAGGAGAGTGCATCTACATACCCTTGTAGATCGCTAAGCGGAAGCGTTCAAGTGAACGGGGTTGATGGAGTCGTACTCGTCGTGATTCAGATCACCGATGATCCTAGTGCCGAACGGACGGCACCTCCGCGTTCAACACACGTACAGCTCGACGATGTCTCCCACGCCTTGATCCAGCAAGGAGAGAGGGAGAGGTTGAGGAAGACTCCATCCAGCAGCAGCACAACGGCGTGGTGGTGATGGAGGAGCGTGGCAATCCTGCAGGGCTTCGCCAAGCACCTACGGGAGAGGAGGAGGTGTCACGGGAGGGAGGGAGGCGCCAAGGGCTCAGGTCTGGATGCCCTCCCTCCCCTCCACTATATATAGGGGCAGGGGAGAGGGGGGAGGCGCAGCCTTGCCCCTTCCTCCAAGGAAGGGGTGCGGCTAAGAGGGGGGGGGAGGAGTCCATCCTCCCCAAGGCACCTCGGAGGTGCCTTCCCCCTTTAGGACTCTCCCCTTTTTCCTATATCTTGGCGCATGGGCCTCTAGGGGCTGGTGCCCTTGGCCCATGTAGGCCAAGGCGCACCCCCTACAGCCCATGTGGCCCCCCGGGGCAGGTGGCCCCACCCGGTGGGCCCCCGGGACCCTTCCGGTGGTCCCGGTACAATACCGATGACCCCGAAACTTGTCCCGATGGCCGAAACAAGACTTCCTATATATAAATCTTTACCTCCGGACCATTCCGGAACTCCTCGTGACGTCCGGGATCTCATCCGGGACTCCGAACAACATTCGGTAACCACATACAAGCTTCCTTTATAACCCTAGCGTCATCGAACCTTAAGTGTGTAGACCCTACGGGTTCGGGAGACATGCAGACATGACCGAGATGTTCTCCGGTCAATAACCAACAGCGGGATCTGGATACCCATGTTGGCTCCCACATGTTCCACGATGATCTCATCGGATGAACCACGATGTCAAGGACTCAATCGATCCCGTATACAATTCCCTTTGTCTAGCGGTATGGTACTTGCCCGAGATTCGATCGTCGGTATACCGATACCTTGTTCAATCTCGTTACCGGCAAGTCTCTTTACTCGTTCCGTAACACATCATCCCGTGATCAACCCCTTGGTCACATTGTGCACATTATGATGATGTCCTACCGAGTGGGCCCAGAGATACCTCTCCGTTTACACGGAGTGACAAAATCCCAATCTCGATTCGTGCCAACCCAACAGACACTTTCAGAGATACCCGCAGTGTACCTTTATAGCCACCCAGTTACGTTGTGACGTTTGGCACACCCAAAGCACTCCTACGGTATCCGGGAGTTGCACAATCTCATGGTCTAAGGAAATGATACTTGACATTAGAAAAGCTTTAGCATACGAACTACATGATCTTGTGC
Organism: Triticum dicoccoides; assembly: GCF_002162155.2. Lineage (NCBI taxonomy): Eukaryota > Viridiplantae > Streptophyta > Magnoliopsida > Poales > Poaceae > Triticum > Triticum dicoccoides. The sequence goes on along the minus strand of NC_041382.1, from coordinate 101,387,155 downwards.
TAGGCTTAGGATTGGGTCTTGTCCATCACATCATTCTCCTAATGATGTGATCCCGTTATCAACGACATCCAATGTCCATGGTCAGGAAACCGTAACCATCTATTGATTAACGAGTTAGTCAACTAGAGGCTTACTAGGGACATGGTGTTGTCTATGTATCCACACATGTATCTGAGTTTCCTATCAATACAATTCTAGCATGGATAATAAACAATTATCATGAACAAGGAAATATAATAATAATCAATTTATTATTGCCTCTAGGGCATATTTCCAACAGTCTCCCACTTGCACTAGAGTCAATAATCTAGTTCACATCGATATGTGATTAACACTCAAGGTCACATCCCCATGTGACTAACACCCAAAGAGTTTACTAGAGTCAATAATCTAGTTCACATTTACCATGTGATTAACACTCGATGAGTTCTGGGTTTGATCATGTTATGCTTGTGAGAGAGGTTATAGTCAACGGGTCTGAACCTTTCAGATCCGTGTGTGCTTTACAAATCTCTATGTCATCTCCTAGATGCAGCTACCACGTTCTATTTGGAGCTATTCCAAATAACTGTTCTACTTGGAGCTATTCTAAATTGTTGCTCCATTATACGTATCCGGTATCTCTACTCAGAGCTATCCGGATAGGTGTTAAGCTTGCATCCACGTAACCCTTTACGACGAACTCTTTTACCACCTCCATAATTGAGAAAATTCCTTAGTCCACTAGTTACTAAGGATAACTTTGACCGCTGTCCTGTGATCCATTCTTGGATCACTCTTGTACCCCTTGACTGACTCATGGTAAAGCACACTTCAGGTGCGGTACACAGCATAGCATACTGTAGAGCCTATGTCTTAAGCATAGGGGACGACCTTCGTTCCTTTCTCTCTATTCTGCCATGGTCGAGCTTTAAGTCTTAACTTCATACCTTACAACTCAGGCAAGAACTCCTTCTTTGACTGATCCATCTTGAACACCTTCAAGATCATGTCAAGGTATGTGCTCATTTGAAAGTACCATTAAGCGTTTTAATCTATCCTTATAGATCTTGATGCTCAATGCTCAAGCAGCTTAATCCAGGCTTTTCCATTGAAAAATACTTTCCAAATAACCCTTTATGCTTTCCAGAAATTCTACGTCATTTCTAATTATTAATATGTCAACAACATATACTCATCAGAAATTCTATAGTGCTCCCACTCACTTCTTTGGAAATACAAGATTCTCATAAACTTTGTATACACCCAAAATCTTTGATCATCATCAAAGCATACATTCCAACTCCGAGATGCTCACTCCAGTCCTCAGAAGGATTGCTGGAGCTTTGCATACTTATTAGCATATTTCAGGATAGACAAAATCTTCCGGTTGTATCACATACAACCTTTCCTCAAGAATCGTCGAGGAAACAATGTTTTGACATCCTATCTGCAAGATTTCATAAATAATGCAGTAATTGCTAATATAATTCCAACAGACTCTTAGCATCGCTACGAGTGAGAAAGTCTCATCGTAGTCAACTCCTTGAACTTGTCGAAAAACATCTTAACGACAAGTCGAGCTTTCTCAATGGTGACACTTACCATCATTGTCTGTCTTCCTTTCAAAATCCATATGTACCTAACAGCCTTACGACCATCAAGTAGTTCTTCCAAAGTCTACACTTTGTTTTCATACATGGATCCTCTCTCGGGTTTTATGGCCTTGAGCCATTTATCGGAATCCGGGCCCACCATCGCTTCTCCATAGCTCGTAGGTTCATTGTTGTCTAGCAACATGACTTCCAAAACAAGATTACGTACCACTCTGAAGTAGTACGCATCCTTGTCATCCCACGAGGTTTGGTAGTGACTCGATCCGAAGTTTCATGATCACTATCATAAGCTTCCACTTCAATTGGTGTACGTGCCACAGGAACAACTTCCTGTGCCCTGCTACACACTTGTTGAAGTGACGGTTCAATAACCTCATCAAGTCTCCACCATCCTCCCACTCAACTTTTCGAGAGAAACTTTTCCTCGAGAAAGGACCCGATTCTAGAAACAATCCATATTGCTTTCGGATCTGAATTAGGAGGTATACCCAACTATTTTGGGTTTCCTATGAAGATGCATTTTATCCTCTTTGGGTTCGAGCTTATCAACCTGAAACTTTTTCATATAAGCGTCGCAGCCCCAAACTTTTAAGAAACGACAACTTAGGTTTCTCTAAACCATAATTCATACGGTGTCATCTCATCGGAATTACGTGGTACCCTATTTAAAGTGAATGTGGTTGTCTCTAATGCCTAACCCATGAACGATAGTGGTAATTCGATAAGAGACATCATGGTACGCACCATATCCAATAGGGTGCAACTATGATGTTCGGACACACCATCACACTATGGTGTTCCAGGCGGTATTAATTGTGAAACATTTTCCACGATGTCTTAATTGTGTGCCAAAACTCATAACTCAGATATTCATCTCTATGATCATATCATAGATCTTTTATCCTCTTGTCACGACGATCTTTCAACTTCACACTGAAATTACTTGAACCTTTCAATAATTCAGACTCGTGATTCATCAAGTAAATATACTCAACATCTACTCGAATCATCTGTGAAGTAAGAACATAATGATATTCACTGTATGCTCAGCACTCATTGGACTGCACACATCAAAATGTGTTACTTCCAACAAGTTGCTATCTTGTTCCATTTTACTGAAAACGAGGCTTTTCAGTCATCTTGCCCATGTGGTATGATTTGCATGTCCCAAGTGATTCAAAATCAAGTGAGTCAAAACGGTCCATTTGCATGGAGTTTCTTCATGCATATACACCAATAGACATGGTTCGCATGTCTCAAACTTTTCAAAAACGAGTGAGCCCAAAGATCCATCAATATGGAGCTTCTTCATGCGTTTTATACCGATATGACTTACGTGGCAGTGCCACAAGTAGGTGGTACTATCATTACTATCTTTTGGCATGAACATGTGTATCACTACGATCGAGATTTAATAAACCATTCATTTTAGGTGTAAGACCATTGAAGGTATTATTCAAATAAACAGAGTAACCATTATTCTCCTTAAATGAATAACCGTATTGCGATAGACGTAATCCAATCATGTCTATGCTCAACGCAAACACCAAATAACAATTATTTAGGTTTAACACCAATCTCTTTGGTAGAAGGAGCGTGCGATGCTTGATCATATCAAGCTTGGAAAAACTTCCAACACATATCGTCAGCTCACCTTTAGCTAGTCTCCGTTTATTCCGTAGCCTTTTGTTTCGAGTTACTAACACTTAGCAACCGAACCGGTATCTAATACCCTGGTGCTACTAGGAGTACTAGCAAAGTACACATTAACACAATGTATATCCAATATACTTCTATCGACCTTGCCAGCCTTCTTATCTACCAAGTATCTAGGGTAATTCTGCTCTAGTGGTTGTTCCCCTTATTACAGAAGCACTTAGTCTCGGGTTTGGGTTTTACCTCGGGTTTCTTCACTGGTGCAGCAGCTGATTTGCCGTTTCATGAAGTATCCCTTCTTGCCCTTGCCCTTTTTGAAACTAGTGGTTTCACCAACCATCAACAATTGATGCTCCTTCTTGATTTCTACTTTCGCGGTGTCAAACATCGCGAATACCTCAAGGATCATCATATCTATCCTTGATATGTTATAGTTCATCATGAAGCTCTAACAGCTTGGTGGCAATGACTTTGGAGAACCATCACTGTCTTATCTGGAAGATCAACTCCCACTCGATTCAAATGATTGTTGTACTCAGACAATCTGAGCACAAGCTCAACAATTGAGCTTTTCTCCTTAGTTTGCAGGTTAAGAAAGTCATCGGAGGTCTTATACCTCTTGACATGGGCACGAGCCTGAAATCCCAATTTCAGCCCTCAAAACATCTCACATGTTTCGCGATGTTTCAAAAACGTCTTTGGTGCCTCAACCCTAAACCGTTTAACTGAACTATCACGTAGTTATCAAAACGTGTATGTCAGATGTTCACAACAACCACAGACAACGTTCGAGGTTCAGCACACTGAGCGGTGCATTAAGGACATAAGCCTTCTATGAAGCAATGAGGACAATCCTCAGTTTACGGACCTAGTTCGCATAATTGCTACTATCAACTTTCAACTAATTTTTCTGTAGGAACATATCTAAATAGTAGAACTATAGCGTGAGCTACGACATAATTTGCAAAAACCTTTTGACTATGTTCAGGATAATTAAGTTCATCTTATGAACTCCCACTCAGATAGACATCCCTCTAGTCATCTAAGTGATTACATGATCCGAGTCAAACTAGGCCGTGTCCGATCATCACGTGAGACGGACTAGTCATCATCGGTGAACATCTTCATGTTGATCGTATCTTCTATACGACTCATGTTCGACCTTTCGGTCTCCGTGTTCCGAGGCCATGTCTGTACATGCTAGGCTCGTCAAGTTAACCCTAAGTGTTTCGCGTGTGTTCCGAGGCCATGTCTGTACATGCTAGGCTCGTCAACACCCGTTGTATTTGAACGTCTGAATAAAACACCCGATCATCACGTGATGTTTTGAAACAGCGAACTGTCGCAACGATGCACAGTTAGGGGAGAACACTTCTTGCAATTGTTGTAAGGGATCATCTTATTTACTACCGTCGTTCTAAGCAAATAAGATGTATAAACATGATAAACATCACATGCAATCAAATAGTGACATGATATGGCCAATATCACTTTGCTCCTTTTGATCTCCATCTTCGGGGCTCCATGATCATCATCGTCACCGGCATGACACCATGATCTCCATCATCATGATCTCCATCATCGTGTCTTCATGAAGTTGCCTCGCCAACTATTACTTCTACTACTATGGCTAACGGTTAGCAATAAAGTAAAGTAATTACATGACGTTTAAGTTGACACGCAGGTCACAAATAAATAAAGACAACTCCTATGGCTCCTGCCGGTTGTCATACTCATCGACATGCAAGTCGTGATTCCTATTACAAGAACATGATCAATCTCATACATCACATATATCATTCATCACATCCTTTTTGGCCATATCACATCACATAGCATACCCTGCAAAAACAAGTTAGACGTCCTCTAATTGTTGCTTGCATGTTCTACGTGGCTGCTATGGGTTTCTAGCAAGAACGTTTCTTACCTACGCATGAACCACAATGTGATATGCCAATTGCTATTTACCCTTCGTAAGGACCCTTTTCATCGAATCCGATCCGACTAAAGTGGGAGAGACAGACACCTACCAGCCACCTTATGCAACTAGTGCATGTTTGTCGGTGGAACCGGTCTCACGTAAGCGTACGTGTAAGGTTGGTCCGGGCCGCTTCATCCCACGATGCCGCCGAATCAAGATAAGACTAGTAACGGCAAGCATATTGAACAATATCGACGCCCACAACTACTTTGTGTTCTACTCGTGCAAAGAATCTACGCAATAGACCTAGCTCATGATGCCACTGTTGGGTAACGTAGCAGAAATTCAAAAAATTTCCTACGTATCACCAAGATCTATCTATGGAGAGACCAGCAACGAGTAGAAAGGAGAGTGCATCTACATACCCTTGTAGATCGCTAAGCGGAAGCGTTCAAGTGAACGGGGTTGATGGAGTCGTACTCGTCGTGATTCAGATCACCGATGATCCTAGTGCTGAACGGACGGCACCTCCGCGTTCAACACACGTACAGCTCGACGATGTCTCCCACGCCTTGATCCAGCAAGGAGAGAGGGAGAGGTTGAGGAAGACTCCATCCAGCAGCAGCACAACGGCGTGGTGGTGATGGAGGAGCGTGGCAATCCTGCAGGGCTTCGCCAAGCACCTACGGGAGAGGAGGAGGTGTCACGGGAGGGAGGGAGGCGCCAAGGGCTCAGGTATGGATGCCCTCCCTCCCCTCCACTATATATAGGGGCAGGGGAGAGGGGGGAGGCGCAGCCTTGCCCCTTCCTCCAAGGAAGGGGTGCGGCTAAGAGGGGGGGAGGAGTCCATCCTCCCCAAGGCACCTCGGAGGTGCCTTCCCCCTTTAGGACTCTCCCCTTTTTCCTATATCTTGGCGCATGGGCCTCTAGGGGCTGGTGCCCTTGGCCCATGTAGGCCAAGGCGCACCCCCTACAGCCCATGTGGCCCCCGGGGCAGGTCGCCCCACCCGGTGGGCCCCCGGGACCCTTCCGGTGGTCCCGGTACAATACCGATGACCCCGAAACTTGTCCCGATGGCCGAAACAGGACTTCCTATATATAAATCTTTACCTCCGGACCTTTCCGGAACTCCTCGTGACGTCCGGGATCTCATCCGGGACCCCGAACAACATTCGGTAACCACATACAAACTTCCTTTATAACCCTAGCGTCATCGAACCTTAAGTGTGTAGACCCTACGGGTTCGGGAGACATGCAGACATGACCGAGATGTTCTCCGGTCAATAACCAACAGCGGGATCTGGATACCCATGTTGGCTCCCACATGTTCCATGATGATCTCATCGGATGAACCATGATGTCAAGGACTCAATCGATCCCGTATACAATTCCCTTTGTCTAGCGGTATGGTACTTGCCCGAGATTCGATCGTCGGTATACAGATACCTTGTTCAATCTCGTTACCGGCAAGTCTCTTTACTCGTTCCGTAACACATCATCCCATGATCAACCCCTTGGTCACATTGTGCACATTATGATGATGTCCTACCGAGTGGGCCCAGAGATATCTCTCCGTTTACACGGAGTGACAAAATCCCTATCTCGATTCGTGCCAACCCAACAGACACTTTCAGAGATACCCGTAGTGTACCTTTATAGCCACCCAGTTACGTTGTGACGTTTGGCACACCCAAAGCACTCCTACGGTATCCAGGAGTTGCACAATCTCATGGTCTAAGGAAATGATACTTGACATTAGAAAAGCTTTAGCATACGAACTACATGATCTTGTGCTAGGCTTAGGATTGGGTCTTGTCCATCACATCATTCTCCTAATGATGTGATCCCGTTATCAACGACATCCAATGTCCATGGTCAGGAAACCGTAACCATCTATTGATTAACGAGCTAGTCAACTAGAGGCTTACTAGGGACATGGTGTTGTCTATGTATCCACACATGTATCTGAGTTTCCTATCAATACAATTCTAGCATGGATAATAAACGATTATCATGAACAAGGAAATATAATAATAATCAATTTATTATTGCCTCTAGGGCATATTTCCAACAAGTCACACAACTAATACACATGCATATTGATCTCCTTCTTAACAGTTCAAAGAGGTGCGGGACAAGCTCCTAGAAACGGAGCGTGTAGAAGCACTTCAAGAGGAAATAGCGGGATTTTTGCTCAACCAGGTCATAAATTCGAAGGGAGAATACTATTACCCGCTACCGCCCCCATCGACCAGGTCATGAACCACTTCCAATTGTCATCGTGCTCCGAAGGCACCAATTAGGCTAATGCCACTGGCTCCAAAGGCAACATGCATATGTAGGAGAAATTGTATATAGCTATACATGTGTGTATGTGTGAATTAATATGGTGGTTTGTGAGACATTGATGATATATATATGATTGGTTCTACTAGAAATTCTATTTATATATATATGCATAACGTGTACAATGTGTAGTATCGTAAAATACCAGCAAACGAAAAAGAATTAAAATGGAAAACACAAAATTAAATGAAAAAGAAATCATAAAACCAAAACCCCCCAAACATTTTAGTACCGGTTGGTGTTACCAACCGGTACTAAAGGGCTCCCGGCCCCCGGAGCTGTCTCGTGCCACGTGGTTGCCCTTTATCACTGGTTCGTGCTGAACCGATACTAAAGGGGGGGCCTTTAGTGACCACACGTTAGTGCCGGTTATGGAACCGGCACTAAAGGGCCTTACGAACCGGTGCTATTGCCCTGTTCTGCACTAGTGATACGCGCATGCTACGGGACTTGCAAACCTCAACACAAGTATTTCTCAATTTCACAATTACTCAACTAGCACGACTCTAATATCACCACCTTTATATCGCAAAACTATTGCAAGGAATCAAACATATCATATTCAGTGATCTATAAGTTTTATGTAGGATTTTATGACTAACCATGTGAATGACCAGTTCCTGTTATCTCTCTAAATAGATATAAGTGAAGCAAGAGAGTTTAATTCTTTCTACAAAAGATATGCCCACGCTCTAACAAATATAAGTGAAGCAAACGAGCATTCTACAAATGGCGGTTGTCTAAGTAAAGAGAAACAGGCAATCCAAACTTCAAATGATATAAGTGAAGCACATGAAGCATTCTATAAAGCCATACTCAAAAGATATAAGTGAAGTGCAAAGAGCATTCTATAAATCAACCAAGGACCATATCATACCAGCATGGTGCAAAAAAGAAAAATGAAAACCTAAATGCAAAAGACGCTCCAAAACTTGCACATATCGCGTGAACGAAACGAATCTGAAAACATACCGATATTTGTTGAAGAAAGAGAGGATGCCTTCCGGGGCATCCCCAAGCTTAGACGCTTGAGTCTCCTTGAATATTTACTTGGTGTGCCTCGGGCATCCCCAAGCTTGAGCTCTTGCCTCTCTTCCTTCTTCTCGCATCGAAACCTTCTCGATCATCGAACACTTCATCCACACAAAACTTCAACAGAAAACTCGGTAAGATCCGTTAGTATAATAAAGCAAAACACCACTCTAAGTACTGTTGCAAACCAATTAATATTTTATTTTTACATTGTGTCTACTGTAATATAACTTTTTCATGGCTTAATCCACTGATATAAATTGATAGTTTCATCAAAACAAGCAAACTATGCATCAAAAACAGAATCTGTCTAAAACAGAACAGTCTGTAAAAATCTGAACATTCAATATACTTCTGATACTTGAAAAATTCTGCAAAAATAAGGAAAAATAAAAAAAAATTATAGAAATAAAGTTCAAAAAGAATCAGAACCATTTGACGTTCCAGTAAGAAAATAAAATTTGCATACTACAGCCAAAGTTTCTGTACTGCACCGCACAAACCAACAAGTATTGTAAACATCCTAAAGGCAAACCTTGGCACATTATTTTTATAATACCATGGAATTGTACAAGGGGATAATTATTTTTGTTGAAAAGTTTCTGAAAAAAAGATTCACAAAGTTTCCGTGAGCATGAACAAGGTTCAAGGCTAGCTCCCACTTCAACAATGCTTGTCTCTCTCACTTTCACTTCCCTTTTTGAAAAAGTTTTGGGTTCCCCTCTTTATTTTTGTTGTTTTTAAACTATATGAAAGCACTCAACAGAAATAAATGACTCTCTAAAACTTCCGGGTTGTCTCTCTGGCAGCGCTTTCTTTAAAGCCATTAAGCTAGGCATATAGTGCTCAAGTAATGGATCCACCCGGATCCCAAGGTATATCAAAGCCAATTTTAATTAGCAATGATTTGGCATTTAGTAGTGAGAACAAAGCAACATATATCATGTAATGACGAAGTCTAACTCTCTTCCTATGCATCGGCATGTCATAAAAGAACAATTCATGCACACCTAGTAAAGGCCAATGCATAGTATAAACAGTTTCTTGCAATTTTATCATGTTGGAAACATAGAGAGGTGGAGATATAGTTCCTCTCTCATAATAATTGCAAGTAGGAGCAGCAAGCACATGCATATTATATTTATCAAAATCATCATGTGCAACGGTAAAAGGCAACCCATCAATATAATCCTTAATAAGTGCAAACTTCTCCGATATAGTGTAGTCAGGAGAATTCAAAAAAGATAATAGGACTATCATGCGTGGGTGCAATAGCAACAATTTCATGTTTAACATAAGGAACTATAGCAAGTTCATCTCCATAAGCATAATTCATATTGGCATCTTGGCCACAAGCATAGCAAGCATCATCAAAAAGGGATATTTCAAAAGAATCAAAGGGATCATAATAGTCATCATAGCAATCATCCTTCGGTAAGCACGAAGGGGAATTAAACAATGTATGAGTTGAAGAGTTACTCTCATTAGAAGGTGGGAACGGGTGATCAATCTGCTCTTCCTCCTTTTGTTCTTCGCTCTCCTCCTCATCTTTTTCATCCAATGAGCTCACAGTTTCATCAACTTCTTCTTCCATAGATTCCTGCAAAATATTAGTCTCTTCTTGGACAGCGAAGACTTTCTCAATAAGTGCATTAATATCGGAATGGTATTCATAATTCTCATAGAAATATTTGAGGATAGCTAAATTTTTAGATCTATAAACAGCATCATCAAAATCTTCAAACTCTTTACACATAGATTCAATTTCATAAGCACCCATAAAAGCAACAAATTCTTCTATTTGTTTCACATCATAGTAATCATATATACCATTAGCATAAGAAGCTAAGGTTTTATTATCATTAAATTTGCATGAAAAGGGAAGGTGTGGAGCCTTCATCCTAGAGCAACAAGTATAATCATAACTCACGCATAGTTGCCAAGCATACCACTTCAATATATGAATTTGATCCCATGATAGTTTCCCTTTTTATGTCAAGCGATAATCCCTAAAGTATTCACGTTGATCCAACGTTACTCCCATTACATAATTGAATGGGGTTTTCTCAGGATTATTAAAGTAGTACATAATATCTTTCACATAACCAGCATCGAGGGTTTTAGGAGGTTCCCCATCTCCATGAGCAGCAAGTACAACTAATTTTTTTGGTATTTCGTGTTCCATATCCATAACTAAAGATAAAGAACAACTAAGAACAGCAAACAAAAATTACTTAGTGATAAAGCAAACAAACACACACGAGAATATTCACCCCACGCCATTGCTCCCCGGCAACGACGCCAGAAAAAGGTCTTGATAACCCACAAGTATAGGGGATCGTAACAGTTTTCGATAAGTAAGAGTGTCGAACGCAATGAGGAGCTAAAGGTAGAACAAATATTCCCTAAAGTTCTATCGACCACTGATACAACTCTACGCATGCTTGATGTTTACTTTACCTAGAATAAGTATGAAACTAGAAGTACTTTGTAGGTGTTTTCGGATAGGTTTGCAAGAAAATAAAGAGTGAACGAGAATAAAAACTAGGGCTGTTAAAGTAAAGACACAATAAAGTAAATATAGCGAGTGTGGAAAAGTGGTGGTAGGAGTTGCGAAATTGTCCCTTAAGCAATTGACTACTTTACTAGACCGATAGCAAGTTTTATGTGGGAGAGGCCACTGCTAGCATGTCATCCCTTACTTGGAATTCTATGCACTTATGATTGGAACTATTAGCAAGCATCCGCAACTACTAACGTTCATTAAGGTAAAACCCAACCATAGCATTAAGATATATTGGTCCCCCTTCAATCCCGTATGCATCAATTTCTATGCTAGGTTCAAGCTTCTGTCACTCTTGCCCTCCAATACATAGTCCTATCAACATACAACTAACCCTAAGGTGTGATCCACGTGCGCGCTCATATGATGGGCACCAAAGGACAGCAACATAACCATAAGCAAATTAAATCAATCATAGCAATTCATCAACCACCAATAGGACAACGAAAATCTACTCAAACATCATAGGATGGCAACACATCATTGTATAATAATATGAAGCATAAAGCACCATGTTCAAGTAGAGGGTACAGCGGGTTGCGGGAGAGTGGACCGCTGTAGATAGAGGGGGGAAGGTGATGGAGATGTTGGTGAAGATGGTGGTGGTGTTGGTGAAGATTGCGGTGATGATGATGGCCCCCGGCGGCGTTCCGGCGCGACCGGAAGCGAGGGGGAGAGATCCCCCCTCCTTCTTCTTCTTCCTTGACCTTCTCCCTAGATGGGAGAAGGGTTTCCCCTCTGGTCCATGGTCTCCATGGTGTGGGAGGAGCGAGAGCCCCTCCGAGATTGGATCTATCTCTCTGGTTCTTTCTGGTTCTGCGTTCTGTTCTGCTGCCCTTTCACCGTTTTGGGTATATATGGAGATCCGTAACTCCGATTGGACTGAAACCTTCGCCGTGATTTTTTTCCAAAAATTAGCTTTCTTGCGGCCGAAGAAGGGCGTCAACCGCCTTATAGGTGGGTCACGAGGGTCAGGGGCATTGTCGGTGTCAAAACCGGTGGATCTCGGGTAGGGGGTCCCGAACTGTGCGTCTAGGCGGATGGTAACAGGAGACAAGGGACACGATGTTTTTACCCAAGTTCGGGACCTCTCGATGGAGGTAAAACCCTACTCCTGCTTGATTAATATTGATGATATGGGTAGTACAAGAGTGGATCTACCACGAGATCAGGAAGGCTAAACCCTAGAGGCTAGCCTATGGTATGATTGTTGTTGTTGTTGTTGTGTCCTACGGACTAAACCCTCCAGTTTATATAGACACCGGAGGGGGCTAGGGTTACACAGAGTCGGTTACAATGGGAGGAGATCTACATATCCGTATTACCAAGCTTACCTTCCACGCCAAGGAAAGTCCCATCTGGACACGGGACAAAGTCTTCAATCTTGTATCTTCATAGACCAACAGTCCAGCCAAAGGTTATAGTCCGGCTTTCCGGACACCCCCTAATCCAGGACTCCCTCGGTAGCCCCTGAACCAGGCTTCAATGACGACGAGTCCAGCGCGCAGATTGTCTTCGGCATTGCAAGGCGGGTTCCTCCTCTAAATACTTCATAGATGATTTTGAACATGAGGATCATGTCCGGCTCTGCAAAATAAGTTCCACATACCATCGTAGAGAGAGAGAGTATTTTCACAAATCTAATCCGCTGACGTATTCTGTAGCGTGACATCACATCACAGCCAAGCCTTCATTCGAATCGTTTTTACTGTCCCACCTCTGCGCGTTTTGCGAGGCGGTTTCCTTGGCACGTCTTGTCGAAGCAGAGAACGTGTCCCCTTATCACGGGATTCTCATCAATACGGGCGTGGGTAACCCAACCGTGCCATTGATTACGGCGCTTGGGGGATAAGCGAGTTTTACCAGGCTGGTGGGGACGCATAGTTTCGTCCGCCCATATAAGGGGATAAGGATTCGCCTTTTCATCCACGCCTTCTTCCTCCTTTGCTCATCCATTTTCGCACACTCGAGCTCCAGTGCCCAAGTCCGCATTTCCCACCTCAACCTTCTCCAACCATGTCCGGAGCGGGAGGCAGGTGGATGGTCTCCTTCGTCACGGAGGGACACATCAAGAAGCTGAGGAGAGCCGGATACCTGCCCGACGACATCGCGCACAGGCTCCCAGATGAGGGGCAGCTCATCCCAACCCCAGGCCCCATGAGAGGGTAGTGTTCCTCACCCATTTCCTCTGCGGACTGGGCTTCCCTCTCCACCCATTCGTCCGGGGGCTCATGTTCTACTACGGCCTGGACTTCCACGATCTGGCCCCGAACTTCATCCTCAACATCTCGGCGTTTATCGTCGTGTGCGAGGCCTTCCTTCGCATCAAACCCCACTTCGGCTTATGGCTGAAGACTTTCAATGTCAAGCCGAAGGTAGTGAGCGGCCGCCAGGCGGAGTGCGGAGGCGCCATGGTGGGCAAGATGCCCAACGTCACATGGCTCGAGGGCTCCTTCGTGGAGATCATAAAGGGGTGGCAATTGGCGTGGTTCTACATCACCAAGCCGCGTGACCCTAAATGGGCAGCGGCCCTCGAGTTCCGATCTGGCATCCCCACGCGGCTCACCTCCTGGCAAGAGAAGGGCATGTCCTGGGGTAGTTCGGGAGAGCTGACCGAACTCCAAACATGTATTCAAAACATGGTGAGCAAGAAGCTCAAACTCGTCAACATAGTCCAGGTCATGCTCGTCCGCCGGATCCTCCCGTGTCAACGACGGGCTTTCAATTTCTGGGAGTTCGACCCGGGCCAGCACCAAACTCTGAACAGGCTCTTCGACACAATGCACGAGGATGCCTGGAAGGTGCTATTCAAGGGTGTCGAGGTTCCTCCCCCCCCCCCTTACCGAGGATCGGAGATTCAGCGCGAAGTGCCAAGCCAGCGCGGTAAGCTGTTTTACCTCTTACAGGATACTTGTTTTTCATAGTTTGACTCTATGTGGGATCTAAGCTCCCGTGCCTTTGACAGGACTGGCAGGAGACGTCCAGACAGATCAACTGTCCGGCTCCTTTGCCCGAAGGCTCAGCAGACGCCCGCTAGGCGGAGCTGCTGGTTCCGGCACCTTACGTGGTGTCGGAGAAGAAGGCCACGGGAACCCAAAAGAGTTCTCGGCGCCCGGTGGTGTCGGACTCATCATCCGATGAACCCGAGGCGCACTCCTCCCACGAAGACGAGGAGGAGGAAAAAGAGGCTTCTTCCCCTCCAGCAGGGGGGGAAAAGAAAAGGAAGGCCGCCCCAACTGGGGAGGCCGGGGGGTCCAAGAAGGGAAGGACCCTTCCTCCGGACTACTCCACCAATGCCGCCGACAGCGAAGATGAGTGGCCGCCCAGGGCCAAGCCCCTGGCGAAGTCGTAAGTATTCAGACACCAGAGTGACTCATAGTGTTCCTTTATTGCACAGCTTCTCCTGACGCCGAATATAATCAAGCAGTCCGCCCCGAGCCCAGCTCGACGTGTCATCGAGCGGTTCCTTGGGTTCGTCGGATGTGAATAGCTTTTCACTTCCGACCGCTTCCACCCCTCACCCTGCGGACAACACCGAGGTGTTGTCCCAAAAGGTTCCAAGCCAAGGGGAGGTGGTCCTGGAGGCACCGCAAGGCGACATCCCGGACTCTAGGCACAAAGGGGGCAAGACTCCCAAGGGCTCCAAGTCCGGCCCTGGGCCGGACACCGCACCAGAACCTTCAGCGGTTCTGGAGTCCGGCAGGCGGCCCCCTGCTAAGAAGGGCAAGCCTACAGCGCCGGTGACCTCCATCCAACCGGAGGCACCGGATAACTTGCTGGAGGTGCTTAATGGAGCCTCCATCGACGAGGAGCACCGCACTATTATGAGTGCGGTGATCCGGGAAGTTCAGTCCGCCAAAAGCGGGCTGACTGAAGCCTGTGCCAGCCTTCTAACAGGCTTTGAGGTATGTAAGAAATATATGAAAATATTACCGCATAGACAGTAGCCCCTGATGCTCTGTTTGGTGTTCACAAAGAAAAGCCGAATAGAGGATCTAATAATATTCGCAGGAGTCTAACATAATTATGTCGATATGCGTATGCAGGCTTCGCTGCTGGCCTCTGCCGCACTGACTACGGAGGTTGACGCGCTGAAGCAGAGCCTCGAGCGGTCCGAGCAAGAGCTCGGCGTGGTGAAGAAGCAGCTCGAGGAGAACCAAGGTACGTAATGCCTTGTCCGTGTGTGTATATATAAAAAAGATGCAGTTGCAAGAAATTACAGGATCGTTATTTGTGTGCTAGGGGCCACGACCGAGGTGGCGACCCTGAAGCAAGTGCTTTCCAAGGCCGAAAAGAAGGTGGCCACGGAGCGCACCGAGCGGGAGAAACATGAGGCACGGGTTGGCGAGGTGCAACAAGAGCTCCATGCTCTCGTGAAGAAGCATGAGACTTTGGAGCTGGACTCGAAGACTCGAGAGTCCGAGCTCGCCGCGGCCCTCAAAAGCGCCAAGTCTGCCAAGGCCGAAGCCCAAAAAGCCCTCCAGGAAATTGACGCGATGAAGAAGATAGCAGCGGGTAAGGCATTCTTTATGCAAAGCAAGCACGTGAAAGTGAATTACTTGTTACTTACCCGAGTCCGGAGCTCTCCAGGAGCATTCGCAGATTTGCCCCGTAGCGTGTCAGATGCCGCCGCCTACTACCGGGCCGAGGAAGGGAGCTCGACGGAGAAGGTGTTCTGGTCTCAGTATGCTGAGACCGGACACCCGGTGCCCTTGAGCGACCAGCTGAAGCAACTGGTCGAGCTCCATAGGGTGGCCGAACAGGCCATGAAGGGTCTCATAGTCCAGCTGTGGCCTAGAGAGGCCATGCCTGGGAGCTACTTCGGGCTGGTGAGGCGGCTGGCAGATGCCTGTCCATGGCTTGAAGTTTCTGCATCGAGGGCGCCCGTAGGGCGCTTGCCCGTGCTAAAGTACACTGGGGCAAGATGGATGCTGAGAAGCTGGTGAAGGACGGGCCACCGCAGGGCAAGGAGCATCGCCACCCCAAGATGTATTATGAGGGCGTCCTGAAGGGTGCCCGCCTTGTGGCGGATGAATGTTCCAAGGATGTAATATTTGAGTAAACTCGCTCGTGTTATCCTGTACGCTGAAAACTTGTTCATATGCGCTATGCAACGCTGGTTTGAATTTAAAATATTACCTTCTATGCGGCCGTTTATGAAATCTGAGAGATGGCGAGTCGTCGGCTTCTGTCCCCGTGCCACGAGTGCTGGGGTGTTCGGGATAAACCTGAGCACTCTTTTTCCCATTCTTGGGTCCTTCGAGGGAGGTGCTCAACACAACGAACAAGGCAATCGGACTATAATGCGTTATCACTCTCACTTAGCCAGAGAATTCTATAATTTTAAATTTCGGCGAAGCCCCTAGTGTTCGGAAGACCGAGTTCGGGGCGCTATACATGCCTAGGCCGGACAAAGCCGACTCCTTGCTCTAAGCGGCATAAGTCTTTAGGGACTCGAAACCTCTCGAATAGCGACCAGCTCTCGCCCTATCATGACAGTCAGTTCTAGCTTTCTCTACTGAGGTGCTTAGCCCAGCTGAACCGAGGCACAATCGCAGTAGTTCTCCCAGTGCTACCTTAGCCGATATAGCGGAACGTAAGGTACCAAAACATGGGAGCCGGGCAAACCCAACTATTGACCAAAGACATGATTCAGAGTTGATGCATATAATGCTATAAGTTCGGAGGGCCGCACTTGTGGAAGTGTTCGGACTTCTCACGCCGTATTATGGGGTGCTTGAGCCCCTGGCGTATTGGTCGTACCAGAGTGTACGGGTGCTAAATGTCATGACTGAACATATATACATAAAAAGGAATGAATAGAGAATGCAGTAATAAGCTGAAGCTAAGCATTGTTTATTCGAAAAAAGGTGCATTAAAAGCAGAATGATACAAATAGTGCGATAAGAAGGAGATGGGACTATTTGACATGTCCCCTCTAGGGGCGAGTTGCGGAACGGTATGTAAGACAGGTATTTTGCTCGTTATAGAGACCACCTAGGAATTCCACCGTGCGACATAGCTTTCTGCCTCCGTGGTTGTTGCATCGTGTGTTCGGCAATTGTACTGCCGAGCAGATCTTCCAGAGAGTGGAGTCCTGAAAGTGAGAAAAAATGACAAAATCGGCAGCCCCTAGTGCGATTGAGCCGCGTTTTTGGTGTGCCGTGGTCGTGCCCCTCCCCCTGTGCCCATGGTATTTTCAGAGCGTAATTATGTACGCATAGCACGGATTTCACCGTTTCGCGAGGGCTGGGGTTGGGGCCGCATTGCTACGCTTGCTCGGAACGTGCCAGGCGGTCTTGTTGTAGGTTACTCCGGGCGCGCTTGACGGTGTCTGAACATTTTATCGCCGGACTGGAGAATTGCCTTGAAAGGCTGCTTTGTACTTCCGCAGCGAGGGCCACTGTGCTCCTCTGTTCGGAGAGAGCGTTCGGTGTTTCCATTGACTGTGATGACTCCCCGGGGTCCTGGCATCTTGAGCTTGAGGTATGCGTAGTGCGGCACCGCGTTGAACTTTGCAAATGCGGTTCTCCTGAGCAGTGCGTGATAGCCACTGCGGAACGGGACTATGTCGAAGATTAACTCCTCGCTTCGGAAATTATCCGGGGATCCGAAGACCACTTCAAGTGTGACTGAGCCTGTGCAGTTGGCCTCTACACCTGGTATGACGCCCTTAAAGGTTGTTTTTGTGGGTTTAATACTTGAGGGATCTATGCCCATTTTCTGCACTGTGTCCTGATAAAGCAGGTTCAGGCTGCTACCTCCGTCCATAAGGACTCGAGTGAGGTGAAATCCATCAATGATTGGGTCTAGAACCAACGCGGCAAATCCTCCATGGCGGATACTAGTGGGGTGGTCCCTTCGGTCGAAAGTGATCGGGCAGGAGGACCATGGGTTGAACTTTGGGGCGACTGGCTCCAACGCGTATACGTCCCTTAATGCACACTTCCGCTCCCTCTTGGGGATGTGGGTTGCGTATATCATGTTCACCGTTCACACTTGTGGGGGGAAACCCTTCTGTCCTCTATTGTTCGGCGGCCGGGGCTCCTCCTCCTCGTTGCTATGTAGCCCCTTGTCTCTGTTTTCGGCATTTAACTTGCCGGCCTGCTTGAACACCCAACAATCCCTGTTGGTGTGATTGGCTGGGTTTTAGGGGGTGCCATGTATCTGGCACAAGCGATCGAGTATACGGTCCAAACTGGACGGGCCCGGAGTGCTTCTTTTGAATGGCTTTTTTCGCTGACCGGGCTTGGAGCCTCTGAATCCGGCATTAACTGTCGTATCCTCAGCATTGTCGCTGTTAATGCGGCGCTTGTGCTTGTTGCGACGTGACCTGCCATTGCTGTCCTTGGTATCCGAATTACCAGGGTTCTTTGACATGTTATTGCTGCGAGCCAGCCAGCTGTCTTCTCCCGTGCAAAAGCGGGTCATGAGTGTCGTGAGGGCTGCCATAGATTTTGGCTTTTCCTGTCAAGGTGTCGGGCAAGCCACTCGTCGCGGATATTATGCTTGAAAGCCGCTAGGGCCTCTGCGTCCGGACAATCGACGATTTGATTTTTCTTGGTTAGGAACCATGTCCAGAATTGTCTGGCCGATTCCTCTGGCTGCTGAATTATCTGGCTCAGGTCATCGGCGTCTGGTGGTCGCACATAGGTGCCCTGGAAGTTGTCAAGGAATGCGGCTTCCAGGTCTTCCCAACACCCAATGGATTCTGCTGGCAAGCTGTTAAGCCAATGCCGAGCTGGTCCTTTAAGCTTGAGTGGGAGGTATTTGATGGCGTGTAGATCATCGCCATGGGCCATGTGGATATGAAGGAGATAGTCCTCAATCCATACCGCATGATCTGTTGTGCCATCGTATGATTCAATATTTACAGGTTTGAAACCCTCTGGGATTTGATGATCCATTACCTCGTCTGTGAAGCATAGCGGGTGTGCGGCACCTCTGTACTGGGCTATATCGCGACGTAGCTCAAATGAGTTTTGTCTGCTATGTTCGGCCCGGCCGGATTTACTTTTGCTGTATCCGGCATGACGGTTATCGTCTCATGTTGTGGGGCACCCACTCGATCCGTAGATCAATCCTGTTTGCCTTGCTTTGTCCTCCAACATATCTCGCAGGTCTAGCGCATTTCCCCGTGCCTTGGTATTTTTTGAGCGATGCCGGGGTGCGGCTTGAGTTGTGGGCCGAGAGGCCTCTCTGTCGCGGCCACGAGGTAGCTGGCCAGCCGCGTCATGCACTGGAGATGTAGGTTTAGATGCTTCCTCCTCTAATCGGGGTAGCAACCTGCGCTTTGGGTAGCTCTTGGAGGGGCGTTCGAGTTCGTATTCCTCAGCCGCAAGGACTTCAGTCCATCTGTCGGCTAGCAAGTCTTGATCAGCTCTAAGCTGCTGCTGTTTTTTCTTAAGGCTACTCGCCGTGGCCATAAGCCTGCGCTTGAAGCGCTCTTGCTCGACGGGATCCTCAGGAACGACAAATTCATCATCGCCGAGGCTTGCCTCGTCTTCGGAGGGAGGCATGTAATTATCATCCTCTTCCTCTCTCTGCCGCTCCCTCAGGGGGGCTGGCTTCTCCATCCTCTTGCGTTGAATCTTGCTGGAGGGAGTTGTCTTCGGCACTGTTCGAGGTGTTATTATCTCCTGTGCCGGTATCACCATTTTTGTTTTGGCGGGACTTAGAGCGGCGCCACTGACGTCGGCGCTTAGGTTGCTTCTTGGAGGGGTCATCCCCCGCTGTTCCGTCGCCATTGCCTTCTGTGGGTGTATCCACCATATATATGTCATATGACGAGGTGGCTTTCCAGTGCCCTATAGGCGCTGGTTCCTGTTTGTCTCCTGCATCGTCGTCCATACCGTCGATGTCTTCAGAGTCGAAGTCGAGCATGTCGGTCAAATCATCGACAGTGGCTAGAAAGTGGGTGGTGGGTGGGCTTGGAATTTCTTCGTCGTCCGCACCCCAATCCTGTCGGTCATAATCCGGCCAAGACTCTCCTGACAAAGAGAGAGACCTTAGTGAATTCAGTATGTCGCCAAAGGGCGAGTGCTGAAAGATATCCGCGGCGGTGAACTCCATGATCGGCGCCCAATCGGATTCGATTGGCAGGGGCGCGGAGGGTTCGGAGTCCGGAGAAGAGTCTGGCGATGTGGAGTCACGGACCTCGCGAAGAGTAAGGCTGGTGTTTGGCTCGATCACCGTTGAGGCTGCGGCCTCCGTGGCGGGGTCTAACCACCCGCCCTCGGCCGGCGCAGTTGGCTCCGAATTAAAGGTCGGAGCGGATGTAGGTGCGGTCTCCAGGACACTGTTCAGCTGCAGAGCTAAATCTTGCCCATCGTGACAGTGTGACGCGCTCGGCTGTGGCTCAAATCCTTCGAAGATCAAGTCTCCGCGGACGTCAGCCGTGTAGTTCAAACTTCCAAATCTGACTAATGGCCAGGGGCGTAGCTTTCAATCTGCTCCAGATGGCCAAGCAAATTAGCCCGCAGTGCAAAGCCGCCGAACACGAAGATCTGTTCGGGGAGAAAAGTCTCACCCTGGACTGCATCTCTATTGAAGATCGGAGGAGCCATCGGGCCTAAAGATGACGACACACAGGAACTCTCAATGAAAGCACCAATGTCGGTGTCAAAACCGGTGGATCTCGGGTAGGGGGTCCCGAACTGTGCGTCTAGGCGGATGGTAACAGGAGACAAGGGACACGATGTTTTTACCCAGGTTCGGGCCCTCTCGATGGAGGTAAAACCTACTCCTGCTTGATTAATATTGATGATATGGGTAGTACAAGAGTGGATCTACCATGAGATCAGGAAGGCTAAACCCTAGAGGCTAGCCTATGGTATGATTGTTGTTGTTGTTGTTGTTGTGTCCTACGGACTAAACCCTCCTGTTTATATAGACGCCGGAGGGGGCTAGGGTTACACAGAGTCGGTTACAATTGGAGGAGATCTACATATTCGTATTACCAAGCTTGCCTTCCACTCCAAGGAAAGTCCCATCCGGACACGGGACGAAGTCTTCAATCTTGTATCTTCATAGTCCAACAGTCCGGCCAAAGGTTATAGTCCGGCTTCCCGGACACCCCCTAATCCAGGACTCCCTCAGGCGCGCCCTAGGGGGGGCGCCCCCCTACCTTGTGCCCACCTCGGACACTGGTTCGCGTTGATTTTTCTTTCAGATTCTCCAAATATTCCAAAAAAAATCTTCGTCCATTTTTATCCCGTTTGGACTCTATTTCATATGGGTATTCTGCGAAACCAAAAACATGCAACAGATAGGAACTGACACTGGGCACTAGATCAATATGTTAGTCCCAAAAATAGTATAAAAAGTTGCCAAAAAGTATATGGAAGTTGAATAATATTGGCATGGAACAATCAAAAATTATAGATACGATGGAAACGTATCAGATGTACATAAGAACGGAAATGTATTCCTTGGATTGACTATGTGTGGTATACATACGAACGGAAATGTTTTTCTAGGATTCACCGTGTGCGATGTACATACGAATGGAAATGATTGGGTTTCGTTGCCTCGCCTGATCGCACACGAGCTCATTTTGCCCGAGCTTGTGTCCCAGGTGGGCCTATCCCCGATGGTTTCTAGGTCATGTGGGAAGGACCCCCCTATCGTCCACACTCACTTGGCGACAGTTCCAAATGCCGTCACTAAAGGGGTTAAAAACTGTTTGTATAGCGCCGACGCGTACCAGTGTGTGCTAGAAGACCGTGCTCACCTTTTCTTCACATGCCCAACGGCTGCCTCCATTTGGGGTGCCATAGGGCTCCTGCCCGGTCACTCTCCCATGTCTGACTTGTGGAACGCACCGGTTCAACATGGCCTACCTCAGTCAATCTGGCCTTTCATTTTGCTACTCATATTATGGAAAATTTGGGACGCTTGCAATAGCAAAACCTTTAGGGATTTGTCCCCTTCTCCGTGTAATGTAATTAGGGGTATTATCTCTGATCTCACTCTTTGGTCTCGTTGCCTTAAAAAGGCGAATAAAAAATCCATGCCGGATTGTGGCGGGATTTTTTCACCTCTCCTCTTGTATAAAAGATTATATTTTGAAATATATTTAGG
>NC_041382.1:101340567-101364546 GCF_002162155.2 Triticum dicoccoides | reverse complement strand
GACAGTTTAAAAAAAGAATAGTTTCTATGTCCATGGGAAGAAAAAACACATCTAGAACCTCCCTCTTCCATGTCTTAGTTGCTGGACATAGGAGATCTGACACATAAGTAGGAGGATTTGGTGCCTGAGCACACACCCGTCTGAGATTGAAGTTCTGTGGCAACCAATTATTCTCCCAAATGGTTGTGTTTTCACATCCCCGATACGTCTAATCAGGCCCTGTTTTAACATATCCCTTCCTTCGCATAGAGAGCGCCAAATCTGTGATGGATACCATCCCACCTCAGCAGAAAAAATGTCACACGACGGAAAATATACTGACTTAAGCACTTTGGCACTAAGCGTGCCAGGTTCAGAAATAATGTGCCATACTTGCCTCACCAAGAGAGAGAGATTAAAGATCACAATGTCCCTGAATCTGAGTCCCCCTTTATACTTTGGCATGGTCATGGAGTCCCACGCCACCTAGGCAGTCTTTCTTTCCCCGTTCTTACTTCCCCACCAGAACCGCCTAATCAGAGAGGTTATATGCTCACACAATCCCCTTGGTAGTTTAAACAAAGCCATGGAATATGTCGGGATTTCCTGCACCACTGATTTGATAAGCACTTCCTTCCTCGCTCTCGACAAAGTTTTCTCCATCCATCCCAACAGCCGCTTCCAGACCCTATCCTTTAGATATGAGAAAGCTCCATTCTTATGTCGCCCCACATCAGAAGGCAACCCCAAATACTTGTATTTCAATGTCTTGTTTTGTACCCTCAACTCATTCTTCATGGCTTGACGGGTGGCCTCGGATACACCCTTCCCAATTTTTTTGCAGATTTATCAGTGTTGACACTTTGTCCAGAAGCTTGACAATATTTTACAAGGACCCCATTCACCTTTGTTGCCTCACACACGTCTGCTTTACAGAACAAAATGTAGTCATCAGGGAAGAGTAGGTGATTCGCCTTTGGGGCTGCAGGTGCCACTTGAATTCCCTCCACAACTTCATCTGTACGTGTATTTTTTAGCAAGCAAGATAGCCCCTCAGCAGCTAGTAAGAACAGATAGGGGATAAAGGAACCCCCTATCAAATGCCCCGCGAAGGTGCAAACTCTCTAGTTCGGCCTCCGTTGACCAACACCGAAAAAGAGACCGATCGTACACCCCTCATAACAGCAGCCACAAAACTTTGGGCAAACCCCAACCTGTTTATGATAGCTTCCAAATAATTCCACTCCAAGCGATCATACACTTTTTTCATATCAAGTTTCAAGGCACAAAAGGCACTCTTCTTACTCTTCTTTGTTTTCATAAAATGCAAACTCTCATACGCTGTAATTACATTCTCTGTGATGAGATGGTCGGGCACAAAGGCCGATTGTTCTTCCGAGATAACTTCAGGGAGAATTTGTTTGAGCCTATTAGCAAGTACTTTGGAGGCAATTTTAAACACCACATTTCATAAATTAATAGGACGATACTGAGATAGAGGAGCTGGGTTTTGTACCTTAGGGATGAGTATGATGAACGTCCGATTGAGCTCCACATGGGAATCCTCACCATTCAGTATCTGAATAACAATCTTTGTGATCTTCCACCACATAAATGCCACTTCTTTTGAAAGAAATCTGCTGGAAAACCATCCGGACCAGGGGACTTGGTGGGGAACATCTCAAAAAGTGTTGTTTTGACTTTCTCATTTGTGTATGTTTTGTTAGCATCTCATTCATCACCAGCGAAACCTTTTGGGGTACATGTGATAAAACCTCTTCAATCCCTATTGTGCCCTCTGATTCATAAAGATATTCATAGAACTCCGATACCATCTCCTCAATCTGATGTGGATTTTGGCAAATTGATCCACCGTCATGTGTTAATTTAACGATTATATTCTTCCTTCTCCTGTTGGTAGCTTTTTGGTGAGAAAAATAGAATTTTGATCACCCTCGGCTAACCATTGAACTCTCGCCTTTGTCTCCACATGATTTCTTCTCGGTAACCCAACTCAACAATTTGCTTCTCAACTTTGACCTCCTCATGGGAAGGCCCTTCACGAGTTGGGTCTCTTCTTAATTGTTGCAGCCGGGCTCTTAGCTCTCCTAGCTTTGTGTGAACCGCTCCAAAAGAGGTAGTCCCCCATACAATAAGACCAGTAGCAACCGATGACAATTTCCCATGTAGTTCTTGTGCCGCCCCAACTGACTGACCCTGCCATGCTGCCTCTAGGACCTTCTGGAAATTGTCGTGACGTTCCCACATCCGCTCATAGCGAAAAGGTTTATCCAGTGCAATCTGTTGATTACTCGCTTCCATCTCGCTTAACAACAAAATTGGTGAGTGATTGGACTTGACAGCTATCAAGTGACGTACCGATGCATAGGGGAACATGGCGCTCCACTCAGCTGTTGCCAGTGCCCGGTCCAGTCTCACCTGACAAAAATCACCATTGAGTATTTTATTTTCATAGATCCAATCCAAGCCTCTGTAGCCCAGGTCAGCTAGCTGACACACATCCACCGCTTCTCTGAACAAGTTAATCTACACAGTCACAGTCATTTGGGCCAAATTGCTCCTCCCTTCTAAGTACCTCGTTGAAATCGCCGATGCATACCCAGGGGAGAGAACAATCTGCTCTAAGAAAACGCATCATATCCCAAGTTTTATACCTCAAATCTCTTGTTGCCTCTCCATCCCAACATGTGATCCTCCATGCATCCTTCCCATGTTCCTTCACCTCCATATCTATATGGTATTTTGAGAAATTTCTCAAGCTGAGTTGTAAAGGATTTTTCCAGAAGATACATAAACCCCCGCTCCTTCCACTGCTATCTACCCTAAATGCTCCATCATAAGCCAAAGATCCAGCCACCCTTTCCACTCGGTACTTTGCAATTTGAGTTTCAACAACACAAATTATCGACGGCGCCCAAACCCGTGTGAGGTCGCGAAATTTGTGAACTGTCGTGGGGTCGGCCAACCCACGACAGTTCCAACATAGAGTAGCCATTAGGCTCAGCGGTCCTCCATCTCGGAGGCCGCCGATTTTGCCAAAATTTCAGGATTCTTGGGTGACACATCCTTCTTCGATCTCTTCATGTCCCTGGGTGAGAGATATGTTGGGGAACGCAGTAATTTCAAATTTTTCCTACGATCACGCAAGATCTATCTAGGTGATGCATAGCAACGAGAGGGGAGAGTGTCGTCCATGTACCCTCGTAGACCGTAAGCGGAAGCGTTATGACAACGCGGTTGATGTAGTCGTACGTCTTCACGATTCGGCCGATCCTAGCACCGAAAGTACGGCACCTCCGTGATCTGCACATGTTCAGCTTGGTGACGTCCCAAGAACTCTAGATCCAGCTGAGGTCGAGGGAGAGTTTCGCCAGCACAACGGCGTGATGACGGTGATGATGATGTTGCTGGCGCAGGGCTTCGCCTAAGCACTACGACGATATGACCAATGTGTGTAACAGTGGAGGGGGGCACCGCACACGGCTAAAACGATGTCAACTTGTGTGTTCTAGGGTGCCCCCTGCCCCCGTATATAAAGGAGGGAGGGGGAGGCCGGCCAACTGTTGGGGAACGTAGCATAAATTCAAAATTTTCCAATGTGTCACCAAGATCTATCTATGGAGTCATCTAGCAACGAGGGAGGAGTGGATCTACATACCCTTGTAGATCGCACACGGAAGCGTTCAAGAGAACGGGGTTGATGGAGTCGTACTCGTCGTGATCCAAATCACCGATGATCCTAGCGCCGAACGGACGGCACCTCCGCGTTCAACACACGTACAGAGCAGCGACGTCTCCTCCTTCTTGATCCAGCAAGGGGGGAGGAGAGGTTGATGGAGATCCAGCAGCACGACGGCATGGTGGTGGAAGTAGCGGGATTCCAACAGGGCTTCGCCAAGCGTTGCGGGAGGAGGGAGATGTGTCATGGGAGGGAGAGGGAGGCGCCAGGGCTCAGATTGGTGCTGCCCTCCCTTCCCCCACTATATATAGGGCCAAGGGAGAGGGGGGCGCAGCCTTGGCCCTTCCTCCAAGGAAGGGTGCGGCCAGGGAGGAGTCCCTCCTCCCCAAGGCACCTCGGAGGTGCCTTCCCCCTTTAGGACTCTTCCTTTTCCTCTTCTCTTGGCGCATGGGCCTCTTGGGGCTGGTGCCCTTGGCCCATATAGGCCAAGGCGCACCCCCTACAGCCCATGTGTCCCCCCGGGGCAGGTGGCCCCACCCGGTGGACCCCCGGGACCCTTCCGGTGGTCCCGGTACAATACCGGTGACCCCGAAACTTGTCCCGATGGCCGAAATAGCACTTCCTATATATAATTATTTACCTCCGGACCATTCCGGAACTCCTCATGACGTCCAGGATCTCATCCGGGACTCCGAACAACTTTCGGGTTACCGCATACTAATATCTCTATAACCCTAGCGTCACCGAACCTTAAGTGTGTAGACCCTACGGGTTCGGGAGACATGCAGACATGACCGAGATGACTCTCCGGTCAATAACCAACAGCGGGATCTGGATACCCATGTTGGCTCCCACATGTTCCACGATGATCTCATCGGATGAACCACGATGTCAAGGACTTAATCAATCCCGTATACAATTCCCTTTGTCTAGCGGTACCATACTTGCCCGAGATTCGATCGTCGGTATCCCGATACCTTGTTCAACCTCGTTACTGGCAAGTCTCTTTACTCGTTCCATAACACATCATCCCGTGATAAACTCCTTGATCACATTGTGCACATTATGATGATGTCCTGCCGAGTGGGCCCAGAGATACCTCTCCGTTTACACGGAGTGACAAATCCCAATCTCGATTCGTGCCAACCCAACAGACACTTTCGGAGATACCCGTAGTGTACCTTTATAGCCACCCAGTTACGTTGTGACGTTTGGCACACCCAAGGCACTCCTACGGTATCCGGGAGTTGCACAATCTCATGGTCTAAGGAAATGATACTTGACATTAAAAAAGCTTTAGCATGCGAACTACACGATCTTGTGCTATGCTTAGGATTGGGTCTTGTCCATCACATCATTCTCCTAATGATGTGATCTCGTTATCAATGACATCTAATGTCCATGGTCAGGAAACCGTAACCATCTATTGATCAACGAGCTAGTCAACTAGAGGCTTACTAGGGACATGGTGTTGTCTATGTATCCACACATGTATCTGAGTTTCCTATCAATACAATTCTAGCATGGATAATAAACGATTATCATGAACAAGGAAATATAATAATAACTAATTTATTATTGCCTCTAGGGCATATTTCCAACAGTCTCCCACTTTCACTAGAGTCAATAATCTAGTTCACATCGCCATGTAATTAACACTCAAGGTCACATCCCCATGTGACTAACACCCAAAGAGTTTACTAGAGTCAATAATCTAGTTCACATTACCATGTGATTAACACTCGATGAGTTCTGGGTTTGATCATGTTATGCTTGTGAGAGATGTTATAGTCAACGGGTCTGAATCTTTCAGATCCGTATGTACTTCGCAAATATCTATGTCATCTTGTAGATGCAGCTACTACGCTATATTTGGAGCCATTTCAAATAACTGTTCTACATGGAGCTATTCTAAATTGTTGCTCCATTATACGTATCCGGTATCTCTACTCAGAGCTATCCGGATAGTTGTTAAGCTTGCATCGACGTAACTCTTTACGTCGAACTCTTTATCACCTCCATAACCGAGAAACATATCCTTATTCCTCTAAGGATAATTTAGACCGCTATCTGGTGATCTACTCCTAGATTACCTTTGTAACCTCTTGCCAGATATGTGGCAAGGCACACATCAGGTGCGGTACACAGCATAGCATACTGTAGAGCCTATGTCTTAAGTATAGGGGACGACCTTCATCCTTTCTCTCTATTCTGCCGTGGTCGAGCTTTAAGTCTTAACTTCATACCTTGCAACTCAGGCAAGAACTCCTTCTTTGGCTGATCCATCTTGAACACCTTCAAGATCATGTCAAGGTGTGTGCTCATTTGAAAGTACCATTAAGCGTTTTGATCTATCCTTATAGATCTTGATGCTCAATGTTCAATTAGCTTAATCCAGGCTTTCCATTGAAAAACACTTTCCAAATAACCCTATATGCTTTCCAGAAATTCTACGTCATTTCTGATCACCAATATGTCAACATATATTTATCAGAAATTCTATAGTGCTCCCACTCACTTCTTTGGAAATACAAGTTTCTCATAAACTTTGTATAAACCCAAAATCTTTGATCATCTCATCAAAGTGTACATTTCAACTCCGAGATGCTTACTCCAGTCCCTAGAAGGATTGCTGGAGCTTTGCATACTTATTAGCATCTTTCAGGATTGACAAAACCTTTCGGTTTGTATCACATACAACCTTTCCTCAAAAAACATCGAGGAAACAATGTTTTGACATCCTATCTGCAAGATTTCGTACATAATGCAGTAATCGCTAATATAATTCCAACAGACTCTTAGCATCGCTACGAGTGAGAAAGTCTCATCGTAGTCAACTCTTTGAACTTGTCGGAAAACATCTTAATGACAAGTCGAGCTTTCTTAATGGTGACATTTACCATCATTGTTCGTCTTCCTTTTAAAATCCATCTGCGCTCAACAGCTTTATGGCCATCGAGCTGTTCTGTCAAAGTCTACACTTTGTTTCCATACATGGATCCTCTCTCGGATTTTATGGCCTCGAGCCATTTATCGGAATCCGGGCCCACCATCGCTTCTCCATAGCTCGTAGGTTCATTGTTGTCTAGCAACATGACTTCCAAGACAGGACTACGTACCACTTGAAGTAGTACGCATCCTTGTCATCCCACGAGGTTTGGTAGTGACTTGATCTGAAGTTTCATGATCACTATCATAAGCTTCCACTTCAATTGGTGTAGGTGCCACAGGAACAACTTCCTGTGCCCTGCCACACACTAGTTGAAGAGACGGTTCAATAACCTCATCAAGTCTCCACCATCCTCCCAGTCAATTCTTTCGAGAGAAACTTTTCCTCGAGAAAGGACCCAATTCTAGAAACAATCCCTTATTGCTTTCGGATTTGAGACAGGAGGTATACCCAACTGTTTTGGGTGTCCTATGAAGATGCATTTATCCGCTTTGGGTTCGAGCTTATCAGCCTGAAACCTTTTCACATAAGCGTCGCAGCCCCAAACTTCTAAGAAATGACAGCTTAGGTTTCTCTAAACCATAGTTCATACGGTGTCATCTCATCGGAATTACGTGGTACCCTATTTAAAGTGAATGTGGTTTTCTCTAATGCCTAACCCATAAACTATCATGGTAATTCGATAAGAGACATCATGGTATGCATCATATCCAATGGGGTGCAGTTATGATGTTCGGACACACCATCATACTATGGTGTTCCAGGCTGTATCAGTTGTGAAACAATTTCCACAATGTCTTAATTCTGTGCCAAACTCGTAATTCAGATATTCATCTCTATGATCATATCATAGATATTTTATCCTCTTGTCACGATGATCTTTCAACTTCACCCTGAAATTACTTGAACCTTTCAATAATTCAGACTCGTGATTCATCAAGTAAATATACTCAACATCTACTCAAATCATCTGTGAAGTAAGAACATAACGATATCCACTACATGCCTCAGCACTCATTGGACTGCACACATCAAAATGTATTGCTTCCAACAAGTTGCTTTCTAGTTCCATTTTACTGAAAAACGAGGCTTTCAGTCATCTTGCCCATGTGGTATGATTTGCATGTCTCAAGTGATTCAAAATCAAGTGAGTCCAAACGATCCATCCGTATAGAGTTTCTTCATGCATATCTACCAACAAACATGGTTCGCATGTCTCAATCCTTTCAAAAATGAGTGAGTCCAAAGATCCATCAACATGGAGCTTCTTCATGCGTTTTATACCGATATGACTTAAGTGGCAGTGCCACAAGTAGGTGGTACTATAATTACTATCTTATATCTTTTGGCATGAACATGTGTATCACCATGATCGAGATTCAATGAACCATTCATCTTAGGTGCAAGACCATTGAAGGTATTATTCAAATAAACAGAGTAACCATTATTCTCCTTAAATGAATAACCGTATTGCAATAGACATAATCCAATCATGTCTATGCTCAACGCAAACACCAAATAACAATTATTTAGGTTTTAATACCAATCTCGATGGTAGAGGGAGCGTGTGATGCTTGATCATATCAACCTTGGAAACACTTCCAACACATATCGTCAGCTCACCTTTAGCTAGTCTCCGTTTATTCCATAGCTTTTATTTCGAGTTACTAACACTTAGCAACCGAACTGGTATCCAATACCATGGTGCTACTAGGAGTACTAGTAAAGTACACAATGACACAATGTATATCCAACATACTTCTATCAACCTTGCCAGCCTTCTCATCTACCAAGTATCTAGGGTAATTCTGCTCCAGTGGCTGTTCCCCTTATTACAGAAGCACTTAGTCTCGGGTTTGGGTTCAACCTTGGGTTTCTTCACTAGAGCAGCAGCTGAACTGCCGTTTCATGAAGTATCCCTTCGTGCCCTTGCCCTTCTTGAAACTAGTGGTTTCACCAACCATCAACAATTGATGCTCCTTCTTGATTTCTACTTTCGCGGTGTCAAACATCGCGAATATCTCAAGGATCATCATATATGTCCCTGATATATCATAGTTCATCACGAAGCTCTAGCAGCTTGGTGGTAATGACTTCGGAGAACCATCACTATTTCATCTGGAAGATCAACTCCCACTCGATTCAAGCGATTGTTGTACTCAGATAATCTGAGCACAAGTTCAACAATTGAGCTTTTCTCCCTTAGTTTGCAGGCTAAGAAAATCGTCGGAGGTCTTATACCTCTTGACGTGGGCACGAGCCTGAAATCCCAATTTCAGCCTCGAAACATCTCATATGTTTCATGACGTTTCAAAACGTCTTCGGTGCCTCAATTCGAAACCGTTTAACTGAACTATCACGTAGTTATCAAAATGTGTATGGCAGATGTTCGCAACATCCACAGACGACGTTCGAGGTTCAGCACACTGAGCGGTGCATTAAGGACATAAGCCTTCTATGAAGCAATGAGGACAATCCTCAGTTTACGGACCTAGTCCGCATAATTACTACTATCAACTTTCAACTAAATTTTCTCTAGGAACATATCTAAACAGTAGAACTGAAGCACGAGCTACGACATAATTTGCGAAGACCTTTTGACTATGTTCAGGATAATTAAGTTCATCTTATGAACTCCCACTCAGATAGACATCCCTCTAGTCATCTAAGTGATTACATGATCCGAGTCAACTAGGCCGTGTCCGATCATCACATGAGACGGACTAGTCATCATCGGTGAACATCTTCATGTTGATCGTATCTACCATACGACTCATGCTCGACCTTTCAGTCTTCTGTCTTCCGAGGCCATGTCTGTACACATGCTAGGCTCGTCAAGTCAACCTAAGTGTTTCGCGTGTGTAAATCTGTCTTACACCCGTTGTATGTGAACGTTAGAATCTATCACACCCGATCATCACGTGGTGCTTCGAAACAACGAACTGTCGCAACGGTGCACAATTAGGGGGAACACTTTCTTGAAATTATTATGAGGGGTCATCTTATTTACTACCGTCATTCTAAGTAAACAAGATGCATAAACATGATAAACATCACATGCAATCAAATAGTGACATGATATGGCCAATATCACTTTGCTCCTTTTGATCTCCATCTTTGGGGCTCCATGATCATCATCGTCACCGGCATGACACCCATGATCTCCATCATCATGATCTCCATCATCATGATCTCCATCATCATGATCTCCATCATCGTGTCTCCATGAAGTTGTCACGTCATCTATTACTTCTACTACTACAGCTAACTGTTAGCAATAAAGTAAAGTAATTACATGACATTTATGTTGACACGCAGGTCATAAATAAATTAAGACAACTCCTATGGCTCCTGCCGGTTGTCATACTCATCAACATGCAAGTCGTGATTCCTATTACAAGAACATGATCAATCTCATACATCACATATATCATTCATCACATCCTTTTGGCCATATCACATCACATAGCATACCCTGCAAAAACAAGTTAGACGTCCTCTAATTGTTGTTTGCATGTTTTACGTGGCTGCTATGGGTTTCTAGCAAGAACGTTTCTTACCTACGCAAAAACCACAACGTGATATGCCAATTGCTATTTACCCTTCATAAGGACCCTTTTCATCGAATCCGATCCAACTAAAGTGGGAGAGACAGACACCCGCTAGCCACCTTATGCAACTAGTGCATGTCAGTCGGTGGAACCAGTCTCACGTAAGAGTACGTGTAAGGTCGGTCCGGGCCGCTTCATCCCACAATGCCACCGAATCAAGATTGGACTAGTAACGGTAAGCATATTGAACAAAATCAACGCCCACAACTACTTTGTGTTCTACTCGTGCATAGGAACTACGCATAGACCTAGCTCATGATGCCACTGTTGGGGAACGTAGCATAAATTCAAAATTTTCCTACATGTCACCAAGATCTATCTATGGAGTCATCTAGCAACGAGGGAGGAGTGGATCTACATACACTTGTAGATCGCGCGCGGAAGTGTTCAAGAGAATGGGGTTGATGGAGTCGTACTCGTCGTGATCCAAATCACCGATGATCCTAGCACCGAACGGACGGCACCTCCGCGTTCAACACACGTACGGAGCAGCGAGTCTCCTCCTTCTTGATCCGGCAAGGGGGGAGGAGAGGTTGATGGAGATCCAGCAGCACAACGGCATGGTGGTGGAAGTAGCGGGATTCCAACAGGGCTTCGCCAAGCGCTGCGGGAGGAGGGAGATGTGTCATGGGAGGGAGAGGGAGGAGCCAGGGCTCAGATTGGTGCTGCCCTCCCTTCCCCCCACTATATATAGGGCCAAGGGAGAGGGGGGGTGCAGCCTTGGCCCTTCCTCCAAGGAAGGGTGCGGCCAGGGAGGAGTCCCTCCTCCCCAAGGCACCTCGGAGGTGCCTTCCCCCTTTAGGACTCTTCCTTTTCCTCTTCTCTTGGCGCATGGGCCTCTTGGGGCTGGTGCCCTTTGCCCATATAGGCCAAGGCGCACCCCCTACAGCCCATGTGGCCCCCCGGGGCAGGTGGCCCCACCCGGTGGACCCCCGGGACCCTTCCGGTGGTCCCGGTACAATACCGGTGACCCCGAAACTTGTCCCGATGGCCGAAATAGCACTTCCTATATATAATTCTTTACCTCCGGACCATTCCGGAACTCCTCATGACGTCCGGGATCTCATCCGGGACTCCAAACAACTTTCGGGTTACCGCATACTAATATCTCTATAACCCTAGCGTCACCGAACCTTAAGTGTGTAGACCCTACGGGTTCGGGAGACATGCAGACATGACCGAGATGACTCTCTGGTCAATAACCAACAGCGGGATCTGGATACCCATGTTGGCTCCCACATGTTCCACGATGATCTCATCGGATGAACCACGATGTCAAGGACTTAATCAATCCCGTATACAATTCCCTTTGTCTAGCGGTACGATACTTGCCCGAGATTCGATCGTCGGTATCCCGATACCTTGTTCAATCTCGTTACCGGCAAGTCTCTTTACTCGTTCCGTAACACATCATCCCGTGATAAACTCCTTGATCACATTGTGCACATTATGATGATGTCCTACCGAGTGGGCCCAGAGATACCTCTCTGTTTACACGGAGTGACAAATCCCAGTCTCGATTCGTGCCAACCCAACAGACACTTTCGGAGATACCCGTAGTGTACCTTTATAGCCACCCAGTTACATTGTGACGTTTGGCACACCCAAAGCAATCCTACGGTATCCGGGAGTTGCACAATCTCATGGTCTAAGGAAATTATACTTGACATTAGAAAAGCTTTAGCATGCGAACTACATGATCTTGTGCTATGCTTAGGATTGGGTCTTGTCCATCACATCATTCTCCTAATGATGTGATCCCGTTATCAATGACATCTAATGTCCATGGTCAGGAAACTGTAACCATCTATTGATCAACGAGCTAGTCAACTAGAGGCTTACTAGGGACATGGTGTTGTCTATGTATCCACACATGTATCTGAGTTTCCTATCAATACAATTCTAGCATGGATAATAAACGATTATCATGAACAAGGAAATATAATAATAACTAATTTATTATTGCCTCTAGGGCATATTTCCAACACCAACCCCTTGGCGCGCACCCAAGAGGGGAATCCTACTAGGACTCCAAGTCCTAGTAGGAATCCACCAAGAGGGAGAGAGGGGGAAGGAAGGAGAGGGAGAGGGGTAAGGAAAGGGGGGCGCCACTGCCCCCCTCCTAGTCCAATTCGGACCCAAGGGGGAGGGGGCGCGCGGCCTGCCCTGGCCGCCTCTCTCTCTTTCCACTAAGGCCCATCGAGGCCCATTAGTTCACCCAGGGGGTTCCGATAACCCCTCCGGCACTCCGGTTTTACTCGAAACGACCCGGAACACTTCCGGCGTCCGAATATAGTCATCCAATATATCGATCTTTATGTCTAGACCATTTCGAGACTCCTCGTCATGTCCGTGATCATATCCAAGACTCCGAACAACCTTGGTACATCAAAACACATAAACTCATAATACCGATCATCACCGAACGTTAAGCGTGCGGACCCTACAGGTTCGAGAACTATGTAGACATGACTGAGACATGTCTCCGGCCAATAACCAATAGCAGAACCTGGATACTCATATTGGCTCCCACATATTCTATGAAGATCCTTATCGGTCAAACCACATAACAACATATGATGTTCCCTTTGCCATCAGTATGTTACTTGCCCGAGATTCGATCGTCGGTATCATCATACCTAGTTTAATCTCGTTACCGACAAGTCTCTTTACTCGTTCTGTAATACTTCATACCGCAACTAACTCATTAGTCACATTTCTTGCAAGGCTTATAGTGATGAGTATTACCGAGAGGTCCTAGAGATACCTCTCCGAAACACGGAGTGACAAATCCTAATCTCGATATATGCCCCAACAAACACCTTCAGAAACACCTGTAGAGCATCTTTATAATCACCCATTTACGTTGTGACGTTTGATTGCGCACAAAGTGTTCCTCCAGATATTCGGGAGTTGCACAATCTCATAGTCTGAGGAACATGTATAAGTTATGAAGAAAGTAGTAGCAACAAAACTGTAACAATCACAATGCTAAGCTAAAGAATGGGTCTTGTCCACCAAATCATTCTCCTAATAATGTGATCTCACTCATCAAATGACAACACATGTCTATGGCTAGGAAACATAACCATCTTTAACGCATGAGCTAGTCAAGTAGAGGCATACTAGGGACACTTTGTTTTGTCTATGTATTCACACATGTATCATGTTTCCGGTTAATACAATTCTAGCATGAATAATAAACATTTATCATGATTTAAGGAAATAAATAATTACTTTATTATTGCCTCCAGGGCATATTTCCTTCAGTCTCCCACTTGCACTAGAGTCGATAATCTAGTTTACATAGTAATGATTCTAACACCCATGGAGGCTTGGTGTTGATCATGTTTTGCTCGTGGAAGAGGCTTAGTCAATGGGTCTGCAACATTCAGATATGTATGTATCTTGCAAATCTCTATGTCTCCCACCAAGACTTGATCGCGGATGGAATTGAAGTGTCTCTTGATGTGTTTTGTTCTCTTGTGAAATCTAGATTCATTTGCCAAGGCAATTGCACCAGTATTGTCACAAAAAATCTTCATTGGACCCGATGCACTAGGTATGACACCTAGATCGGATATGAACTCCTTCATCCAAACTCCTTCATTTGCTACTTCCTAAGTAGCTATGTATTCCGCTTCACACGTAGATCCCGCCACGACGCTCTGCTTGCAACTACACCAACTGACAGCTCCACCATTCAATAAAAACACGTATCCAGTTTGTGACTTAGAGTCATCCGGATCAGTGTCAAAGCTTGCATCAACGTAACCGTTTACGACGAGCTCTTTGTCACCTCCATAAATGAGAAACATATCCTTAGTCCTTTTCAGCTATTTCAGGATGTTCTTGACCGCTGTCCAGTGATCCACTCCTGGATTACTTTGGTACCTCCCTGCCAGACTTATAGCAAGGCATACATCAGGTCTGGCACACAGCATTGCATACATGATAGAACCTATGGCTGAAGCATAGGGAATGACTTCCATTTTCTCTCTATCTTTGCAGTGGTCGGGCTTTGAGTCTGACTCAACTTCACACCTTGTAACACGCTGCATTCCTGAATGGATTTCTAGAAGAAGAGTTGTATATGATGCAACCAGAAGGTTTTGTCGATCCAAAGGGTGTGCAAGCTCCAGTGATCCATTTATGGACTGGTGCAAGCCTCTCGGAGTTGGAATAAACGTTTTGATAGTGTGATCAAAGCATATGGTTTTATACAGACTTTTGGAGAATCTTGTATTTACAAGAAAGTGAGTGGGAGCTCTATAGCATTTCTGATTTTATATGTGGATGACATATTGTTGATTGGAAATGATACAGAATTTCAGGATAGCATAAATACAAGCTACAAAATAGATCTCCCACTCACTTTCTTGTAATCCACATATAAAATCAGAAATGCTACAGAGCTCCCACTCACTTTCTTGTAAATACAAGCTTCTCCAAAAGTCTGTATAAAACCAAATGCTTTGATCACACTATCAAAACGTTTATTCCAACTCCGAGAGGCTTGCACCAGTCCATAAATGGATAGCTGTAGCTTGCACACTTTGTTAGCACCCTTTGGATCGACAAAACCTTCCGGTTGCATCATATACAACTCTTCTTCCAGAAATCCATTCAGGAATGCAGTTTTGACATCCATTTACCAAATTTCATAATCATAAAATGCAGTAATTGCTAACATGATTCGGACAGACTTAAGCATCGCTACGGGTGAGAAAGTCTCATTGTAGTCAACTCCTTGAACTTGTCGAAAACCTTTCGCAACAAGTCGAGCTTTGTAGATAGTAACATTACCGTCAGCGTCGGTCTTCTTCTTGAAGATCCATTTATTTTCTATGGCTTGCCAATCATCGGGCAAATCCACCAAAGTCCACACTTTGTTCTCATGCATGGATCCCATCTCAGATTTCATGGCCTTGAGCCATTTCGCGGAATCTGGGCTCATCATCGCTTCCTCATAGTTCGTAGGTTCACCATGGTCTAGTAACATGACTTCCAGAATAGGATTACCGTACCACTCTGGTGCGGACCGTACTCTGGAAGACCTACAAAGTTCTGTAGTAACTTGATCTGAAGTTTCATGATCATCATCATTAGCTTCCTCACTAATTAGTGTAGGCATCACTGGAACTATTTTCTATGATGAACTACTTTCCAATTCGGGAGAAGGTATAATTACCTCATCAAGTTCCACTTTCCTCCTACTCACTTCTTTCGAGAGAAACTCCTTCTCTAGAAAGGATCCATTCTTAGCAACGAATATTTTGCCTTCGGATCTGTGATAGAAGGTGTACCCAACAGTATCCTTTGGGTATCCTATGAAGACGCACTTCTCCGATTTGGGTTCGAGCTTATCAGGTTGAAGCATTTTCACATAAGCATCGCAGCCCCAAACTTTAAGAAATGAAAACTTTGGTTTCTTGCCAAACCACAGTTCATAAGGCGTCATCTCAATGGATTTTGATGGTGCCCTATTTAAAGTGAATGCAGTCGTCTCTAAAGTATAACCCCAAAATGATAGCGGTAAATCAGTAAGAAACATCATAGACCACACTATATCTAGTAAAGTACGGTTACGATGTTCGGACACACCACTATGCTGTGGTGTTCCAGGTGGCATAAGTTGCAAAACTATTCCGCATTGTTTCAAATGAAGACCAAACTCGTAACTCAAATATTCACCTCCACAATCAGATCATAGAAACTTTATTTTCTTGTTACGATGATTTTCCACTTCACTCTGAAATTCCTTGAACTTTTCAAATGTTTCATACTTATGCTTCATTAAGTAGATATAACCATATCTACTCAAATCATCTTTGAAGGTAAGAAAATAACGATACCCGTCATGAGCCTCAACACTCATCGGACCGCATACATCAGTATGTGTTATTTCCAACAAGTCTGTTGCTCTTTCCATTGTTCCGGAGAATGGAGTCTTGGTCATCTTGCCCATGAGGCACAGTTCGCAAGCACCAAGTGATTCCAAAAGTCCATCAGCATGGAGTTTCTTCATGCGCTTTACACCGATATGACCTAAACGGCAGTGCCACAAATAAGGTGCACTATCATTATCAACTTTGCATCTTTTGGCTTCAATATTATGAACATGTGTATCATCACGATCGAGATTCAATAAATATAGACCACTCATCAAGGGTGCATGACCATAAAAGATATTACTCATATAAATAGAACAACCATTATTCTCATATTTAAATGAATAACCTCTCGCATCAAACAAGATCCAGATATAATGTTCATTCTTAACGCTGGCACCAAATAACAATTATTTAGGTCTAAAAGTAATCCCGAAGGTAGATGTAGAGGTAGCGTGCCGACGGTGATCACATCGACTTTGGAACCATTTCCCACGCGCATCATCACCTCGTCCTTAGCCAATCTTCGTTTAATCCGTAGTCCCTGTTTTGAGTTGCAAATATGAGCAACAGAACCAGTATCAAATACCCAGGTGCTACTACGAGTATTAGCAAGGTACACATCAATAACATGTATATCAAATATACCTTTCACTTTGCCATCCTTCTTATCCGCCAAATACTTGGGGCAGTTCTGCTTCCAGTGACCAGTTCCTTTGCAGTAGAAGCACTCAGTCTCAGGCTTAGGTTCCAGACATGGGTTTCTTCCCTTGAGCAGCAACTTGTTTTCCGTTCTTCTTGAAGTTCCCCTTCTTCTTCTTCCCTTTACCCTTTTTCTTGAAACTAGTGGTCTCATTAACCATCAACACTTGATGCTCCTTCTTGATTTGTACCTCCGTAACTTTCAGCATCGCGAAGAGCTTGGGAATTGTCTTATCCATCCCTTGCATATTATAGTTCATCACGAAGCTTTTGTAGCTTGGTGGAAGTGATTGAAGAACTCTGTCAATGACACTATCATCAGGAAGATTAACTCCCAGTTGAGTCAGGTGGTTGTGGTACCCAGACATTCTGAGTATATGTTCACTGACAGAACTAATCTCCTCCATCTTGCAGCTATAGAACTTATTGGAGACTTCATATCTCTCAATCCGGGCATTTGCTTGAAATATTAACTTCAACTCCTGGAACATCTCATATGCTCCATGACGTTCAAAACATCGTTGAAGTCCCAATTCTAAGTTGTAAAGCATGGCACACTGAACTATCGAGTAGTCATCAGCTTTGCTCTGCCAGACATTCTTAACATCGTCAGTAGCGTCTGCAGCAGGCCTGGCACCCAGCGGTGCTTCCAGGATGTAATTCTTCTGTGCAGCAATGAGGATAATCCTCAAGTTACGGACCCAATCCGCGTAGTTGCTGCCATCATCATTCAACTTAGCTTTCTCTAGGAACGCATTAGAATTCAAAGGTACGGTAGCACGAGCCATTGATCTACAATAACATAGACATGCAAAATACTATCAGGTACTAAGTTCATGATAAATTAAAGTTCAATTAATCATATTACTTAAGAACTCCCACTTAGATAGACATCCCTCTAGTCATCTAAATGATCACGTGATCCAAATCAACTAAACCATGTCCAATCATCACGTGAGATGGAGTAGTTTTCAATGGTGAACATCACTATGTTGATCATATCTACTATATGATTCACGCTCGATCTTTCGATCTTAGTGTTCCGAGGCCATATCTGCATATGCTAGGCTCGTCAAGTTTAACCCGAGTAATCCGCGTGTGCAAAACCGGCTTGCACCCGTTGTATGTGAACGTAGAGCTTATCACACCCGATCATCACATGGTGCCTCGGCACAACGAACTATAGCAATGGTGCATACTCAAGGGAGAACACTTATACCTTGAAATTTAGTAAGGGATCATCTTATAATGCTACCGTCGTTCTAAGCAAAATAAGAAGCATAATAAGATAAACATCACATGCAATAAAAATATGTGACATGATATGGCCATCATCATCTTGTGCTCATGATCTCCATCACCGAAGCATCATCGTGATCTCCATCGTCACCGGTGCGACACCTTGATCTCCATCGTAGCATCATTGTCGTCTCGCCAACTATTGCTTCTACAACTATCGCTACCGCTTAGTGATAAAGTGAAACAATTACATGGCGATTGCATTGCATACAATAAAGCGACAACCATATGGCTCCTGCCAGTTGCCGATAACTTTACAAAACATGATCATCTCATACAACCACTTATATCTCATCACGTCTTAACCATATCACATCACAACAAGCCCTGCAAAAACAAGTTAGACGTCCTCTACTTTGTTGTTGCAAGTTTTACGTGGCTGCTACAGGCTTCTAGCAAGAACCGTTCTTACCTACGCATCAAAACCATAACGATTTTTCATCAAGTGTGTTGTTTAAACCTTCAACAAGGACCGGGCGTAGCCACACTCGATTCAACTAAAGCTAGAGAAACAGACACCCACCAGCCACCTGTGTGCGAAGCATGTCGGTAGAACCAGTCTCGCGTAAGAGTATGCGTAATGTCGGTCTGGGCTGCTTCATCAAACAATACCGCCGAATCAAAGTATGACATGTTGGTAATTAAGCAGTATGACTATTATCGCCCACAACTCTTTCTGTTCTACTCATGCATGTAACATCTACGCATAGACCTGGCTCTGATACCACTGTTGGGGAACGCAGTAATTTCAAAATTTTCCTACGATCATGCAAGATCTATCTAGGTGATGCATAGAAATGAGAGGGGAGAGTGTCGTCCACGTACCCTTGTAGACCGTAAGCGGAAGCGTTATGACAACACGGTTGATGTAGTCGTACGTCTTCATGATTCGACCGATCCTAGCACTGAAAGTACGACACCTCCTCGATCTGCACACGTTCAGCTCGGTGACGTCCCATGAACTCTAGATCCAACTGAGGTCGACGGAGAGTTTTGCCAGCACGACAGTGTGATGACGATGTTGCCGGCGCCGGGCTACGCCTAAGCACTACGATGATATGACCGAGGTGTGTAACAGTGGAGGGGGCACCGCACACGGCTAAAACGATGTCAACTTGTGTGTTCTAGGGTGCCCCCTGCCCCCGTATATAAAGGAGGGAGGGGGCGGCCGGCCAGCCCCTTGGCGCGCCCCCAAGAGGGGAATCCTACTAGGACTCCAAGTCCTAGTAGGAATCCACCAAGAGGGAGAGAGGGGGAAGGAAGGAGAGGGAGGGGGAAGGAAAGGGGGGCGCCACCCCCCTCCTAGTCCAATTCGGACCCAAGGGGGAGGAGGTGCACGGCCTGCCCTGGCCGCCCCTCTCTCTTTCCACTAAGGCCCGTCGAGGCCCATTAGTTCCCCCTGGGGGTTCCGGTAACCCCTCCGGCACTCCAGTTTTACCCGAAACCACCCGGAACACTTCCGGTGTCTGAATATAGTCATCCAATATATCGATCTTTATGTCTCGACCATTTTGAGACTCCTCGTCATGTCCATGATCATATCCGGGACTCTAAACAACCTTCGGTACATAAAAATACATAAACTCATAATATCAATCGTCACCGAACGTTAAGCGTGCGGACCCTACGGGTTCGAGAACTATGTAGACATGACCGAGACATGTCTCTGGCCAATAACCAATAGTAGAACCTGGATGCTCATATTGGCTCCCACAATTCTACGAAGATCCTTATCGGTCAAACCGCATAACAACATACGTTGTTCCCTTTTTCATTGGTATGTTACTTGCCCGAGATTTGATCGTCGGTATCATCATTCCTAGTTGAATCTCATTACCGACAAGTCTCTTTACTCATTTTGTAATAATTCATCCCGTAACTAACTCATTAGTCACATTGCTTGCAAGGCTTATAGTGAAGAGTATTACCGAGAGGGCCCAGAGATACCTCTCGGAAACACGGAGTGACAAATCCTAATCTCGATATATGCCAACCCAACAAGCACCTTTGGAAACACCTGTAGAGTATCTTTATAATCACCCATTTACGTTGTGACG
Organism: Triticum dicoccoides; assembly: GCF_002162155.2. Lineage (NCBI taxonomy): Eukaryota > Viridiplantae > Streptophyta > Magnoliopsida > Poales > Poaceae > Triticum > Triticum dicoccoides. Next base: position 101,344,357 of record NC_041382.1, on the reverse strand, counting down.
TTTGATTGCACACAAAGTGTTCCTTCGGATATTCGGGAGTTGCACAATCTCATAGTCTGAGGAACATGTATAAGTTATGAAGAAAGCAGTAGCAATAAAACTGTAACGATCACAATGCTAAGCTAACGAATGGGTCTTCTCCATCACATCATTCTCCTAATGATGTGATCCCGCTCATCAAATGACAACACATGTCTATGGCTAGGAAACATAACCATCTTTGATGAATGAGCTAGTCAAGTAGAGGCATACTAGGGACACTTTGTTTTGTCTATGTATTCACACATGTATCATGTTTCTGGTTAATACATGATTTAAGGAAATAAATAATAAATTTATTATTGCCTCTAGGGCATATTTCCTTCAACATAAGCTGGTGTTGGTGGAGGAATAACCACTAGGGCTTGAGAGCTTACTGAATCTATTTCACTTGCCTTTAAAACTTCCAGGTTTTCCCTTGCAGTTGACATGTCCTTATTCTCCTTATCCCCACCCTCCATCACTGCCTTTAGAGGATTCGGAGTCGTGCCATCAACATCCACATTATTTAGATCAGCGTCCTATGATGATATCTTACGTGGGGTAGGATTTCCCTGACCCCATGTACCATGTTCTCGACCCCAAAAACGGCCTCCGCTTTGAGCTCTACCTCCTCCTTGCTGCTGTACATTTGGAAAAACTTTTTCTGCGCGAGCATCCAGCTTCCAAATTGTTTGTCTTTTGGTTCCCACACGCCATCACCACACTCCTCATGATTGTGCCCTATGATCCCACACACCTGGCAGAGGTAGGGGATCTTATCATATTTCACTGGCAATAAACGCCTTCCTTCCCCCACAACATTCAGTGGTGTAAACCTCGTAAGAGCCTTCCCAACTAACACACGAACTCGAACTCGAACATAATCACCATCAAAATATAGCTTTGGTGGTAACTGGGTCTCTTTGACTCGACAAATCCTCCTAGCTAATTGATCAACTACTCCCTGTTGACGGTACAGATAAGGAATTTTGTGAATCTGAGCCCAAACGTACAAACAATCAAAAAACACTGACGTCGGATCAACCTTGCCATCATAGTCCTCCACCAGCAGCCCTAGGCCCCGGAACAGCCATGGACCACCATGGACAACCTTCTTCCAGTCACCCAGGCAAAACATCTGAAACACAAACAAGTTTTCACCTGCCTCTCTGAATTTGGGAACATGCGCCAGGCTCCAAACCGACTTCAGAGTCTGAAACATAGCAGAGGAGCTAATGGGGCGAGAGTTATTCAGGCATCCAATCGCTAGCCATATGGCCTCAGCCTGAAATTGTTGCCCCTCCTCCTTCCCGATGACCACATCATCCAATTCATCCTTATTCAGCTCCAAGAACTGCATCATCTCCTCCAAATTTTCACCCGCTCCACTGCTCGCTGAGGATGACCCTACCTTTGTTGCCTCTGCCATCGCTGGGAAATAGTCTCCCGCCTCCACGAGCTACCTAGGGCCTGTCCCTCACCCTGAACAACCGGAATCTATTTGCAAATCCCAAAAGTCACACCGTCGATTTGGATCACCGTCGGAGTAGGTGAACCCTAAGCAAGAGGGTCAAACTTTTCGACCTCTTACTAAGTATTGGGTATGTCTGTGCACTGATCGGTCGGTACGCTCTGTGCGGCCGTGAGCGCGGGTGGGCTGAAGCCGAGGAGGGCCAGCGTGGTCACGACATGGGCTGGACCATATGGGTCAGCGCTGGCAGGCCAAGGCAAACCTAAGCGCTTGTGTACAAGTACTATGTGAGATTTGTTTGAGAAAAAAAAGCTACCAGGACCACGTGTGTTTGCATGAGAGCAGTTTGGTTGGGTGAAGTTGGATCCTTTTCTTGCTAAGGTACACGGAGAAACAACAGCAAATAGTGGGAGGAAAGAAGATTGTGCAGTTGCATGAAAGTTTTTTCTGGTCGATTTGCTGAGATGTCTTGGAACAAGTGGACAGGTTGCAGAGGCACGTGGACAAGCGTGCCATGAGGATCCTGCATACATATGGCGTCAAGAAATGTATTGTCTACAAGCACTGAAATTATCGGTAACAGATAGTTTGATAGCAAGGTAATTTGTAACGGGTAACAAGTAACAACTGTAGAAACGGTGCAGCAAGGTAGCCCAATCCTTTTTGTAGCAAACTACAGGCCTGAAAGTTAGCTTATATAAAGCAAAGTGCTCCCGAGGACACATGGGAATTTATAATCAAGTTACTTTCATTATGTTCATATGATTCACATTCGCTACTTTGATAATTTGATATGTGGGTGGACCAGTGCTTGGGTGTTGTTCTTACTTGAACTAATAACCCACTTATGATTATGCCCTCTCACAAGCATCCCTAACTACAAAATAAGAATTAAGATAATCTAACCATAGCATGAAACACATGGATCCAAATCAGCTTCTTACGAAATAACGCATATACTAGGGTTTAAGATTCTATCACTCTAGCAACCCATCATCTATTTGCTACTTCTCAATGCCTTCCCTGGGCCCAAAAATTGGTGAATTGTCATGTAGTCGACATTCACATAACACCACTAGAGAAGAGGCAACATACATATCATCAAAATATCGAACGAATACCAAATTCACATGATTACTTATAACAAGACTTCTCCCATGTCCTCAGGAACAATGGTAACTACTCACAAAGCATGTTCATGTTCATGATCATAGGGGTATTAAATATCATTAAGGATCTGAACATATAATCTTCCACCAAATAAACCAACTAGCATCAACTACAAGATGTAATCAACACTACTAGCAACCTACAGATACCAATATGAGGTTTTGAAACAAAGATTGAATACAAGAGATGAACTAGGGCTTGAGATGAGATGGTGCTGGTGAAGATGTTGATGAAGATTGGTCCTTCCCTGATGAGAGGATCGTTGGTGATGACGATGGCTTCGATTTCCCCCTCCCGGAGGGAAGTTCCCCTGGCGGAATCGCTCCATCAGAGGGCAAAAGTGCTCCTGCCCAGGTTCCGCCCTGAGACGGCGATGCTTCATCCTGAAAGTGTCCTCCCACATTTGTTCTAGGGAAAATGTCCTTATATACCGAAGATGGGCAACAGAGGCTGGCCAGGGGCCCCACAAGCCACCAGGGCACGCCCTGGTACCTCATGGGCACCTGGTGGGTCTCCTGTGGTATTTCTTTCTCCCAGTATTTTTCATATATTCCAAATAATTCTCCATGAAATTTTGGCTCATTTGGAGTTGTGCAGAATAGGTATCTATGATGTAGCTTTTTCAGGTCCGAAATTCCAGCTACCAGCAATCTCCCTCTTCATGTACATCTTGCAAATTAAGAGAGAAAAGGCATTAGAATGGCACCACAAAGTATTATATTTATCAAGAACATTATAAATAACAGTAGGAAAACATGATGCAAAATGGATGTATCAACTCCCCCAAGCTTAGACCTCGCTTGTTCTCAAGCGAAAGCCGATATCGATAATCATGTCCACAGGTTTAGAGAGAGGTGTCGATAAAAACAAAATACGGACATAGAAGCATCATGATCAATATCATAGCAGCAATATATTATTATCATAGAACTTATCATGAGAAAGTAACAATTCATCACAACAATGAAGTATAAATCATAAACTTCCTTGAAAACTAACAAACTATGTTCTCAGTCAACAAAGCAATTGCAATTCATCATCTTTTAAGGAAGGATCTCATGTAAGAGATTTTATTTAGCAAGTCCACATACTCAACTATCCTTTAATCTTCTATGATTGCTAACACAC
>NC_041382.1:101338112-101340248 GCF_002162155.2 Triticum dicoccoides | reverse complement strand
GAGAGAGAGGGCAAAAGTTTTAGTCAGACACATAGAAAGATAGAGGCTTATAATTTTACCTCCCAACCCATTTACCTCAAGGGTAATGTCAACAATAATAATTCATGATCACTTACATTCAACTGGATATATATGTCTAGATCTTTCCCCACCACATGATGCTTGCAAAAGAGAATAAATAAAAAGGAATAGTGGAGTATACTATTGACTCTTGCATAAAAAGTAAATACATAAAAGTAAAAGATAGACCCTTCGCAGAGGTTGTCATGTGCTTTTTTTATGTGCAGGCTCTTAATGCAAAGGAACGTAACTTTACACTGCCCCTTGTGATAGCAACCTTTATTATGCAGTCCGTCCCTTTTATTTCTTCACCATCACAAGTTCGTGCAAAGCTTATTTTCCCTTAGAATAAAATACTCCCTCCGTCCCAAAATAAGTGTCTTGAGCTTAGTACAAATTTGTACTAGAGCTAGTACAAAGTTGAAACACTTATTTTGGGACGGAGGGAGTATCATACATATTTAGAGAGCAATTTTTATTGCCTTATGAACTAATGACAACTTACTTGAAGGATCTTATTCAATCCATAGGTGGATATAATGGACTCTTATGACATGAAACTGGGTTTAAGGGTTTTTGGATGCACAATTAGTATCTCTACTTGGTGCAGATTTTTGGCTAGCAAAGATGGAGAGCAAGCACCACATGTTGGAGGATCTATAACAATATAATATAAGCAAGCATAACTCATTACGTTGTCTTCATTATCCAACATCAACAATTTGGCATATAATACTTAGTGGGGGCTCAAAATCATAAAAGATGTCCAAGTAGTATATTTATATGTGAACTTTATCTTCCCTTATTAATTCTTTCATGAATTGCATCATTGACCAATGATATGTTTGTTAACTTTCAATAAATTTTACAAATTATACTTTTCTTTATGTAAAGTCATTATTCTCCATAAGATTAGCATATGATATTTTCTATTATTTTCGTTACTAAGATTGAAACATTAAAGTAAAGAAGAAAAAGTCAAACTACTCTTTATTATATAACTCTCAACTCGATTACATTAATGGTACCTCCACGTCGGGCATCACCTCCACGTCGATTGTCTTCTGCCTCTCTCCATCGACGGTCGCCCCGCGACGCGAGGGCAAGCGAGGACCTGGACCTTTGGCTCCTCACCGTTGATGGAAACACCGGGATGTGCTGTAGGGGGGATTGTGGACGAGGACTCCGTCAAGCCCACCTTGACCAGCATGTCCACGTCCGTTGGATCTGCCGGAAACCTGCTTTTCTGCGGCCGATACATGATCCAACGGTTGCGTTGCCGTACATCTCTGGACATCGACTCGAGCATGCACCACACGAGGACGCATACCACCGTCATCGGTGAACACCGGTAGAGGCCTCTGACGTGGTTGACTAGCGCGGGCACACTCTTGAACCGCTCGGTGAGGTCCCAGCCGATAGCCTTCTTGGTTGGGTCATTGCCGGCCCAGTCGTCTATGACCCTATCCCAACTGCACATTGGCGGGGGCGTCAGCGGTGCCGACGGCGTCGACACTGAGTGGTGGGTGGTGAGAGGATAGGGGCGAGAGGATGGGAGAGAGCGGCGGTGGTGGTTTTCTGTGTGAGCGAAGTGACAGACACTCAACGCTGGGAGGAGGAAGATGAGAGTTTCTGGATTCAATGTGAAACCGAATGGCCAGGGCTACGCTGCGAATAACCAACGGTTGCCTGAAAATAACGAACGAACCCACTGACCGACTGGCTAAGGGGTGAGCGAGCCAGCCATCCAGGGCGTCGCCCGGCCCGTGTTGCCCGCTTCCGACCGAGCCGAGTAGGCTACGACCGAACGACCATTAGCGGTGTGCCATCCCCTGCTGTTGGCCCTCGCACGATTGGCCACGTCAAAAAGAGATCATTTTTGGGTTCAGTGTTTTTTGCCAATGTCAAAATTTCGGTGCGGTGCAAAGTGTCACATTTTGTAAAGCGGGGCTTTACAAGAGCTATGGCGCTAAAGTCGTGGTTCTGTGCATTTTACTCATTATGTCGGTTACCTCGTCGGGGCCTACCTCGTGGCAGCCCGATTTCACGGTGGTGGTGGCACTAGGGGGGAGGGGG
>NC_041382.1:101337187-101338102 GCF_002162155.2 Triticum dicoccoides | reverse complement strand
TATCCACTTATGGGTGGTCGTGGTGGGTAATTTTTTCTCAATTCCACAAGGATTTGAGTTTTTGGAGTCCCTCACCCTCGAGGAGCTTCACGAAAAACACAAAGTTGACCCCAAATTTGTGGGTTTTTTTTTTTTGCAGAGCAAGGCATAGTGAATCCACTCCATTTGACTTGTAATTTTGAGAGTGGAACAACCCGGAAACCAGCGCTAATTATTGGTTGACTTGCAAAAGTTTCACAATTTTGGTGAGAGAAGAGATCGAGGAAATGCCACGAAAGCGTTACCTTAGGTACTTCTGTAACTGTCCATCAACAATTGTATGATTCTCTGTTGTTCATGTGCTAAAATCTGGTACCCCTGGGATGTAGCAGTAAATTTTGTGCGAAGTTGGTAAGTTTACTCGAAGGCAAAGAGTGAGTGTTGCTGGGGTTGGCATTCAAAAAAAAAAGTGAGCGTTGCTGGGTGTGAAAGCTAACTGGGCCTTTAGTCTTGTCCTGGTCGCCTTCAAGGCCCCAGTGCTCACGCCGCCCATCTCCATCTCGAGGTAGACGCGGACGGCCCGCTATCGACAGGAGAACATTTGGCAAGCGGAGAGCACCGAGCTACCTCTCATCTCACCACCACCACCAAGCGGAGGAGCCACCTGAGGACGGGCGGCGAGCGAGAGGGCGGCAGCCGGAGATAGGCAGCGAAGCGGGGTCCGGGCGAAGAGATGGCGTTCACCATGCGCGCGGTGAAGGTTCCGCCGAACTCGGCGTCGATGGCGGAGGCGCGGCACCGCGTGTTCGACTTCTTCAGGGACGCCTGCCGCGCCATCCCCTCCATCATGGAGATCTACAACCTCGACGACGTCGTGACCCCCGCCCAGCTCCGCGCCAGCATATCCCAGCAGATCCGGAAGAACCAGGGCGTCTC
>NC_041382.1:101331737-101336989 GCF_002162155.2 Triticum dicoccoides | reverse complement strand
TCCCATCCCATTTCGATCTGCCCCTCGCGAATGGATAGTTGTAGAACGAAGAACGAACGCGTTGCTGTCCTCTTCGATCCAGTCGCTGTCCGATCCTTCCGAGGGGGGTGCTCTCTGCGGGAATCTGATGTATGTTTCTTTGGGGGGCTGGGAATCGCCGATGCGTAATCGGTACGCCTTGTTGGATGGGTAGGTAGCAGTTGACCTTGCTGGTAATTTTCGCAGGATTACGGGCTGACAACTCCTTGTTTCTAGCGGCACTTAGACTGCAGTGTCAGTGTGGCAACCCTGTCCTTCCAGGACTAGCATCGAGGCTTTGTAGGTAGTATTTTGTCCACCTATGGGTCGGCCGTTTTGCATGAAGGTGCTCACTGCCCTGGATTTCTGGATTAGCCAGAGGCTACGACGTCCGTAAAATGCTTATGTGTTATATGGCCACTCAATGTTTTTGGAGTTGTTTCTATGCTGTTAAGAACCTGATTCCTAGCTGCTTCTTTGTATTATATATATGGCCACTCAATGTTTTTGGAGTTGATTACCAATTGCGGAATTAGGAGTATCCTTATGTATTCAGTTAACTGTATTCTGTTGCGTCTTCCGCGCAAAATTAGATGCCGACTTCATTATATGCTTTACTTCACTGTTGGCTATGCAAGTAGCTCGGCATGGTTATAAAATGGGGATCTAGATCTGATGGGGGTGGGCATGGGGGTGGGGAGCAGTTAACTATAAATTAGACCAGTATCTTCCTAAATTGATCGACATTATTGACCACCAATAGATAACGGGAACCACACAATTTGTTCATCCTTCACAAAAAGTGTGAACTGCATCCAAGTTCTAGATGAGTAACATACTAACATGGCTACAGTGTAAACCACGAAGTATTATTTTCCCAAAATTTCCAGCCTCTGGTATCTACGAGCTGCCTTGTGATGTGCGGATGCTCTGATATAGAACATACCTCTAGTTATACTTATAATTTATAACAGAAGAAATCAAATGCGACAATTAAAATGAAATCATAGTGGCTTCCAAATTTAGCAGGAGTTAATCATGTAACAATAGCATTACCGTTTCCTAAAAGAAATAATAATTTGGATTTATACGAGTATAGGACATGATGGAATAAGATTTACTGACTTTATCATACACAATTTTAAGACAAACAAACATAGCATTCACAACTACACAATGTTGGTTGCAAGTTAAGCTCGAGTCTCAAGGTAGATTCATATTTTGTAGTAAGTCCAAAGTTAGTTTGGTAAATTTCACTCGAACTTAGTCAAAGCGGAAAATAACTGCATCTCTAGTTATTAGTTAGTCTCAATAAAAAAACAAAGTTGATTCTACAATACATATATATGCAGTTTGTTGTAATCTTCAACATCCATCTGTCTTCTGTAAGTCTGTAAAACTTAATCCTCCCATGTAATCATATCACTGTAACTTGGAGAATCCAAAGAATTGGCTTAAAGTGTCATTCTTGAGCATATCTTCTTCAGCTAGAGTTTCAATCCTAATTATTTCACTCCTGACTGGGAGGTCTACCCGGGCTTGTGGCTGCTGTGGCCCTATGGACAGAAAACCAAGTTGTCTGCGAGCCAAGTGTTACAGTTTCTAGATGATAGTGTAATAATTAATTGAAGTTTTTATATTGATTTCACTAGAAGCTATCAATCCTAGTCCATTTGGATGTACAATACTGCGATCTTCATCAAAAGGAGATTGTTCAATGCCAACTTGCTATCAACTGTGTGCAGTTGTGAGTTATGGAAAATGTTTGTGCATAATTTTCTGATATTTAGCTGGAGTTGTAACTAGACTTTGTTTGCGCTTTGCTGGGCTTGACCAGTTTGATTAAGAGTGCTCAAGTCTGGTTCCCAGCACTCATATTCGGTCCATAGCAATTCTTGTTTTGCTATCCTTTAGGCCTATTTTACTTTGTTACCTTTTTGCCGCTCCTTTGGACAAGTAGCATGTGCTGACTTTAGGTGGAATTTACGTTCAATATGATTTGGTTCCTCGCAACCTTGCACTCAACATTCTAAATTAATTTCAGGTTAGTGAAGAGGCATTTAGATTTAGGTTTATTTCTTTATTTTATTTTAAATTCCAGCAGACTGGGGGATTGAGTAGCATGGATCAGTAAAATATTTATTTAATATGTTCAACTACAGTTATCAAAACAAAGATTCTGCCATCCTGGTGATAAGTGTTAATATCTGTGTTCCTACATCGAGTTTGTGGCCAAAAGTTAGCAGAAACTGCAGTTCACACTTTCTTACTGAACACCTTAATCTTGCCCTTTGGTAGAGTACGTCAGATGATATTAACATGTTTCGATATTTCTATGTCGTTACTACTTTTGTGGTCTGCATTATACAATCTAGCACCAGCCTCTGAAACATCTAGCAGTCATTCTTATATCACTGTAATGGCACCACAATGCCAGGAAAGCATTTCTATCTCCCTCAATCTGACTGTACATCTCTGCTGATTTGTTCTGACTTGCGTGCGAACAAACAGGTCATTGATATGCTTCTCTTCAATGGGATGGAGGAGCTGAACAACATCACCGAGCATGCGAAGCAGCGCCACCACATCATTGGGCAATACGTGGTTGGCCACAAGGGGCTGGTGCAGGACCTGGAAAAGGACCAAGGGAGCTCCGAGTTCCTGAAGAAATTCTACACCAGCAACTACTAGAATCCGAGGCCACCACAAAAATTTCCAGCCTTCCTGTAGAAGTGCCCTTGACATGTACTCTGAATAAGACGCTGAGAAACACATCCGGCCCAATTTATTTTGTTACTCGATGTTTTGCTTTGTTCGAGCTTGATTCGATTACTCGGTCATCTCTACTCAATGAGATGGTGTCTGCCAGTGAAACGGTTGTAACTCGTAGACTCTGCTTCCCAAGCTCATGTTGAAGGATTGATGTCTTGCAGAGGCAAGATCGATGTGGATGTGGTGTTCGCCTTGGTGCTTCGTACGTGGAGCAAGTCCACAAATCTTATGTGGCACCTCTGTGGCAAAGACAAGTCACAGTAAGTCGAAGAGATTCCACGTGGTCATAGTAGGAGATAACGTTGCCTCATGAACATCTAATAATAATCCAAATGCTTATGTATATATCAACTGGAACTTACACGATTTTTTGACAGCAACTTACATGGTTTTCGCTGTGCGGGTGCTTGACATGTGATTGGTACCCCCTCTATTCATGTAGACTTGTCTTGTCAAACAGTTTTAAGCTTGACCCACTTCAAAGAAAAATAAAGAGTTTTGCTTTGGTACACCGTGCTAATAAATTTACATGAATCTTAAAGTTACTTAAAAAGGGTATTCATCGATCAAACAAGAGATCAGAACAATCTAATCTTTTGATTGAAGGGGTAACTTATAATTTCCACTGAAATCAGTAAACTTTTCTGGTGGGTGGGGGTATACAATAGAAAATTATGCCGGGATGCTTGAGATCTTGATTCTGATAGAAGTATCATTCTAACATACTCCATTTTGTTCCACTTTGTTTCCGTTCCAATTGCCCCTTATTCAATCTATTTAAAAGCTGATTCTGGTGCGCTTGCTCGCCAAACCACACAAATCCCATGCACATCATTTTCTTACACATATGCAAGAACATCACAATCTACTTTGCAGTATGAAAAAAATGCAAATGCATTGCAACATTTCAAGCACATCGGCGCAACTTTTTTAATGCATGAGCAAATCCCCGTTGAGCGTGACAAATCATTGAGAAACATCATTCACAACATATACAACATACAAGGCAACATGAATGCAACAAATGCAACAACACAAAACAATTTTGTAGTATGAATGCAACAAATGCCTACGATCATTGCAACATGTCGCCCATGTCCAACACAACATACACAGGCTTGTTGCTAGCCAAAAACCATACATGACATCAAAAAACTATAAACAAGCTAACCTTATACAATCACAAAAAATAGATGTTGATGTCGTCGCCTTGGCCTCGTTGAGGACGAATCCATCTCGTCGAAGCACCACTATCGCCGGAACTAGTGAGCCCAGCTCATTTCCCCAACGACTCAGCATCACCATCTTTCCCTGGCTATGGCATGGTGGAGGGCTTGATTTTGAGGTCCAACTCGAGATTCAGCGTGAGGTTGTCCATGATAGTTGTTACCTTCATCTGTACAGGCGAGGAACAATGGGCATTGGTAGGGGCAAAGGATGGCAGGGAAGAAGCATTGTGAAGAGCTATTTGTGGTAGTGACAAAGGAGGCACTGTGACGAGCTAGTGCTGCAACAGAGGCAGGAGATAGTGGGTTCCCATGGAAGCAAAGTGAAAGATCGTGGATGTCGCCTACAGGGGGAGGGGTGAATAGGCGTTTTAAAATAATTACAGTTTAGGCTTGAACAAATGCAGAATAAACCTAGCGGTTAATTTGTCAAGCACAAAACCTAAAACGACTAGGCTCACCTATGTGCACCAACAACTTGTGCTAAGCAAGATAAACAACTATGTGATAGCAAGATATATGACAAGGAACATATGGCTATCACAAAGTAAAGTGCATAAGTAAAGGGCTCGGGTAAGAGATAACCGAGGCACGCGAAAACGACGATGTATCTCGAAGTTCACACCCTTGCGGATGCTAATCTCTGTTTGGAGCGGTGTGGAAGCATAATGCTCCCCAAGAAGCCACTAGGGCCACCGTAATCTCCCCACGCCCTCGCACAATGCAAGATGTCGTGATTTCACTAAGGGACCCTTGAGGGCGGTCACCGAACCCGTACAAATGGCAACCCTTGGGGGTGGTCACCGAATCCGTACACTTTGGCAACCCTTGGGGGCAGTCATCGGAACCCGTCAAATTGCTCGGAGTGATCTCCACAACCTAATTGGAGACCCCAGCGCTTGTCCGAAGCTTTACACCACAATGATTGAGCTCCGAACACCACCAACCATCTAGGGCGCCCAAGCACCCAAGAGGAACAAGCTCAAGGGTACCAAGCACCCAAGAGTAATAAGCTTCTCAACTTGTAACTTTCACGTATCACCGTGGAGAACTCAAATTGATGCACCAAATGCAATGGCAAGGGCACACGGAGTACCCAAGTCCTTCTCTCCCAAATCCCACCAAGGCAACTAATGCTAGGGAGGAAAATGAGAGGAAGAACAAGAAGGAGAACACCAAGAACTCCAAGGGGTTCCCCTCACATAGAGGAGAAAAGTGATTGGTGGAAATGTGGAT
>NC_041382.1:101323483-101331486 GCF_002162155.2 Triticum dicoccoides | reverse complement strand
AAGAATACATGGACGGATTGAGAGATAGCAAGCTCGAAGAAGGTCAACAATGGGGGAAGAACACGAGCTCAATGGATAAGGTTCATTGGGGAAGAAGACCACATTTTATAGGTGGGGAAAAATCCAACCGTTATGCTCACAGCCCGCACAGAGCGGTACTACCGCTCATGGGAGCGGTACTACCGCTAGGGCGGTGGAAGCCCTTCAAAAAACAACAGCGAGGAGGCAAAAGGCTGGTAGAACCGCCGGAGCGGTACTACCGCTCGTCCTCACGGTACTACCGCTAGGGGTAGCGGTACTACTCCTTGCGAGCGGTACTAAAAAAATACATCCGTGCCTACCACCGCTGGACTTAAGACAAGTTTTTGGTCCGGAGCGGAAGTAGCCACAGAAGTAGCCGCGGTAGTACCGCTCCCAAGAGAGGTAGTAAAAAATTATATCCCCTCCAAGCGGTAGTACCTCTCCCGTGAGCGGTAGTACCGCTGCAACCTTTTTAAGGACACCAAAACTGACACAACTTCTGCAAACGGACTCCGAATTCAACGAAACCAAGTTTGTTGGAAAGCTAGTGACAAGGGCTAACACAATCTTGATAGAAATAACAATAAGAAGGAAATTAGAAAAGGCCCATAAGAAAAAGGTGAGAATCCTTCCTCGAATAAGACCGGTAAAACCTCCAACACCAAAAACGCAATAGAAGAAGCATGTGAACTCCGTTTTTTATGAAGTCGAGCTTGTCAAGAAGATGATCATAAGCTCCAAATCTCACAAGGAGAAAACCAAACAAGAGCCAAGAAAGATTATGCAAGCATGCAATGGTTTGAGCTCTCTACGAACGATATGATCAAGCTACTCACTTGAGAGCCCCCCATTAATAGAACGACAATCAATCCTATAACCCGGTCTCCAAACTACCACCATGAGACCGGTAAAATAGAGAACCTATCAAGGGCAAACCTTTGCCTTGCATGAAGTCCACTTGAGCTAGATGATGATGATCTTGACTCCCTCAAGTTGGACCACCTTTCGTGATTGTGTTGGCTCGATGAAGGCTAGTTTATTTCTCCCCCATACTCCACTATCGGTGAGTCACTCTTCGGCACACCTTCACAATTCTATTGTCACCATAATGGACGGCAAGCTACAAGCATGATTTCTTCATGATGCTCCACTTGAACTTGCATAATACAACCTTGATTTGATGTCATCCTCCATGGGTAGTATGTGATCTTCCTCTTGACGCAAGCCCATGGAAGCAAACCTAACCCCACATAGAACTCTCAGAAAGACCATGGGTTAGTACACAAAGCGCAATGGACAATGCTTACCAAACCATGAGATCACTTGATCCCACTCGGTGTATCTTCTACGCTTTGTGTGATGATCAACTTGAATCACTCTCTGTACTTAGTCTTGATCAACCTTGACTCTTTCCAACTCTCTTCATTTGGATGATGTCTTGAAGGTAAACATGAATGATCACACAAACTTCTTCTTCAAGACATGCTTGCAATAAGCTCAATACTCACATGACCAATCTTTGGATAATTCCTTAATAGCACCTTGGTCAACTCATAAACTCTTTGAAACCAACACATGGACTTCAAGAAATGCCTGTGGACAAATCCTTCAAATATAACTCAATGCAACCATTAGTCCATAGAGAATGTCATCAATTACCAAACCATACATGGGGGCACCGCATGTCCTTTCACAAATGACGATGGGCAACATGGAGGAACGGATGGTGAGGGACTGAGGGAGGAGATGGTGGGGGAGAAATTGTGTAGATAGGCTTAGCCCATGGCTCATGCCATCCCTTAGAGCTATAGTGGTTATATATTGTAACTAACCCTAAAAAAATAAACCAACGAAATGTTTCACTGCCACACCCTAGGTCGTGGCCCGAGCAGCTGGGGCTTGGTTACACCCCTAGAAGGAGAAAATGATGCGATGAGTGTTGTTGCTATGTAAGATAAGGCAAGAGATTGAGATACTTGATCGGCAGACATATTAGGTAATTTACCACCAATATTATGTACTCTCCTTCCCAAAAATGCAAGGCACGCTTGACTTCGCATAGTCTTTGATGCATGAATGACTCTTAATATGTACCAAAATGCATGGATTGGACATGTATAAATAGTATCATTGTATTTGTCTTGCAAAACAATTTTGTTTCATTTTAATTTATATTAATTTTGTCGAAATACAATAACTGAAATTCATAGTCAAAATTATGTGATGAAGACCAAAAAAGGTAGAGCGTGACTTGTATTTTAGGAAGGAGGGAGTATTTTTTTGTCTTACATGTATAATATAAGTAATCAACATAATCTAGTATAATGTGAGACGACAACTTATTTTTTTCAAAAGAGGGTAAAAATGACCGGCTTCTGCATTGAACGATGCACACATCCCTCAATTATTTATTGCAAAGTTTACAAGTATCCATAAGTCTAAAAAGTATACGGAAAGCTAGAAAGGGCATATAGATTCCAACCAATTGCAAATAAGAAAATATGAGGCTTTGTGAGTCACCCATCCTATTATTAGGTTGCTACACAACTCTGTTGAACAAACCACAAGCGGCCAACTAGCATAGGTTGCACCCAGAGACCATGGACTCCCGATCCTCCTCGACGTAGATAGGACCACATAGGGATCCAGAAAGTGTCTCTATTGGATGACCTGCCATAGATGGAAAACTTCCATCTTATTAAAACATAGACATTGCGATAATTCCATATTGCCCAAAGTAAAACACAGACTCCCACCCATATTTGCACTTTAACATAGAGTGCACCCATTCAACCAGTTACTGAGAAATTTCGTAATACTAGTTGGTGGCGCAAGTTGAATGCAAGATGAATAGAACATCAGAAGATCTTAACAAGCGGGCAATCTAGCCATCTAGGAAAAGACGTCAAACTGATTCCTCATTTCCACATAAATCACATTTGTGCAACCATGCCATCGTCACCTTTTATGTTGCCTTTGATCATGATCACTCTCCTTCCAGATAGCACATAAATATCTTTACTTTCAAAGGCACTTTAAGTAACAAAACCGTGATTAAAAGGAATGCCAATATAAATGAGATCGCAATACATTGACTTAACCGGAAAAGGGCCAGAATTGTCAAGTTTCCACTTGAAGGAATATAATCCAGTCGTTAGATCGACTATCACCAACCTATTAACCAAATGCAGCCAATCCGCCCACTTCACTCCCACGAGTGCCCGGCGAAAATAAATACTTAAAGGAACATGTCCCAACATAAAGGCAACAAAAACTTCACTCTGCTGGATGATATTGTAAATATAGGGATATCGTAAAGCTAGAGAAGCATCTCCCAACTATGTGTTCTCCCAAAATCTAATAGTATGTCCACCTCCTATGTCGAAAGCACCACGACGAGAAAAAACATTTTTGTCTCTCATCAAGCCTTTCTAGAAAGGCGAGTCCGTTGGTTCAGCAGAGTCTGAGATAAAGTCTTGGAGTGCATGTATCTGCTTCTAAGTAACTCCTATGAGACTCCATCCTCAGTTAGCAACTTGTATGGCCATTCTCTCAGAAAACACTTTGTTCGTTGGTGCTTAGCTTCTATCAAATTTTCTCTTTTTATTCTGTACCTTTCTTAGTTGCATCTAGTGGGGTATTGTATTTTGATCTTCATTTTCTTTTCCTTTCGTACATTATTACACATAATTTCTTTGGACATTATGACATGAGTAGATATTTTGTTTCCAATTGTTTTTTTCAAGCATCATATGTTTTGACATTATAGTGCACTCGGGCGTGGGCTCATCAAACAAAAACAGAACTACGCTTATAAAGTTCCGAAGGCAATTACACATAGATATGTTTTAGTACATTGTGTACTTGCAGCTGTTCTTGGTAAGCAATTTCTTCTATGTGGATAAAGTTGTTTTTTCGACATGCCAATGCAAAAAAAATCTGCAAAACTCTTTCATGCCAATGCAAAAAAAAAGTACATTAAATCTGCAAAACTCTTTCTAGGAGTGTTTTCCTTTCATTTTTCATGTTTCTTGCTTGTATTTTTTATGACTGAACCACATCAGAGAGTGTTCCTACAATTTCATAATGAGGGACACAACGAAACTCCCTCCATGCGAGCTCCTTTAATTTGGTGGCGGCAAGATGAGGGGGGAGGGGGCTCCGTGCCCGAGCAGGTAGGGTTTCCCCTTAAGGCATCTCCAACGGCAACCCATAAAAATCCTCCCGCATCCGTCCGCGGACAGGAAGGATCGGTCCACGGACACGTATGTGGAAAAGACGCCATCCAAAGCTAGCCGCATACGTTTCAAGCTTTTTTTCAGCAAACCAGATGAAATTCATGCAAACACGATCGGATTTCATACAAACATGACAAATTTCATACAACCGCGGCGAATTTAGTTACATTTAGAACAAAAAAAGACCCGCCCCTAAACCTATCCTACGGTGGCGGTGTGTAACGCCCTCGATGCGGCTATAGCTCCCACGTGTCGAGGCACGACTTAGAGGCATAACCGCATTGAAAGCAATGTCGCAAGTCAGGCAATCATTACAACATCCCATGTAATATATAATAAAAGGGGGAGATAACATAGTTGGCTTACACTCGCCACGTCACATCAGAGTACATAAATAACATCCATCAAACAAACACTCATGGCCCGACTACGGCGCCAAAATAGAAAAGAACCCAACATGCGACAAGGCCCTGAATCGATTACCCCAACTAGGCACCACTACTGATCATCCGGAAAAGACACGTAGTATCGCTGAGAGTCCTCGTCGAACTCCCACTTGAGCTCGTAATCGTCAACTGGAGCAGAAACACCTGGACCTGCATCTGGAGTTGTAGTATCTGTGAGCCACAGGGACTCAGCAATCTCACACCCACGCGATCAAGACTATTTAAGCTCATAGGAATGGATAAGGCAAAAATATGTGGAGCTGCAGCAAGCGACTAGCATATGTGGTGGCTAACTTATACGCAAAAGAGAGCGAGAAGAGAAGGCGAAGCACGAGCGAGAAGCTAAAGGAACATCCTGCGCAAGCATAACTCCAACACCGTGTCCACTTCCCGGACTCCGCCGAGAAGGGGCCATCACGGTAACACACACGGTTGATTCATTTTAATTAAGTTTAATTCAAGTAATCTACAATCGGACATTAACAAATTCCCATCTGCCCATAACCGCGGGCACGGCTTTCGAAAGATCAATCCCTTCAGGGGGGTCCCAACTTAGCCCATAACAAGCTCTCACGGTCAACGAAGGAATAGACCTCCACCCAAGACACACCGATCAGACTCGGTATCTTGGTACAACAAGATGATTCGACAGGTTAAAACAAGTCCAGCAACACCGCCCGAATGTGCCGACAAATCCCGATAGAAGCTGCACATATCTCTTTCTCAGGGCACACTCAGATGAGCAATCCGTACAACTAAAACCAAACCTCGAGTTTCCCCGAGGTGGCGCTGCACAGGGCTCTAGTTCGGACCAACACTCAGAGGAGCACTGGCCCGTGGGGGGCTAAAATAATGATGACCTTCGGGCTCCGGAAACCCAAGGGAAAAAGAGGCTAGGTGGCAAATGGTAAAACCAATGTTGGGCATTGCTGGAAAAGCTTTAATCAAGGCGAACTATCAAGGGGTTCCCATTATAGCCCAACCGCGTAAGGGACGCACAATCCGGGAACATAACACCGATATGACGGAAACTAGGGCGGCAAGAGTGGAACAAAACACTAGGCGAGAGGCCGAGCCTTCCACCCTTTGCCAAGTATATAGATGCATTAAGATAACATAGCAATATAATGATATCCCAACAAGTAAATAAATGTTCCAACAAGGAACGGCTCCAATCTTCACCTGCAGCTAACAACGCTATAAGAAGGGCTGAGCAAAGCGGTAACATAGCCAATCAACGGTTTGCTAGGACAATGGTGGGTTAGAGGTTCAACATGGCAATTGGGAGGCTGACAAGCAAAAGGTAGGCATCGTTGCAGTGGCAAAGCAAAAGAGCGAGCAAACTAGCATAGCAAAGATAGTAGTGATTTCGAGGGTATGATCATCTTGCCTGCACAGTTGTCAGAGTTGACTGGATCCTCACAAGCAAACTCAACGGGCTCCTCGGTAGCGAACTCGTCTCCCGGCTCTACCCAACAAGACAAACAAGCAACAAGGATACAATCAACCACGGGCAAGTCCAAGCAATATGATGAAATGACGATATGCTATGCGGGATGCGATGCGGGATGCAAAATGCAAGATATGACAGGAAATGCATGAACCTGGCATCAACTTGGAAAACCAAGTGTGCCACTGGATAGAGGGGATGAAATCGATTGAAAACGATATAAAGATCATTGGAATCGGAGCTAGGGTTTGGAAATGGCAAGCGTTTTAAGATATGACACCGGTATGCGATTTACAGCAAGTAGGCATCTAAATGCAACGAAATGAACATGCTACAGCCACCAAACATGAAAACAAAATACATGGCAGTGAAGTACACAAGATGGTTGACAAAACACTAGCACTGAGCCATAGGCAAATTCATCCATTAAGAGGTTCAAACAAGCATGGCTAAAACGCAAATGCAAAACAGATTCCAGACTTAGTGAAATTAACACTAGTCTGAAATTTCAGATCACGATGCTCTCTTCGGAGCAGCAAAACAACATGATAGAAAACCTGAACATGACAAGTAAGAACATGGCATGGAGCTACTCAACAAGCTTAACAAAACACCCAAAGTGACCTGGGGCCAAAAGGGTTCACAAAATACTCTACCGAGCTCACGAACATCGCTCGAACACAATCAGTTTTCAGACTTAGTGAAAACTGAGACACGCTGAAATATAACTCACAAAGGCATGTAAACGAGCTCGATGCACTCACTACGGTGCAAGTCATGGCAAGGAAAGCATATAACCAGCAAGAAGGCACAATGTGCTAGCTACAAATGGCAATAACAAAGGCATAGCATGCATGGAACACTAACGGTAGCATCGGCAAAATCGCAAACAAGTTGACGATCTGCCCAGATTAACAACGAAGCAAAAGTTGAGCTCGATTGAGTCAACCTAGAGCACTCCACATATGCCAACAAAGACATGGATGGATAGAGCATAACATAAATATCAAAACTCCCTTACTGATCATCCTCAAAAGAGGCACGGATCACTAGGAAACAAGCTGGACATATAGCATCATGAACTAAAATATCCCAGACTTAGTGAAAATCACTAAGTCCCTGAAATCTGCAATCTCAGGTACCTCTCTTCGCAAGCTTGCACAAGACAACACACACATCCTAAAAATGCATGGGTGACACCTCTGGAAAGAAGACAAAATGCTTAACAATACATCCTAAAGGGGCACAGGCATATCATGCACGAATTAAACATGGCAAAAATGACAAAAGTGCATGATGAACTAACGGATCTGCAATCTAACTCACGAAGCCTCCTTCTAACAGAATTTTGGGTATCAAGATGACCTCAAATGCAAAAGATGCAATGGAATGAAATGATGTACATGTCGAGGCGAAGATTTTGATATATCATATGCCCAAAACGGATCTACGGTTGCAAAGATACAAGCAGTCAAAGTTAGCACGAAAATTAGGGTTTTGGGGGAGAGAAGTCAACCTGAGATCCAGATCTGGATCCAAAACACTGTTCACGCCGGCGCGGGATTCGAGGTCCGCTGGGCTCTCGCCGGAGCTCACTGGAGGGAGACGCGAGGCGGCGCCGGGGAGGTTGGAGGAGGCCGGGCCGACCGGAGTCGGTCGCCGGAGTGGCGGGCGAGGGCGGCGGCGCTCGGCGGCGCGGGGCGGCGAGGAGGCCGGCGGCCGGAGCGGCGAGCGGTGGTGGGGCGCGGCGGCGCCGGCGGTCGAGGAGGCCGGCGGCCGGAGCGGCGAGCGGTGGCGGGGCGCGGGACGAAGGGCGGCGACGGATCGGGCCTCGGGGGCCCCTCCTAG
>NC_041382.1:101316542-101323336 GCF_002162155.2 Triticum dicoccoides | reverse complement strand
GGGCCGGCGGCGGGGAAGAGGAGCGGCGCCACGTGGCAGCGCCTGAGTGGCGGAGGCGGGCGGTGGCGGACGCGTCCGGCGCTGGGGCGGACGTGTCCGTCGGCGGTGGAGGATGTTTTTTTTTGAACTAGGGTTTCGGACGGGGGAAGAAGAGATCCGAATGGAGGGGGTATAAATAGGCATAGAGGGAGCTAGGAGAGTCCAAATGAGGTGCGGTTTTCGCCCACACGATCGTGATCGAACGACCGAGACGATGGAGCAGAGTTTGGTGGGTTTTGGGCCAAATTTGGGGGGTGTTGGGCTGCAACACACACGAGGCCTTTTCGGTCCCTCGGTTAACCGTTGGAGTAGCAAACGAAGTCCAAATGATACGAAACTTGACAGGCGGTCTACCGGTAGTAAACCAAGGCCGCTTGGAAAGTCTCGGACCAATCCGGAAATGTTTAATCCCCACACACGAAAGAAAGCTAGAAATGGCCACCGGAGGAGAACGAAGCGCCGGAATGCTAAACGGACAACGGGGAAAATGCTCGAATGCATGAGATGAACATGTATGCAAATGCAATGCACGAGATGACATGGTATGAGATGCATGAAAACGAAAACAACACACGGAGACAAAGACCCGAACCCGAGAAATAAATATAACTTGACACCAGAAACGCCAAGAGTTGGATACAAATATGGAAAGTATATCTGGGGCGTTACAACACTCCACCACTACGAAAAGATCTCGTCCCGAGATCTAGGACTGAAAGAACTCCGGGTACTCAGAACGGAGGTGATCCTCGTGTTCCCAGGTAGCTTCACGGTCGGAATGGTGAGACCACTTAACTTTGAGAAATTTGATTGACTTGTTGCGAGTCTTGCGTTCAGTCTCTTCAAGAATAGCAACTGGGTGCTCACGATAAGAGAGATCTTCTTGGAGCTCAATGTCCTCGAAGTTGACGGTGCGGTCAGGAGTCTTGAAGCACTTTCGAAGCTGAGAGACATGGAACACATCATGAACATTTGCAAAGTTTGAAGGAAGCTCGAGTTGATAGGCGAGGTCGCCTCTCTTGCTGACAATCTTGAAAGGTCCCACGTATCTAGGGGCAAGCTTCCCTTTGATACCGAAGCGACGAGTACCTTTCATAGGAGAGACGCGGAGGTAAACGTGATCTCCGATCTCGAAAGCCAGATCACGGTGCTTACTATCATAGTAGCTCTTCTGGCGGGACTGGGCTGCTTTGAGGTTATCATGAATGACTTTGCACATTTCTTCTGCTTCTGTGATTAAGTCATTACCCAGCAGCTGACGTTCACCGGTTTCAGACCAGTTGAGAGGGGTACGGCACTTCCTGCCATACAGAATTTCAAAGGGGGCCTTGCCCGAACTTGCTTGAAAGCTGTTGTTGTATGAGAATTCAGCATAAGGAAGACAATCCTCCCACTTCATGCCGAAGGAGATCACACAAGCCCTGAGCATATCTTCAAGAATCTGATTGACACGCTCGACTTGACCGCTCGTTTGAGGATGGAAAGCTGTGCTGAAGCGGATGTTGGTGCCCATGGCTTTCTGAAAAGAATCCCAAAACTTGGAGGTAAAGATGCTGCCACGGTCTGAAGATATCACTTGAGGAATACCGTGCAGAGAGACAATGCGAGAGGTATAGAGTTCCGCCAATTGAGCTGTAGTGATCGACTCTTTGATAGGCAGAAAATGAGCCACTTTGGTGAGCTTGTCGATGACGACGAATATAGCATCATTGCCACGCTTGGACTTTGGAAACCCAGTCACGAAGTCCATTTCAATGTGGTCAAACTTCCATTCTGGAATGGCAAGAGGTTGGAGGAGACCTGCTGGCCTTTGGTGTTCTGCCTTCACTCTTCTGCAGACATCACACTCGTTCACGAATTGAGCGATCTCGCGCTTCATTCGAGTCCACCAATAAGCTTGCTTGAGGTCCTGATACATCTTCGTACTACCAGGGTGGATGGAGAGGAGAGAGTTGTGAGCCTCGTTCATGATCACCTTACGAAGTTCACCTTTGGGCACAACAATTCGATCCTCGAAGAAGAGAGTGTCCTTGTCATCAAGTCGGTAGCACTTGTACTTGGACTGACTCTTTGCAATACCAATCTTCACCTTTTTCACCATAGCATCAAGAAGTTGGGCTTGGCGAATCTGGTCTTCTAAGGTAGGAGAGACTTGAAGGTTGGCGAGGAAACCTTGAGGAACAATTTGCAGATTAAGTTTGCGGAAAGCTTCACAAAGCTCGGGTTGATAAGGCTTGAGAATCAGACTGTTGCAATATGCTTTCCTGCTCAAAGCGTCAGCAATCACATTAGCCTTGCCTGGAGTATACTCGATACTCGGATTGTACTCTTGAATCATTTCGACCCATCGAGTCTGCCTAAGGTTGAGATTAGGCTGAGTGAAGATGTACTTGAGACTCTTGTGATCAGTGAAAATATCCACTTTCCTTCCCAATAGAAGATGTCTCCAAGTCAACAAAGCGTGCACAACTGCCGCCAACTCGAGATCATGAGTGGGGTAGTTCTTCTCATTAGATTTCAACTGGCGAGAGGTATAAGCGACAACTTTCTTCTCTTGCATCAGTACAGCACCGAGACCTTGGAGAGAGGCATCACAAAAGACCTCGTACGGCTTGGTTTCATCAGGCGGAGTCAGAACTGGAGCAGTGATCAATTTCTCTTTCAAAGTGTTGAAAGCAATATCACACTCCGGAGACCAAACGTACTTGACGTGCTTCTGAAGAAGATTTGAGAGAGGCTTGGCGATCTTAGAAAAGTTTTCGACGAATCTTCTGCAATAGCTTGCGAGACCGAGGAAACTACGGAGTTGCTTTATGTTCTGAGGAGGTTCCCAATTCACAATTGTAGACACCTTCTCAGGATTCACAGAAATGCCCTTGGCAGAGATGATATGACCAAGATAAAGAACCTCATCGAGCCAAAATTCACACTTGGAGAACTTGGCGTAGAACTGATGTTCCCTGAGCTTGTCAAGAACCAAACGCAAGTGCTTGGCATGATCTTTCTTGTTCTTCGAGAAAACCAGAATGTCGTCGAGATAGACCAAAACGAATTCATTGGTGTAGGGGTTGAAGATGAAGTTCATCATGCGAGAGAACGTCGGAGGAGCGTTGGCGAGGCCAAAAGACATGACGGTGTATTCATATGAACCAAAGCTTGTCCTGAACGCCGTCTTGGGAATATCTTGCTCACGAATACGAATCTGATGATAACCCATACGGAGATCAAGCTTGGAGAATACTTGAGCACCCTTGAGTTGTTCGAATAGCTCATTGATGTTGGGAAGTGGGTATTTGTTCTTGATGGTCTTCTTGTTTACTGGACGGTAATCAACACAAAGTCGACTCGATCCATCCTTCTTCTTCACAAAAAGAACACCACAACCCCACGGAGAAGTACTAGGCCGAATGAGACCCAATCTTTCTTGCTCATCGAGTTGTTTCTTCAACTCCTTCAACTCTTCGGGGCCGAGCTTGTAGGGACGTTTGCACACAGGTTCCGTACCGGGCTCAAGTTCAATAACAAATTCAACCGGCCGGTTTGGAGGCATCCCTGGAAGTTCTTCTGGAAAGACGTCTTGATATTCGCAAACGACAGGAATCTGCGAAATAGCATCCAATTCACCCTTCTCATTGAGAGAAAACAATCGGATGGTATTATCCCGAGCAGCAAAGACAATTACATCCTCAGACGAATGAGTCAATTGAATCTGCCTGGCTGCACAATCAAGCTGAGCTTTATGCTTAGAGAGCCAGTCCATCCCGAGAATAAGGTCGATATCGGAGTTACCAAGAACCATAGGAGAAGCAAGAAACTTGAAATCGCCCATCGTGATAGCGACATCTGGCACCTCCAGACTTGCGCTCAAACGTTTGCCAGGAGAAATGATATCCATATGTTTACCCAAATGAGAAGAAACGAACTCATGCTTGGTAAAAAATGGCTTTGACATGAAACAATGCGATGCACCCGTGTCAAAAAGAACTTTTGCAGGAATATCATTAATAGGAAGGTTACCCATAATGACATCTGAAGAATCCTCAGCCTGAGCTGCATTCAGCATATTGACCTTGGCGTACTTGGGATTATGCTTGACCACAGCTGTACTTGCCGATCTGACAGGAGGAGGAGGAGGAAGACGCCTCTGGTTGGTACACTTGTTGGCATAGTGACCCTTCTGTTGGCACTTGTTGCACGTGACCTCTGAAAGCGGACGGTGATACGGAGCACTCGATCTTGGCGCTTGAGACGAGGACTTGTTCTGAAAGCCTGGGTTGGGTGGGTGGGAGAAACCACTGCCACCTTTGCTCTTCTGCTGATACGGCTGACGAAACGGAGGAGGAGGAAGCCAATACTTCTGCTGCTTGACCACTTGAGTAGAGGAAGACGGAGTAGCATCTCTGGCACGCTTCCTGGAAGCATCACATCTCATCTGAGCAGCCTCTTGCTTCAGTGCCATGTTGTAGAACTCATCGTATCTCAACGGCTCAAAGAGGACAAGAGCGAGCTGAATTTCCTCACGAAGACCACCCCTGAACTGATAGATCATGCTCTTCTCATCAGGAACATCCTGCTTGGCAAAACGGGCGAGCTTCTGGAACAACTTGTTGTAGTCATAGACAGACAAAGAGCCTTGCTTCAGATTGCGGAATTCCTGACGCTTACTCTCAACCACACTTTGAGGAATGTGATGAGCGCGGAAATCTTGACGGAAATCGTCCCAAGTGATAACACGTCCACCTCTGGAATCCTTGTACTGCTGGAACCACTCTGCAGCCTGATCTTTGAGCTGGAAAGAAGCGAACTTGACGAAATCTTCAGGCCTGACGTTGCTGCATTCAAAATGCTTGCCCAGATCCACTAGCCAATCGTCAGCATCGATAGCCTCAACACAACCGCTGAACGTCTTTGGGCCATTTGCGAGGAACTGGTTCAGAGTAGCAAAGTGGTGCTGATTGTGGCCTTGATTCCCTTGACTGCCTTGATTGCGCTCTTGGAGGATTTGCATGATCAACTGTGTGTTTGCATTAGTAGCGGCCATCACAGCTTGCCATGCTTCCGGAGGAGGCGGAGGTGGAGGCGGATCAGGATTCGGAGTCGTGCGCGTTGGAGGGGCCATCCTGAAGAGGTTGACCACCATTAGCACATAGGTAGATAACAATATAGAAGCTGAATCCAACGGAATGAAAATTGCAACATATAGTCTTCACATCCGAACAAAATGAACGAATGCATTCCTCTTCAAATGGTCACATATCCATAAATTGCGAAGCCACGAAGAATTAAGGTAGAGAAATAAATCAACAAGGTACGGATCAAGAACGAATAATCGGTAAGAAATCCCAATCTCAAACCAATATCCGTGGAAGAAGAACTAGAGCTACTAGAATTCCCACCTATGAAACTCCCGAACCTTTCCGGTTATGCAATCAGGTGTCGGGGATACAGGGGAAGCACAATATCTCACCCAAACTAGCAAATCCTACATCCAGCTGTATCCATCCTTCAACACATAACCAGGAAAACTTCGGAAACCATCTACCTCAACCTTCGAAAATCATCTCTTATACAAGTTATGGCGATACTCCCGAACTCCCGCCCCAGTACTGGGTGGCGTCGAGGTTATCTCACCAACGAACTGCATAAAAGAGATTTTCGATGTCGGCGAACATATCTCAAGTATACCAGAATTGCAACGATAAAATTGTGACGACAACACCTCGGAGCTCAACTCCCCGGGACACTGCCACAACCCCTAAAGACAGGAGGCACAAAGAACAATGTTCTCGTCACAAAACCATCGGAACAAATCCAAGATACTCGCGTGATCCTAAATTTTTTTTTAGTGAAATTTGAGAAGAGAAGAGTCAAAACTCTACGCCAGGATGCCTTACCAGAGCGATGAGGAGACTGGGAAGTAAAAAGAATTCCTAAGCTCTCCGATATATAATTCCTAAGGACTCAAAACATTTTTCTAGACACAACTCGGCTGCTAAAAACGATCAAGCAATGGGGCTTCTAAGGTCGGGGAAGGCTCTGATTACCAACTTGTAACGCCCTCGATGCGGCTATAGCTCCCACGTGTCGAGGCACGACTTAGAGGCATAACCGCATTGAAAGCAATGTCGCAAGTCAGGCAATCATTACAACATCCCATGTAATATATAATAAAAGGGGGAGATAACATAGTTGGCTTACACTCGCCACGTCACATCAGAGTACATAAATAACATTCATCAAACAAACACTCATGGCCCGACTACGGCGCCAAAATAGAAAAGAACCCAACATGCGACAAGGCCCTGAATCGATTACCCCAACTAGGCACCACTACTGATCATCCGGAAAAGACACGTAGTATCGCTGAGAGTCCTCGTCGAACTCCCACTTGAGCTCGTAATCGTCAACTGGAGCAGAAACACCTGGACCTGCATCTGGAGTTGTAGTATCTGTGAGCCACAGGGACTCAGCAATCTCACACCCACGCGATCAAGACTATTTAAGCTCATAGGAATGGATAAGGCAAAAATATGTGGAGCTGCAGCAAGCGACTAGCATATGTGGTGGCTAACTTATACGCAAAAGAGAGCGAGAAGAGAAGGCGAAGCACGAGCGAGAAGCTAAAGGAACATCCTGCGCAAGCATAACTCCAACACCGTGTCCACTTCCCGGACTCCGCCGAGAAGGGGCCATCACGGTAACACACACGGTTGATTCATTTTAATTAAGTTTAATTCAAGTAATCTACAACCGGA
>NC_041382.1:101313865-101314514 GCF_002162155.2 Triticum dicoccoides | reverse complement strand
ATGGCAATAACAAAGGCATAGCATGCATGGAACACTAACGGTAGCATCGGCAAAATCGCAAACAAGTTGACGATCTGCCCAGATTAACAACGAAGCAAAAGTTGAGCTCGATTGAGTCAACCTAGAGCACTCCACATATGCCAACAAAGACATGGATGGATAGAGCATAACATAAATATCAAAACTCCCTTACTGATCATCCTCAAAAGAGGCACGGATCACTAGGAAACAAGCTGGACATATAGCATCATGAACTAAAATATCCCAGACTTAGTGAAAATCACTAAGTCCCTGAAATCTGCAATCTCAGGTACCTCTCTTCGCAAGCTTGCACAAGACAACACACACATCCTAAAAATGCATGGGTGACACCTCTGGAAAGAAGACAAAATGCTTAACAATACATCCTAAAGGGGCACAGGCATATCATGCACGAATTAAACATGGCAAAAATGACAAAAGTGCATGATGAACTAACGGATCTGCAATCTAACTCACGAAGCCTCCTTCTAACAGAATTTTGGGTATCAAGATGACCTCAAATGCAAAAGATGCAATGGAATGAAATGATGTACATGTCGAGGCGAAGATTTTGATATATCATATGCCCAAAACGGATCTACGGTTGCAAAGATACAAGCAGTCAAAG
>NC_041382.1:101300230-101313286 GCF_002162155.2 Triticum dicoccoides | reverse complement strand
GGCGGGGAAGAGGAGCGGCGCCACGTGGCAGCGCCTGAGTGGCGGAGGCAGGCGGCGGCGGACGCGTCCGGCGCTGGGGCGGACGTGTCCGTCGGCGGCGGAGGATGTTTTTTTTTTTGAACTAGGGTTTCGGACGGGGAAGAAGAGATCCGAATGGAGGGGGTATAAATAGGCATAGAGGGAGCTAGGAGAGTCCAAATGAGGTGCGGTTTTCGCCCACACGATCGTGATCGAACGACCGAGACGATGGAGCAGAGTTTGGTGGGTTTTGGGCCAAATTTGGGGGGTGTTGGGCTGCAACACACATGAGGCCTTTTCGGTCCCTCGGTTAATCGTTGGAGTAGCAAACGAAGTCCAAATGATACGAAACTTGACAGGCGGTCTACCGGTAGTAAACCAAGGCCGCTTGGCAAGTCTCGAACCAATCCGGAAATGTTTAATCCCCACACACGAAAGAAAGCTAGAAATGGCCACCGGAGGAGAACGAAGCGCCGGAATGCTAAACGGACAACGGGGAAAATGCTCGAATGCATGAGATTAACATGTATGCAAATGCAATGCACGAGATGACATGGTATGAGATGCATGAAAACGAAAACAACACACGGAGACAAAGACCCGAACTCGAGAAATAAATATAACTTGACACCGGAAACGCCAAGAGTTGGATACAAATATGGAAAGTATATCTGGGGCGTTACACGGCGCCTGGCGTCCAAGTCCCTGTCGTCCTCCTTCCGCCGTCTCCACGAGCACCGGTGATAAGACCGATGAAGTGAAGGTGTGGTCTCCGACGAGGAAGAGTAGAACACGGGAGACAGACCGGCCCACATGGGACACCAGGCCCCGCCGCCTCCCGTGGCCTACTCATCCTCGGAGGAGTCGATGCCTTGCCCATTCCCGATGGACGTGAGGTCCACGAGGGAAATGCGGGCGCCGGCGCTGTAGCCCACCGGGTCGGCTGATGGTTCGTCGGCGGCGCGTAGGAGGCGCATCTGGCGTTGTTCTCCTCCGCGATCGCCTGCAGCTGCGCCTCCACGGCTGTCGCTTCCTGGCAATCGGTGGCTTGAGTGTGGATGGCATCATAGATGGCACGCTACTCCGCGACAAAATTTGGGTTCGCCGTGGCGGTGGCCTCCACGGCCTCCTCACTCGCGCGCTCGCCAGTCGATGCTGCTCCAGAAAGAACAGGTTGTACCGTTGTTCCTCTTGCGCCTGCTGGAATGCCGACAAAGGCACCTCCGCCATGGCAGCGTTGAAGTGCGTCTGCGCCTGCTCCATGGTGAAGCCGGCATGCACAAGAGGCCCATCCCCAACGTGGTGTCGTCCTCGTCGTCGGAGACCTCGGGCAAGCTATGCCAGACGGCGGCAAGGGCGGCCACCGCGTGCTTGATCACTGGCGATAGACTGTCCCATAGTGCTTTCCCGCTTGCGGTCATGGCAGATACAGTGTAACGGAGGATGTGGAGGGGCTTGTGTTGTGCTGTGGAGTTAGCCGGGTGTGGCCGCCTTTATATAGCAGATTCTGGTGAGGCGAAGCATACGAGTACGTCAATGCGCGGTGCCGGAGTGGGTTTCTCAGTCGGCGAACCTACTTAATGGTGGCATATGGACAGACATAATCATTGAACGGGCGTGGTAGATATCTGTCCCGTCCCGTCCAGTTACGTGTCTTCGGCATTGAACAGGCACGAACACCGTAGACGCGTCGCGAGCGGCGCCCCAGGCCGGCGCCGCTTCAATGACGGAGGCAGTGAGGGGTCGCGTCCACCCAGAGCCGTCTTCAATGTTGAGTGGCGCACTCTACAGCGGTATGAATGCGGGCAGCTGGCGCCGGACAGAAACGCGTGCGGGCAAGGGAGAAGGGGTTTTGGCGGGTCAGGGCGGTCAGAAGCGGGCATGGGATCGGTCCGGACTCCCGCAAACCTCCGGCACCGTTTGTCTCTAGTTTGTGGGAGAAACCGCGTCCGGACCGCCCTGCTGACCGATACAAGACCGCGTTGGATGGGTTTCACAGTCCAGACAAAGTGATCCGAACGGTTGTGGGAGATTTGCGGGTCCGTCTTGAAGATGCCCTTAGGCTCTGTTTGTTTGGGCTTTTTCTTCTGCTTTTGCAGCTTTTCCACTTTGGTAAAAAAAGCCACAAAAACTCCTAAATAGGTGCTTTTGGAGCTTTTATGGCTTTTGAAGCTAAATATTGTTATATTGATTCATCAAAAGCCATAAAAGCTTCAAAAGCATCTAGTTAAGAGTTTTTATGTTTTTTTGACCAAATTAAAGAAGTTATAAAAGTAGAAGCAAAAGCTCAAACAAACATGGCCGTAGAAAGACCTGGGTGATGCGGAGGTCGAGCGCTCTGATCGACGTGCATTTTCTCTTGGGATATTGTATTTTGATCTTCACTTTCTTTTGTTGCATACATGCATCAAGCTCGGGAACGATCGGCCGTGATTGCTCTCCCACAAAAGAGATACGATGGCCAGCAGAAAAGACAAGTATAAACAGAGGACGAAGCAGGGTAAGATTGTTGGCTGGCCGGATGGTGCTTGCTTAACTCGATCAACAATGCAGAATGAAATAGTAGTTCGAATTATATATATGCTCTCGCGAACGCAATCAAGAACCGGTGGTGTGGAGATTAATTTACGAACCAAAATATCAACTCGTGCTATTAATCTCCCTATAATCCGTTTGTTTCTTTGTCGTATGGTTAGAAGCGTAGAGGTCCCGTTGCCCAGTTGCACCTTGTTTTCTTTATTATAAACTCAATTAAACTACTGCTCTTAATATGTTTCTCTAGTATACGGAGGAGAGTATTGGTTAACCACTGAACCCAATAACTATTAAATTTTTAATAGTATTAAAAAATAAACATATTCGTAGAGGTCTCGTAGCTCAATGGTTAGAGTATCGGTCTTATATGCCGCAGGTTGAGGGTTCAACCCCCTCCGAGACCAATCTTTTTTAAAATATTTTTATGCACGTAAGCTTCTAATACATATTTTAGTATTTAGGAATTAAATAGACATAATTGTCATGGTCTTGTAGCTCAATTGGTTAGAGCGTCGGTCTTATCAACCATAGATTGAGGGTTCAACCCCCTCCGAGACCAAAAGTGTTCTTTTTTCTATTATATGCACGTACTTCTAATACATATTTTAGTATTTAAGAATTAAATAGACATAATTGTCAAGGTCTTGTAGCTCAATTGGTTAAAGCGTCGGTCTTATCAACCACAGGTTGAGGGTTCAACCCCCTCCTAGACCAAAAATGTTCTTTTTTCTATTATATGCACGTACTTCTAATACATATTTTAGTATTTAAGAATTAAATAGACATAATTGTCAAGGTCTTGTAGCTCAATTGGTTAGAGTGTCGGTCTTATCAACCACAGGTTGAGGGTTCAACCCCCTCCGAGACCAAAAATGTTCTTTTTTCTATTATATGCACATACTTCTAATACATATTTTAGTATTTAAGAATTAAATAGACATAATTGTCAAGGTCTTGTAGCTCAATTGGTTAGAGCGTCAGTCTTATCAACCACAGGTTGAGGGTTCAACCCCCTCTGAGACCAAAAATGTTCTTTTTTCTATTATATGCACGTAAGAAACATTCGCGGTAAAAAATTTGTTACAGGGTTATTATTTTTTCGTCTCAAATTTTTTTGGCAACATTGATGTTGTTGCAGAACGACTCTGCACTACAGATGATGTTGCATATTTGTTTTCGTCTTAACTTTTTTATAACATGGGTGTTGTTGCGGAGCAACTTCTGCAACACAAATGATGTTGCGGAATATTTTCTCCGTCTTAAATTTTTTGAAACATGTGTGTTGTTGCGAAAGAATTTCTGCAACACAAGTAATGTTGCAAAAAATTTGTTAAGGTGGCAGAGGCATGCGTCACGCGCGGACTGAGTCATGTGGTGCCACGAGTAAGGTGTTTTGCATTAAGATTTGCGTTGTGCACGGTCCCATGAAACTTGGATCTATCGGCTGCATGAGTGGCGGAACGCTACGCGTGATCGGCCAGCTAATCATTTCCCTATATTCATATGCTCGTAAGCTTCACTGAAGCCAAAACCAGAAGCTGGTAATTCTCAGACTTTTCATTCTCTCAGACTGCTGCTGCTGCTGCATGGCAGCGTCTCAAATGGTGTACTACCGATGAAGTAGCGACTTCACGTTGAAATCATTTCATCAAATCCAAATTGTAGGGCCCATAGTGCTTATGCTCATGAAACAAAGACTGCACATGTTGCAAAAATATCGTGCCATTTTGCTTCATGCCTACAAACACCGCACTTATGGCCAATCACTCATCACCCAACAATGCATCCTCCCTCACCGAGTACCCACCATCGTGCTTGCTTCATGTTAAACAACAAGAATGTAAAAAAAAATTCTCAATGCATTTGGCCAAACACTTGTTGGGCTTGGTGTCTGCCATGGACGACACCGACAGTGGGACAGGATCCGAACAACGTGGAAGTGTAAAGTTCTTGGGTGGAGCACTCCGGCAAGGCCTAACCGGCAGCCGAAGTGGTATAGCGATGGCGGTGATTTTGGTGGGTGCGAATACAGAGCAAAGGGGAGGGAGCGAGTGGGGTAAAACGGACCTCACCGCCCGCGCGCATCACCGGATCGAGCCCTATCTCATCTACCCGGAGTCTCAACTCCGGCTCCAATCTCATCTACCCGGAATCTCATCCTATATACCTAAGAGGATCATTCCCATTAACTTATTTATGAATGGGATAAAGCCCACCTCAACATACAAGCATGAC
The DNA here is from genome assembly GCF_002162155.2 of Triticum dicoccoides. Lineage (NCBI taxonomy): Eukaryota > Viridiplantae > Streptophyta > Magnoliopsida > Poales > Poaceae > Triticum > Triticum dicoccoides. The sequence goes on along the minus strand of NC_041382.1, from coordinate 101,308,498 downwards.
ACCTCATCATACAATTATGAATGGGATAAAGCCCACCTCAACATACAATCATGTATGGGAAAAGACCCACCACAACATTCTACCATGCATGTGAAAATATTTTTCAGTCAATTATTCCACTTCTATTCAAGAAATATTGTGAGACTATAACACAAGACATGTTTATCTGATGCGTATCTATCAGAAGATGACTGTTCAGGTAGAAACAAATTCCCGATAGTACACACACAGAAAGCTTAAACATTTACACCATACTCTCACCTGAGCATAGCCATTGATCCAGTCAAATCTAGCCAGTAATATCACTGCACGGCAAAATCAACTAATTAGTCAACAACAAAAATGTTCCGCAAGAGAATGCCACATGTCACCTCTTCTCTAAAACCACAACTCCCGAAACTTTTCTATGGTAACAAATAATGCACATGTTTCGAGTTACTAGGATTAACCATATTTTTATTATATATTTTTCAGCACAATCAACTGAAAGAGGATATTAAATGTTGACTAGTTTCCTTAGTTCAGCATCTACACTTCATTTGGCCACTCCAGGCTCCCCATCAACCTTACCACACATTTCTCCAGCATTCGCTCCTTTCGATGGGATTCCTCCTCTTTTTTGAAAAGTTAGCACCTTTCCTTACGTGCTCACATTTCAGCAAAATGGTTACGTTTATGTTTCAAGAAACAATGTCAAACTATGAGAGGATATTACCTTACATAGTCTTGAGTCTTGACACTATGTAACCCTCTTTAAATTTCAGTTTGAAACACACAAGGGTTTTGCATATGCAACAAGCCCAGAATTACTTGCAAGAATGACCATCTTGAAAAAGTAATCTTAATGAGAGATTCACTCCATGTCTACTGTCTAAAAGAGGAACATGTCAGCAAACACAGGTTTTTTCAGTGCTTTTTTTTTTATCTCACTAGGTGTTGGCTGACGCTGCACCACAGGAGGTGAATGCTGCCAAAACGCACCAATAGGCAGCTCCAAAGTAAGAGTTGCAGCCACTGGTGTTGGTAGCTGGCATAGCAGGTGTGTGCGCCATAGGCAAATGAGTTAGGGGCAGAAAATTGTTGTTAATACCCATGGTAGCTGGCTCCACTGCAATTGTTGAAGCATGGCTGGGGTGCCTGAAATCTTAACAACTTATAGTAGTAAGATGATGAAAAAACAGACACCTAGGCAACACGTCAAAAGTAGCACATCACAGCAGAAATAGATAATTTCATCTTTGTTGCTTATTATATTCCAATGAACTCAAATAATGAATTTACTATAATAATGCAGTTGCTTTTAGACTTACTGATTACATATTTTTAAACTTGGTGCCCATAGTTTGTTTCCCTCTTTTACTTTCAAAACAAATAATTAAAAAATGCACGGAACATGTCAAGTTGGGTCCATCGGCATGACAGCACATGTGAGAGAATTACTCCCTCCGGTCATTTCTAGTCTGCAAATAAGTTCAGCTGAAAGTCAAAGTATCTCTAATTTGACCAAACTTATAGAAAAAAGTATCAACATTCATAGAATGAAATCAATATCATTAGATTCATTATGGAATGTAGTTTCATATAATAATATATTTGGTATTGTATATGTTGATATTTTTTAATATAAATTTCGTCAATCTTTGCAAAGTTTGACTTGATACAAATCTAATACACGGAGTAAAAAGGACCGGAGGGAGTACTACTTAGAATATGTATCTTGCGAGTAATTTTTAACAAGTGAAGATGGTCTGTTCCAGAGCTACATGTCAATAGAGGAGATATCAGAATATCATAAGCTTCACCAATGTCTTTACCTCATGAGGTCCAAACTCACTGCTAGAAGTCAACTGCTGTTTTGATGGTGGTGGCTGCGCCACAGAGGTTGGTAGTTGTGACGACCCAGCTGTACAGGGGGCAAAGATGCATACCCAAGGACACATGGTCCGTCTGGCTTGTTGAAGTATTTCCTCGGTGACTGGAATGGTACATTCTAGTTAATCTTGCTGTATGATGATGAGAAAATAGATAAATGTGAAACAGGGTATATGGAATACAGCATACCAGATTGTTTTGATGGGGCCACACTGAATGTCCAGGGGGGTAGCACGGCGCATCCCACTTGTTGAAGCACTGCTGTTGTGGCTGGAAATGGTGCATTCTAATTAACCTTGCTGAACGATGATGGGAAAATTGATTGGAAACAGGGCATATGGGATTGCCAACTATCGATGCATGGCAAAGCGAACAACAGCACAAGGATGAAATTCGCAAAAGCAAGTTCACACGGATCTCGGCCAAATATACCTTCTGCTCTCTCTTCTGTTTCCACCCCCGCTCTAGCTCCTGCTCTATCTCCTGCTCTAGCTCCAGCACCTTATCGTCAAGCTGCTGCTCGCATCACGAACGAAGAGAGAGAGAGAGACTAGATGAGCCACCGATAATAAACAGAACGTAAATTGGACTGCCCTCATGGAAACCTCCACAGATTGTTTTCAATAGGATGGACCTGGGAAATATGATCATTCTGCATAAAAGTCCCAGCAGCATTTCGTGCATGCTTGTTTTTCCGAGCCCATTCCAATGACCTGAGGAACAGAAAGTCAATTGGAAAAAATAACCCAATATGGTAATATCAGGTAAAACTAATAGGTGAATAGATATCAAATTATAGAACGAATTGATCTAAATCGGATCATAGGTGCCCAGGCATTAGCAGAAGAAAGGTTAGAGAATAAGAAACTTGCCTTTGGATTTTGCTCCTTGGTTCGCAGGAATTGAGCTCACCCGCACGGAACTATGCACAGAAGAGATGGCAAGTTACTTGGAGTTGGCAGAAATTCTTTCGTTGAAATAAAAAGTGATACAAAATACTTACTGAGGTGTTGCTTGGATAATTTGAAGAGCTGCTAGCATCCCCTGTGATCTTGCGACACGCTGAGACTTCTATGCCTACAGAAACCGCTAAAATCATAAGCAACACCATACTCACAATCCCGGGGTTTTAGGGAACTGGCAAATACGCAGAAGATGCACAAAGCAATATGCAGGTATCAGGCAGCCATCAAGTGGGTCCAAATAGCACCCAGGTTAATTCGCCAACGCAGTCACAAGAAGAACATACTCCCTCCGGTCTTTATTACTCCTTATATAAGATTTGTCTGAAGTCAAACTTCGTAAAGTTTGACCATATTTATATGAAAAAATAGCAACATCTACAATACTAAAGTTATACAATATGAAAATTGAATTCATGATGCATCTAATGATATTGATTTCGTATTTCTTTCAAAAAAATATATTGATTTCGTATTGTGAATGTTGATATTTTTTTTCTATGAAGTTGGTCAAATTTTACGAAGTTTGACTTCAGACAAATCTTATATGCGGAGTAAAAAAGACCGGAGACAGTAATAACTAAGTGGACAAGGATTGTAAGCATTGCATAGGCATGCCAAACAATAAGAGCGAGCAGGTAACAGTTACCTGGAGACAATTACCAGGGACAATGTACAGACACGGAAAGGATGTTCAGGGTCATGACGGAAGCTATAATAAAAATCATCCGGAAGACAATACTTGCCAATTGCTTTCACTGCCTTGTTTCCTAAGTCAACAGCGACCGCCCATCCATCCTTATTACTGGGTTCCACCATTGATTTGAGATAAAGAATATCGTCACCATCCGGGCTCAGGATGGGGAAAGCTGAGTAGAGGTCCCTGAATGTCAACTTTTCGCCCTTTAACCCGGGCAACAAAGATGAATGTGCTGATCCGTCGACAACCAAGATGTCAGCGACATTGGCAGCACATGTCTGGCGCCAACAGTTGGACGAAACTGTCCGAGTCCATGTCACAGCCCTCCAGGCACCCCCAATGGACAGCTGCTTGCAATGCCAATCCACGGCCTTGCGCTCGAGCGACATGATCAAGTCTGAATCGTAGATAACATCACCCTTGTCGCTCTGGCTTTCAGGAGCAAGATTCTCCATCTCAATAAACTTGAGCACGCCATCAACCCATGCGAGATCCCGAAACCACCAGAGATTTGGGTGAGATTCGTCCTCTGGTTTTTTGCTTCTCTTTGCGGTGGGAGGGGGAATGTGACCTTTTAGTTTGTATCTGTTCCCAGGCAACGGCTCCGGCAACGGGATGAAAGTGAAACGCACATGATCTTGACGCAGGTCGCACATCAGCAGGCCGTGTGACAAATCAACCCACCCTAGTAAGCCTTCTTCTCCAAGCGTGATCACCTTGTCGGGTATAATCCTGTCGACCCCAGGACATGGATTGGGCAGTGTCCTGGTGCTCCATGACGTTCTCTCGGACGAGTAGATCCGAAGGTGATAGTCATCCGACAACGGGTCGAGGCAGAGAGCGGCCACGAGATAGTGGCCGCCGAGCTGCTGCAGGACGCCGAACTCCCTGACCCCGCGCAGATCATGGAGGTCGCCATCATGATACTCGTAGGGAGAAGGAATCCACTCGAGCGACGGCGACTCGCCGGCCTTGTACAGGAAATATTCGGATGTGTATCGGCGGTCGAAGACGGCGCGGAAGAGGACGAATCGGCCCTCCGCGCCGACGCCGACCACGCGTGGCAAATCTTTGAAATTGCAGTACGGCCCGGCTTGCAGATGAGGGGGTCGGCAGCAGTAGATGGAGAAGATGGACAGCTGCGGCGGGTCGGCCATCCAGAAGGAGACCGCCATGGTGAAGCCATCCATGGATACGGCTGTGGCCGTGGTCTCGTTCCTGCTGTCGGTGAGGCGCGGTTTCCGGGCGAGGAGAATTGAGTCCAGCCGACGCCGGCGGGGTGCGTCGGCGGCGTCGCCCATCACGACGGGGTTCCGATTTTGGTGGGGATCTGGTGGCGTCGCCGGACAGGAAGGATTTGGAGATTAGGGTTATCTCTGTCTTCTCACGACCCCGAGACCTCTGTTTTTCAGTTCAAAGCAACACAAAGAAAAAAGAAAGATCATAAAAAAGAAGAAACCGAAAAACAATAATACTCCCTCCGTTCGTTTTTATAAGGCGTTTCAGACAGCTGGGTTTGAACTGTTTAGTGCACTGTCTGAATTTGCTAAAACGTCTTATATAAGTGAACAGAGGGAGTATTAATAATAATAATAATAATAATACCAGTGAAGAAAACATTCAAAAACCTTCTAGAATTATTATTTTTTAGATTTAGAATCCTTCTGGATGGTTCTCAATACCAGATCCATGTCCTGTTTTTTTTTCAAAATGGAGGCAAAGATTTGCCTCACCGATTAATTAAGAAGAAGATAATTGCCCAGTTAATTTTTAGAAAACCGGGCGAAAATCCATACAAACAACTCAAAGTCGTACTACTCACACAACATAAAACATCGTGACCGCACATGTGTCCTTCCCAATGCACCACAACCGAAACCCTCGACACTTGTACAACACAATGGAGCTTCACACAAGAACACCGACCACGATAAAAATGGAGCACCCTCCATCATGAAATCGCGGGCGTCTTCCGGATGACACCACCCTTCTTGCTTTTGTTTCTCTTTGCTTTCTCCCTATTGGGTTTCTTCTAGAGGAGGCAGCCACTTGTGTTGCCGGCTCCAGGCTGACCAGCCACCCATTCGTCAAGAAAATCATGGAACCCATTGTACTTCTTGATGTAGTTATCATCAACCAAGGGGCTCCTACTAGGGGCAGACACCAACAGACCGGCCGCATCGACATCGTCGACCCGAGGAACCCACGACACAACACCCTCCACCACAGGAACCATCGACACAATGGACTTCGGCGCCTCCAATTGCTCACAAGACCAAGGATAAACATGCCCCTCACACAAGGTCGTCGACGAGCCCACCTCCAACCGCTCCAAGGACAGAGGCGAAGCAGGGATCGAACATATATCCCGAAGCTCGAGCATGAGGTAAGCACGACGATGGACTCACCCACAACGGCAGGCATAACGGACGAAGCGGACATCAACGATGAAGTTTCCCGAACACGAGAGAAGAAACAACCATATGGCTCTGCCCCTTCGTCCTCAGTGGAGCCAACAGGAGAGAGTGGTGTCTGCGTGGCCAGAACCTTAGCCGACACAAAGGAGAGCATGCTCAAAGCAGCCTCCGCCCGCTCCAGGAAGCTCTCAATTCGTGTCTTCCAACCTTGAAGCAACTCGGTCTGATCAGCCAGAGCGGTTTGAAGCACCAATGGATGGGGATGCCGGGCTAGCGGAAGCAAAAAAACCACAGACGTCCAAGATCCATGGCGAAGCATAATTGAAGGGAGTGTGGATTTTAATTGGGCCTCTCCTCGAGCAGGAGGTTGACAATGTTGGGTGCTAATGCGAGAGACAAGCGGGATGACACGACATGCCAGCGAGCTGAGAGGACACCATGGGTTGCAACAGTCACAAGCACAATGATCGTTCTCCAAGCAACGAGAGCATCAGAAGGGATCTCTGCAAACCACCACACAAATAGGCCAAACCAGCTACTCGTTCGCCTATGCGTTTCGGCACCTAATTGACGCAAAGCGTGTTAAATAGGATTCTCCAAAAAAAGAACAACACAAAAAATCATGTTTTTAGGGGTAAAGCAATGCTTTATTCATCGAAAACAATAGTTTATGGGATAACATTCGGGCCATGGATTTGAATAAGCCACAAATGACGATCATGACCTGAAGAAAGAGAAAAACCTCCCTAACTCATGAGCATACTCATTAACTAAACGACCTTAAAAAATTACATGCAAAGCTAGCTACTCTGGATTTGATTTCTTTAATGATCTCATCATGCTAGCCTTGGTTGCCATTCACCAGATCACTCACCACCTCTCTAGCATCTGAGGCTAGAGGCGTCTTCCCTAACCACGTGTCTTCTCAAAATCTCATTGTTGTGCCGTTATCAACACCAAATTTCACTCTACGGAAAAAGGTGTCCTTTACCCTCATTAGCCCCTTTCAGAAGGGCTTACGGTAACCTGGGCTAACATCTTAGATTATAAGTATTTGTTGTGTAGAATTTGTGTCCACATACGTTCAATCTCCACTGACAACCTAAATAACTATTTGCTCAGCAAGCATTTATAGGCATTTTTGTGAAAGAAAGCCTCAAGGCATCGTAGTGCAACCATTTGATAGAGAACATCTACTTCTTGTTCTTAAAGCAAAGTACCACAAGAGTTCATTTACATTATTAAAGAAAATATCAAACTAATTGTAACACCCTCGATGCGACTATAGCTCCCACGTGTCGAGGCACGACTTAGAGACATAATCGCATTGAAGGCATATGTCGCAAGTTAGGCAATCTTCACAACATCCCATGTAATATAATAATGAAAGGGGAGATAACATAGTTGGCTTACACTCGCCACGTCAATCAAGTACATAAATAACATTACATCATCCAAACACTCATGGCCCGACTACGGCGCCAAAATAAAAGAGAACCCAACATGCGACACGGTCCCGTTCACCCCCCAACTGGGCACCACTACTGATCATCGGGAAAGGAAACATAGTAACGATGAGAGTCTTCGTCGAACTCCCACTTGAGCTCATACGTGTCTCCTGGAGCGGAATCATCAGGCCCTGCATCTGGTGTAATAGTAATCTATGAGCCACAGGGACTCAGCAATCTCGCACCCTCGCGATCAAGACTATTTAAGCTTGTAGGTAAGGCAAGGTAAATATGTGGAGCTGCAGCAAGCGACTAGCAAATATGGTGGCTAACTTATTCGCAAAAGAGAGCGAGAAGAGGAGGCAAAGCGCGAGCGAGAAACTAGAGAGCAACCTGCGCAAACATTACTCCAACACCGTGTCCACTTCCTGGACTCCGCCGAGAAGAGGCCATCACGGTAACACACTCAGTTGATTCATTTTAATTAAGTTAAGGTTCAAGTTATCTACAACCGGACATTAACAAATTCCCATCTGCCCATAACCGCGGGCATGGCTTTCGAAAGTTCAATCCCTGCAGGGGAGTCCCAACTTAGCCCATGACAAGCTCTCATGATCAACGAAGGAATAGACCTCCTCCCAAGACGTTCCGATCAGACTCGGTATCTCGGTTACTCAAGACACTTCGACAGGTTAAAACAAGATCAGCAACACCGCCCGAATGTGCCGACAAATCCCGATAGGAGCTGCACATATCTTGTTCTCAGGGCACACTCAGATAGGTCAAGCTACGAGTAAAATCAACCCTCAAGTTTCCCCGAGGTGGCCCCGCAGGCTGCCCGGTTCGGACCAACACTCAGAGGGAGCACT
>NC_041382.1:101297687-101299998 GCF_002162155.2 Triticum dicoccoides | reverse complement strand
GGGGGGGGGTTAAAATAAGATGACCCTTGGGCTCCGGAAACCCAAAGGAAAAAAAGGCTAGGTGGCAAATGGTAAAACCAAGGTTGGGCATTGCTGGAAAAGCTTTAATCAAGGCGAACTATCAAGGGGTTCCCATTATAACCCAACCGCGTAAGGAACGCAAAATCTAGGAACATAACACCGATATGACGGAAACTAGGGCGGCAAGAGTGGAACAAAACACTAGGCGAGAGGCCGAGCCTTCCACCCTTTACCAAGTATATAGATGCATTAAGATAACAAGATAATATAATGATATCCCAACAAGTAAAATAAATGTTCCAATAAGGAACGGCCTTCAATCTTCACCTGCAACTAGCAACGCTATTAGAGGGGCTGAGCAAAGCGGTAACATAGCCAATCAACGGTTTGCTAGGACAAGGTGGATTAGAGGTTTGACATGGCAATTTGGGAGGCTTGAAAGCAAGTGGTAGGCATCGTAGCAATGACATAGAAAAAGAGCGAGCAAACTAGCATAGCAAAGATAGTAGTGATTTCGAGGGTATGATCATCTTGCCTGCACAGTTGTCATAGTTGACTGGATCCTCGAAAGCAAACTCAACGGGCTCCTCGTTAGCGAACTCGTCTCCCGGCTCTACCCAAACAAGGCAAACAAGCAAATAAGGATACAATCAACCATGTGCAAGACCAAGCAATATGATGCAATAATGATATGCTATGCGGAATGCGATGCGGGATGCAAAATGCAAGATATGACAGGAAAAGCATGAACCTAGACTCAACTTGGAAATCCAAGTGTGCCACTGGAAAGATGAGACGAAATCGCTTGAAAACGATATAAAGAACGCCGGAATCGGAGTTACGGTTTGGAAATGGCAAGCGATTCAAAAATGACACCGGTCTGTGATTTACAGCAAGTAGCCAACTAAATGTAATGAGATGAACATGCTACAGCAACCAAACATGACAACAAAATACATGGCAAGGATGCATACAAGATGCTTAACAAAAGTCTAGCACTGAGCTACGGCCAAAACATCCATTAACCGGTTCAAACAAGCATGGCAAAAATGCATATGACAAATAAATCTCAGACTTAGTGAAATTAACACTTGTCTGGAATTTCAGATCAGGTAGCCCTCTTCGGAGCAACACAACTACATGCTACAGGATCTGAACATGGCAAGGTAAAACATGGCATGGAGCTACTCAAAAATCTTAACAAAAGTCCCTTAGTGACCTTGAGCCAAAATGGATCAGAAAATACAATTGCAAGCATGTGAACATGGCAAAAACATAATCAGTTTTCAGACTTAGTGAAAACTGGCACATGCTGAAATATAACTCAAGTAGGCATGTTTACGAGCTCGATGCACTCACTACAGAGCAAGTCATGGCAAGACAAGCATACACCCATTCAAGAAGGAACAAAATGCAAGCTAGACATGGCAAGAACAATAGCATAGCATGCACGGATCAACTACAACATCATCGGCAAAATTGCAAACAAGTTGACAATCTGCCCAGATTCACAAAGTAGCAAAAGTAGAGCTCGATTGACTCAAGCTAGGGTAATCCATAATTGCAAACAAAGAGATGGATGGATAGAGCACTACAATATTAACAAAACATCCTTACTGATCATCCTCAAAAGAGGCACGGATCACTAGGAAACAACATGAACATATGGCATCATGAGATGAACAGCTCCAGGACTTAGTGAAATTACTAAGTCCCTGAAAACAGAATTAGCAAGTGCACCACTTTGCAAGCTTGCACAAGTCACCACACACATCACAAAAATACATGGGTTGCACCTCTGGAAAGATGACAAAACCCTTAACAAAACACATGTAGAGCATCAGGGCATATCATGCACGCAATAATCATGGCAAAAATGACAAAAACCTAAATGGAGTAGCAGATCTGACAATTAACTCAAGTAGCCCTCTTCTAACAGCATTTTGGGAACCAAGATGAACTCAAATGAAAATGATGCAATAGAATGAAATGATGTACTCTGTGAGATGAACATTTTGATATGCTATATGCATGAATCGGATCTACGGATGCAAAGTTACGGGGCTGCGAACATGAGCACTTGAACTGAAAATATCAGGGACTTGGAGAAAAATTCAACCTCCGAGATCTAGGGTTACTGTTCACTCACGCGAACCGAGAACTCCGGCGAGGCGGCGGTGGCTCCAGCGAGCTTGAAGAAGCGGCGGGGAGGCGCGGGAGAGGTGGATCCGGCCACTCCCGGCCGGATCTGGCGGCGGAGGTGGCGGCGGCGGCCGGCGGGGCCTCGGGC
>NC_041382.1:101287758-101297020 GCF_002162155.2 Triticum dicoccoides | reverse complement strand
GGGGGGGGGGGTGTTTAAATTGGCATAGAGGGAGCTAGGAGAGTCCAAATGAGGTGCGGTTTTCGGCCACGCGATCGTGATTGAACGCTCTAGATGATGGAGAAGATTTAGGTGGGTTTTGGGCCAAATTGGAGGGGTGTTGATCTGCAACACACACGAGGCCTTTTCGGTCCCTCGGTTAACCGTTGGAGTATCAAACGAAGTCCAAATGATACGAAACTTGACATGCGGTCTACCGGTAGTAAACCAAGGCCGCTTGGCAAGTCTCGGTCCAATCCAGAAATGTTTAATCCCCACACACGAAAGAAAGTTAGAAATGACCACCGGAGGAGAACGAAGCGCCGGAAAGCAAAACGGACAACGGGGAAAATGCTCGAATGCATGAGACGAACACGTATGCAGATGCAATGCACATGATGACATGATAAGAGATGCATGACAATGGTAACAACACACGGAGACAAAGACCCGAACCCGAGAAAATAAATTTACTTAACGCCTGAAAAGGCAAGAGTTGGAGTACAAATTGGGAAAGTTACATCCGGGGTGTTACAACACTCCACCACTACGAAAGGATCTCGTCCTGAGATCTAGGACTGAAAGAATGCCGGGTACTCAGAACGGAGGTGATCCTCACGTTCCCAGGTAGCTTCACGGTCGAAATGGTGTGACCACTAACTTTGAGAAATTTGATTGACTTGTTGCGAGTCTTGCGTTCAGTCTCTTCAAGAATAGCAACTGGGTGCTCACGATAGGAGAGATCTTCTTGGAGCTCAATGTCCTTGAAGTTAATGGTGCGGTCAGGAGTCTTGAAGCACTTTCGAAGCTGAGAGACATGGAACACGTCAAGAACATTTGCAAAGTTTGAAGGAAGCTCGAGTTGATAGGCGAGGTCGCCTCTCTTGCTGACAATCTTGAAAGGTCCCACGTATCTGGGGGCAAGCTTCCCTTTGATACCGAAGCGACGAGTACCTTTCATAGGAGAGACGCGGATGTAAACATGATCTCCGATCTCGAAAGCCAAATCACGGTGCTTACTATCATAGTAGCTCTTCTGGCGGGATTGGGCTGCTATGAGGTTATCTCGAATGACTTTGCACATTTCTTCTGCCTCTATGATTAAGTCATTACCCAAAAGCTGACGTTCACCGGTTTCAGACCAGTTGAGAGGGGTACGGCACTTCCTGCCATACAGAATTTCAAATGGGGCCTTGCCCGAACTTGCTTGAAAACTGTTGTTGTAGGAGAATTCAGCATAAGGAAGACAATCCTCCCACTTCATGCCGAAGGAGATCACACAAGCCCTGAGCATATCTTCAAGAATCTGGTTGACACGCTCGACTTGACCGCTAGTTTGAGGATGGAAAGCTGTGCTGAAGCGGATGTTAGTGCCCATGGACTTCTGAAAAGAATCCCAAAACTTCGAGGTAAAGATGCTGCCACGGTCTGAAGAGATCACTTGTGGAATACCGTGCAGAGAGACAATACGAGAGGTATAGAGTTCCGCCAATTGAGCTGCAGTGATCGACTCTTTAATAGGCAGAAAGTGAGCCACTTTGGTGAGTTTGTCGATGACAACGAATATAGCATCATTGCCACGCTTGGACTTAGGAAACCCAGTCACGAAGTCCATCTCAATGTGGTCAAACTTCCATTCTAGAATGGCAAGAGGTTGGAGGAGACCAGCTGGCCTTTGGTGTTCTGCCTTCACTCTTCTGCAGACATCACATTCATTCACGAATTGAGCAATCTCGCGCTTCATTCGAGTCCACCAATAAGCTTGCTTGAGGTCCTGATACATCTTCGTGCTCCCATGGTGGATGGAGAGGAGAGAATTGTGAGCCTCGTTCATGATCACTTTACGGAGGTCACCTTTGGGTACAACAATATAATCCTCAAAGAAGAGAGTGTCCTTGTCATCAAGGCGGTAGCACTTGTACTTGGGTTGACTCTTGGCAATCCCAATCTTCACCTTTTTCACCATAGCATCAAGAAGCTGGGCTTGGCGAATCTGGTCTTCCAAGGTAGGAGATACTTGAAGGTTGGCGAGGAAACCTTGAGGAACAACTTGCAGATTAAGTTTGCGGAAAGCTTCACAAAGCTCGGGTTGATAAGGCTTGAGAATCAGACTGTTGCAATAAGCCTTTCTGCTCAATGCATCAGCAATCACATTGGCCTTGCCTGGAGTATACTCGATACTCGGATTATACTCTTGAATCATTTCGACCCATCGAGTTTGCCTGAGGTTGAGATTAGGCTGAGTGAAGATGTACTTGAGACTCTTGTGATCAGTGAAAATGTCCACTTTTCTTCCCAATAAGAGATGTCTCCAAGTCAAAAGAGCATGCACAACTGCCGCCAACTCGAGATCATGAGTGGGGTAGTTCTTCTCATTAGGCTTCAACTGGCGAGAGGTATAAGCAACAACTTTCTTCTCTTGCATCAACACTGCGCCAAGACCTTGGAGAGAGGCATCACAAAAGACCTCGTACGGCTTGGATTCATCAGGCGGAGTGAGAACTGGAGCAGTGATCAATTTCTCTTTCAAAGTGTTGAAAGCACTATCACACTCCGGAGACCAAACGTACTTGACGTGCTTCTGGAGAAGATTAGAGAGAGGCTTCTCGATCTTAGAAAAGTTTTCATCGAATCTTCGGCAATAGCTTGCGAGACCGAGGAAGCTACGGAGTTGCTTCACATTCTGAGGAGGTTCCCAATTCACAATTGCAGACACCTTCTCAGGATTCACGGCAATGCCCTTGGCGGAGATGATATGACCAAGATAAAGAACCTCATCGAGCCAAAATTCACACTTGGAGAACTTGGCGTAGAACTAATGTTCTCTGAGCTTATCGAGCACCAAACGCAAATGCTTGGCATGATCTTCCTTCTTCTTCGAGAAAACCAGAATGTCGTTGAGATAGACCAAAACGAAGTCATTGGTGTAGGCGTTGAAGATGAAGTTCATCATGCGAGAGAACGTCGGAGGAGCGTTGACAAGGCCGAAAGACATGACAGTGTATTCATATGAACCAAAGCTTGCCCTGAAAGCCGTCTTGGGAATATCTTGATCATGGATTCGAATCTGATGATAACCCATGCGGAGATCAAGCTTGGAGAATACTCGAGCACCTTTGAGTTGTTCGAACAACTCATTGATGTTGGGAAGTGGGTATTTGTTCTTGATGGTCTTCTTGTTCAATGGACGGTAATCAACACAAAGTCGGTCCGTTCCATCCTTCTTCTTCACAAAAAGAACACCACAACCCCACGGAGAAGAACTAGGCCGGATAAGACCCATTTTCTCTTGAATATCGAGTTGCTTCTTCAGCTCCTTCAACTCTTCAGGTCCGAGCTTGTAAGGACGTTTGCACACAGGTTCCGTACCAGGCTCAAGATCAATAACGAATTCAACTGGCCGGTGCGGAGGCATTCCTGGAAGCTCTTCTGGAAAGACGTCTTGATATTCGCAAACGACTGGAATTTGCGAGATAGCGTCCAATTCACCCTTCTCGTTGAGAGAAAACAGACAGATGGTATTATCCCGAGCGGCAAAGACAATAACATCCTCAGACGAATGAGTCAATTGAATCTGCCTGGCAGCACAATCAAGATGTGCCTTGTGCTTAGAAAGCCAATCCATTCCGAGAATAAGATCAATATCCGAGTTACCAAGAACCATTGGGGAAGAAAGGAACTTGTAGTCACCCAAGGTGATAGTAACATCTGGCACCTCCAGACTTGCACTTAAATGTTTGCCAGGAGAAACGGTATCCATTTGTTTACCCAAATGAGAAGAAATGAACTCATGCTTGGTAAAAAATGGCTTTGACATGAAACAATGCGATGCACCCGTGTCAAAAAGAACTCTTGCAGGAATATCATTAACAGGAAGGTTACCCATGATGACATCTGAAGAATCCTCTGCCTGAGCTGCATTCATCAAGTTGACCTTGGCGTGCTTGGGGTTATGCTTGACCACAGCTGTACTTGCCGATCTGACAGGAGGAGGAGGAGGAAGACGCCTCTGGTTGAAACACTTGTTGGCATAGTGACCCTTCTGTTGGCACTTGTTGCACGTGACCTCTGAAAGCGGACGGTGATATGGAGCACTCGATCTTGGAGCTTGAGACGAAGTATTGTTCTGAAAGCCAGGGTTGGGTGGGTGGGAAGAACCACTGCCACTTTTGCTCTTCTGCTGAAACGGCTGATGGAACGGAGGAGGAGGAAGCCAATACTTCTGCTGCTTGGCCACTTGAGTAGAGGAAGAAGGATTAGCATCTCTGACTCGCTTCTTGGAAGCATCACACTTCAACTGAGCAGCCTCTTGCTTCAGTGCCATGTTGTAGAACTCATTGTATCTCAAGGGCTCAAAGAGGACAAGAGCAAGCTGGATTTCTTCTCTGAGACCACCCCTGAACTGGTATATCATGCTCTTCTTATTAGAGACGTCCTGCTTGGCAAAGCGGGCGAGCTTCTGGAACAACTTGTTGTAGTCATAGACAGACAAAGAGCCTTGCTTCAGGTTGCAGAATTCCTGACGCTTACTTTCAACCACGCTCTGCGGAATATGATGAGCTCGGAAATCTCGACGGAAATCATCCCAAGTGATAACACGTCCACCTCGAGAATCCTTGTACTGCTGGAACCATTCTGCAGCTTGATCTTTGAGTTGGAAGGAAGCGAACTTAACAAAGTCCTCAGGCCTGACGTTACTGCACTCGAAATGCTTGCACAGATCCACAAGCCAATCGTCAGCATTGGTTGCCTCAACACAATTGCTGAAAGTCTTTGGCCCGTTAGCAAGGAACTGGTTGAGTGTAGCAAAGTGATTCTGATTGCTGCCTTGATTCCCTTGGTTGCCTTGATTGCGCTCTTGAAGAATTTGCATGATCAACTGTGTGTTTGCATTGGTTGCGGCCATCACAGCTTGCCATGCCTCCGAAGGAGGTGGAGGTGGAGGCGGATCAGGATTCGGAGTCATGCGTGTTGGAGGAGCCATCCTGAAGAGGTTGACGTCCATTAGCACATTGACAGACAAATATTGAAGCTGAATCCAACGGAATGAAAATTGCAACATATAGTCTTCACATCCGAACAAAAGAACGAATGCATTCCTCTTGAAATGGTCACATATCCATAAATTGAGAGGCCACGTAGAATTAAGGTAGAGAAATAAATCAACAAGGTACGGATCAAGAACGAATAATCGGTAAGAAATCCCAATCTCAAACCAATATCCGTGGAAGAAGAACTAGAGCTACTAGAATTCCCACCTATGAAACTCCCGAACCTTTCCGGTTATGCAATCAGGTGTTGGGGATATAGGGGAAGCATAATATCTCACCCAAATCTAGCAAATCCTACATCCAGCTGTATCCATCCTTCAACACATAACCAAGAAACCTTCGGAAACCATCTACCTCAACCTTCGAAAAGCATCCGTTATACAAGTTATGGAAATACTCCCGAACTCCCGCCCCAGTACTGGGTGGCGTCGAGATTATCTCACCAACGAACTGCATAAAAGAGATTTTCGATGTCGGCGTCCTAGACTCAGGTATTCCAGAACTACAACGATAAAAATATGATGACAACACCTCAAAGCTCAACTCCCCGGGACACTTCCACTAAACCCCTGACATGAGGCACCAAGACAATGTTCTCATCATAAAACCATCGGAACGATTCCAAGATACCCGCGTGATCCTAAATTTTTTTTAGTGAAATTTGAGGAGAGAAGAGTCAAAACTCTACGTCAGGATGCCTTACCAGAGCGATGAGGAGACTGGGGAGTAAAAAGAATTCCTAAACTCTCCGATATATAATTCCTAAATGACTCAAAACATTTTTTCTAGACACAACTCGGCCGCTAAAAACGATCAAGCAATGGGGCTCCTAAGGTCGGGGATCTCTCTGATACCAACTTGTAACACCCTCGATGTGACTATAGCTCCCACGTGTCGAGGCACGACTTAGAGACATAATCGCATTGAAGGCATATGTCGCAAGTTAGGCAATCTTCACAACATCCCATGTAATATAATAATGAAAGGGGAGATAACATAGTTGGCTTACACTCGCCACGTCAATCAAGTACATAAATAACATTACATCATCCAAACACTCATGGCCCGACTACGGTGCCAAAATAAAAGAGAACCCAACATGCGACACGGTCCCATTCACCCCCCAACTGGGCACCACTACTGATCATCGGGAAAGGAAACATAGTAATGATGAGAGTCTTCGTCGAACTCCCACTTGAGCTCATACGCGTCTCCTGGAGCGGAATCACCAGGCCCTGCATCTGGTGTAATAGTAATCTGTGAGCCACAGGGACTCAGCAATCTCGCACCCTCGCGATCAAGACTATTTAAGCTTGTAGGTAAGGCAAGGTAAATATGTGGAGCTGCAGCAAGCGACTAGCAAATATGGTGGCTAACTTATTCGCAAAAGAGAGCGAGAAGAGGAGGCAAAGCGCGAGCGAGAAACTAGAGAGCAACCCGCGCAAACATTACTCCAACACCGTGTCCACTTCCCGGACTCCGCTGAGAAGAGGCCATCACGGTAACACACTCAGTTGATTCATTTTAATTAAGTTAAGGTTCAAGTTATCTACAACCGGACATTAACAAATTCCCATCTGCCCATAACCGCGGGCATGGCTTTCGAAAGTTCAATCCCTGCAGGGGAGTCCCAACTTAGCCCATGACAAGTTCTCATGGTCAACGAAGGAATAGACCTCCTTCCAAGACGTTCCGATCAGACTCGGTATCTCGGTTACTCAAGACACTTCGACAGGTTAAAACAAGACCAGCAACACCGCCCGAATGTGCCGACAAATCCCGATAAGAGCTGCACATATCTCGTTCTCAGGGCACACTCAGATAGGTCAAGCTACGAGTAAAACCAACCCTCAAGTTTCCCCGAGGTGGCCCCGCAGGCTGCCCGGTTCAGACCAACACTCAGAGGGAGCACTGGCCCGGGGGGGGTTAAAATAAGATGACCCTTGGGCTCCGGAAACCCAAAGGAAAAAAGGCTAGGTGGCAAATGGTAAAACCAAGGTTGGGCATTGCTGGAAAAGCTTTAATCAAGGCGAACTATCAAGGGGTTCCCATTATAACCCAACCGCGTAAGGAACGCAAAATCCGGGAACATAACACCGATATGACGGAAACTAGGGCGGCAAGAGTGGAAGAAAACACTAGGCGAGAGGCCGAGCCTTCCACCCTTTACCAAGTATATAGATGCATTAAGATAACAAGATAATATAATGATATCCCAACAAGTAAAATAAATGTTCCAACAAGCAAGGACCTTCAATCTTCACCTGCAACTAGCAACGCTATAAGAGGGGCTGAGCAAAGCGGTAACATAGCCAATCAACGGTTTGCTAGGACATGGTGGATTAGAGGTTTGACATGGCAATTTGGGAGGCTTGAAAGCAAGTGGTAGGCATCATAGCAATGGCATAGCAAAAGAGCGAGCAAACTAGCATAGCAAAGATAGTAGTGATTTCAAGGGTATGATCATCTTGCCTGCACAGTTGTCAGAGTTGACTGGATCCTCGAAAGCAAACTCAACGGGCTCCTCGTTAGCAAACTCATCTCCTGGATCTACCCAAACAAGACAAACAAGCAAACAAGGATACAATCAACCACGTGCGAGACCAAGCAATATGATGCAATGAAATATGCTATGCGGAATGCGATACGGGATGCAAAATGCAAGATATGACAGGAAAAGCATGAACCTGGACTCAACTTGGAAATCCAAGTGTGCCACTGGAAAGATGAGACGAAATCGCTTGAAAACGATATAAAGAACGCCGGAATCGGAGTTACGGTTTGGAAATGGCAAGCGATTCAAAAATGACACTGGTCTGCGATTTACAGCAAGTAGCCAACTAAATGCAATGAGATGAACATGCTACAGCAACCAAACATGACAACAAAATACATGGCAGGGATGCATACAAGATGCTTAACAAAAGTCTAGCACTGAGCTACGGCCAAAACATCCATTAACCGGTTCAAACAAGCATGGCAAAAATGCATATGACAAACAAATCTCAGACTTGGTGAAATTAATACTTTTCTGGAATTTCAGATCAGGTAGCCCTCTTCGGAGCAACACAACTACATGCTACAGGATCTGAACATGGCAAGGTAAAACATGGCATGGAGCTACTCAAAAAGCTTAACAAAAGTCCCTTAGTGACCTTGAGCCAAAAGGGATCAGAAAATACAATTGCAAGCATGTGAACATGGCAAAAACATAATCAGTTTTCAGACTTAGTGAAAACTGGCACATGCTGAAATATAACTCAAGTAGGCATGTTTACGAGCTCGATGCACTCACTACAGAGCAAGTCATGGCACGACAAGCATACACCCATTCAAGAAGGCACAAAATGCAAGCTAGACATGGCAAGAACAATAGCATAGCATGCACGGATCAACTACAACATCATCGGCAAAATTGCAAACAAGTTGACAATTTGCCCAGATTCACAAAGTAGCAAAAGTAGAGCTCGATTGACTCAAGCTAGGGTGCTCCATAATTGCAAACAAAGACATGGATGGATAGAGCACTACAATATTAACAAAACACCCTTACTGATCATCCTCAAAAGAGGCACGGATCACTAGGAAACAACATGAACATATGGCATCATGAGATGAACAGCTCCAGGACTTAGTGAAATTACTAAGTCCCTGAAAACAAAATTAGCAAGTGCACCACTTTGCAAGCTTGCACAAGTCACCATACACATCACAAAAATACATGGGTTGCACCTCTGGAAAGATTACAAAACCCTTAACAAAACACGTGTAGAGCATCAGGGCATATCATGCACACAATAATCATGGCAAAAATGATAAAAACCTAAATGGAGTAGCAGATCTGACAATTAACTCAAGTAGCCCTCTTCTAACAACATTTCGGGCATCAAGATTAACTCAAATGAAAATGATGCAATGGAATGAAATGATGTACTCTCTGAGATGAACATTTTGATATGCTATATGCATGAATCGGATCTACGGATGCAAAGTTACGGGGCTGCGAACATGAGCACTTGAACTGAAAATATCAGGGACTTGGAGAAAAATTCAACCTCCGAGATCTAGGGTTACTGTTCACGCACGCGAACCGAGAACTCCGGCGAGGTGGTGGCGGCTCCGGCGAGCTCGAAGAAGCGGCGGGGAGGCGCGGGAGAGGTGGATCCGGCCACTCCCGGCCGGATCTGGCGGCG
>NC_041382.1:101284587-101287183 GCF_002162155.2 Triticum dicoccoides | reverse complement strand
ACGTGTCCGGCGGCGGCGGAGGAGAAATCTAGGGTTTCGGGGAGCAAGGAGATCCGAATTTTGGGGGGGGGGGTGTTTAAATAGGCATAGAGGGAGCTAGGAGAGTCCAAATGAGGTGCGGTTTTCGGCCACGCGATCGTGATCGAACACTCTAGATGATGGAGAAGACTTAGGTGGGTTTTGGGCCAAATTGGAGGGGTGTTGGGCTGCAACACACACGAGGCCTTTTCGGTCCCTAGGTTAACCGTTGGAGTATCAAACGAAGTCCAAATGATACGAAACTTGACAGGCGGTCTACCGGTAGTAAACCAAGGCCGCTTGGCAAGTCTCGGTCCAATCCGGAAATGTTTAATCCCCACACACGAAAGAAAGCTAGAAATGACCACCGGAGGAGAACGAAGCGCCGGAAAGCAAAACGGACAACGGGGAAAATGCTCGAATGCATGAGACGAACACATATGCAGATGCAATGCACATGATGATATGATAAGAGATGCATGACAACGATAACAACACACGGAGACAAAGACCCGAACCCGAGAAAATAAATTAACTTAACACCAGAAACGGCAAGAGTTGGAGTACAAATTGGGAAAGTTACATCCTGGGTGTTACACTAATGTTTAATATATAGTAAGGAGATACTACATCCAAGATTGTGCAGCAGCTATAAAAAGTTGTCAATAGCAAATATTCCTATCCATTAAACGTTGACCAGCTGCCGGGACGCCTCTTTCTACTGAGTAAATTCTTGCATATATCACATGCAATTTGTTTATCAAGCTTCTCTCGTGCCTCCATCTTTACAGATATTTGGAGAGTTCACTGGTGCAGTTACGCATAAAAGTGAAGTCCTTTCCAGTAACAATCTTAGCAACTCCTTGCACCTTCTTCTTCCTCATGTCAACAGCAATCACCACTTCCATCAGACCCTTGGGGCAGCCCTTAGACAGCACGTAGACAACATCATCATCCATGCTCAGGGTGGGGAAGCCAACGATGAGTTGTTACAATAATGTTGCCTCGGTGGGGTTGTTGCTGATGTCGTGCGGCGGCCTAGGCAGCAGCTCAGAATGCATTGGGTCGACAGCTATGTCAGCAAGATGAAAGGTGCATTCAGAGTTCCAACCCGCCGATGGAAGAATCGACGTCGACATGCTCCATGTGGTGGCCTTCCAGCCTGCACAAGACGCTCCGCACTGGTGCTGCTCTTCGCGACGCTTTTGGCGAAACCACTCCACGCAGGACTCGGGAGGGTGGTCAGGGGCAGCCCGGCAAACCTCGATCTCGACGTACTTGATGGAGCCTTTGAGCAGGCTGACTGTGATGTCCCGGATGAGGTACGGGCGGAATTGGCGGTAGAGCCTCCAGTTACCCCTCGCACTACCAGAATAACTGCTTACGCCGATGGCCCCCGTCGGCATAGATGGACCTATGCCGACGGCCAAGAACAGGCCGTAGGCGTAGAAAAGCCGTCGGCATACATCCATCTATGTCGACGGGGCCGTCGGCATAGACGAGGTCGTCGGGACCGCTCGAGATACGCCTACGGGGCCCATCGGCATAGGCAAGGCCGTCGGCATAGCCCTGTCCCACCTACCCGGTCAGCGCTGACCGTTTGACGGCGTTGAAACTATGCCGACGGGAGGTAACGGCGGCCGTCGGCATATCTATGGCAGAGGTATGCCTACGGCATAGCCGTCGGCATAGACCTGGCCCATGCCCTCTGCCACGTCATCAATCCGTGTGCGCAGCTATGCCGACGGCCTTGCCGTCGGCATATGTTTATTTATTTTTATTTTTATTTTGCTCTATACTATCTATGGCAAAGGTATGCCTACGGCATAGCCGTCGGCATAGGCCTGGCCCATGCCCCTGTGCCATGTCATCAATCCATGTGCCATGCCACGTCATCGATCCGTGGGACTGCACCTCCGTGTGTGCACACATATGCGACGGCCTTGCCGTCCGCATACATTTTTTATTTTTACTTTATTTTGTTATTTTTACTTTATTTTAGTTTTTGTTTTTGCATAAGATAATTATGCCTTATTTAAAAAAACATACCCCGCTGGTATATCGATCGCCCCCCGTTACGAACGTCGTTATCACCGTGTCATGGAGGGGGGAAATGGTCGACACGGATGGAATTCTGGTTAGTGGGGGGATTCAGGGTGTAGCTATGTCACCAAAACATCGCACGGGTCCCGATGCATATGTGAAAGTGTTCAGGCATGCTTAGACGCCCGTCTTGGGGCTCCGCGGTGTGGCCCCCCTGCACGCAAGGCAGTGCCGCCGTCACTTGGAGGGGACCAAACCCCGGAGACGCGCGCCGCCTCCTCGGACATTCCACCACACCATACAACATGTATGAGGTCCTGGTGCGACGCTCCAGTGGCATTGCTAGGCTCCGCGGTGTGGCCCCCCTGCACGCAAGGCAGTGCCGCCGTCACTTGGAGGGGACCAAACCCCGGAGACGCGCGCCACCTCCTTGGACATTCCACCACACCGTACAACATGTATGAGGTCCTGGTGCGACGCTCCAGTGGCATTGCTAGCCCCCCCCCCCAGGCCCCCCGTCCCGCCTAACCCTGTA
>NC_041382.1:101281846-101283728 GCF_002162155.2 Triticum dicoccoides | reverse complement strand
CCCGGTTGTGTTAGGTCAGCCCATAAGAACACTTTGGAGCAACATCCGGGCTAGACCCACAGCAAGATCCCCTCCGTGTAGACCTGACGCGTCCGTTTCCCCCCTCCAAGTGCCGGCGACGGCGCCGTCCGTGAGGGGGGCACACCCCGGAGACACGTGCCGCCTCTTCGGACATGCCACCATACCACCCCGCATGTATGAGGGCCCGGTGCGACGCTCGGGTGGCATTGCTACACCCCAGGGCCCCTGTCCCGCCTAACCCTATAGCGTTTGACCACGGGATCTAGCCCTTTGACTTGCACAGACGGGCTTTGAGCAATGGACCTATCCACCTGGTTGTGTTAGGTCAGCCCATAGGAACACTTTGGAGCAACAACCGGGCCAGACCCACAGCAAGATCCCCTCCGTGTAGACCCGACGCGTCCGTTTTCCCCCTCCAGGTGCCAGCGGCGGCGCCGTCCGTGAGGGGGGCACACCCCGGAGACGCGTGTCGGGCGTTTGCACCCGCCACAACACTTCCAGACTTGTGAGAGGCCACCTACGCAAGATTTGGCGGCATGCTAGCCCCCGGAGGCCGCCGGCCACAGTCGTAGACACGCGAAGAGCAATCCGTGTAGAGGGAATTGTTCAGATACTTCTCCATCACGAACAATTATGAAAAATTACCATCAGTCCTATAGCACATGTGCCCACGTCATGTAAAAAACTCATGATTTTATCGCGCTTCGAGTATTTAATAATATTCATGCCGCATCGTTACCGCAGAACGTCTACTACCGTGTCATCGCCGTCCGTGAGGGGGGGCACAACCCGGAGACGCGTGCCACCTCTTCGGACATGCCACCACACCACCCCGCATGTATGAGGGCCCGGTGAGACGCTCGGGTGGCATTGCTACCCCCAGAGCCCCCGTCCCGCCTAACCCTGTAGCGTTTGACCACGGGATCTAGCCCTTTGACTTTCCACGGACGGGCTTTGAGCAGTGGACCTATCCACCCGGTTGTGTTAGGTTAGCCCATAGGAACACTTTGGAGCAACATCCGGGCCAGACCCACAGCAAGATCCCCTCCGTGTAGACCCGACGCGTCCGTTACCCCCTCCAGGTGTCGGCGGCGGCGCCGTCCGTGAGGGGAGGCACACCCCGGAGATGCGTGCCGGGCGTTTGCACCCGCCACAACACTTACAGACTTGTGAGAGGCCGCCTACGCAAGATTTGGCGGCACGCTATCCCCCAGAGGCCGCCGGCCACAGTCGTAGACACGCGAAGAGCAATCCGCGTAGAGGGAATTGTTCAGATACTTCTCCATCACGAACAATTATGAAAAATTACCATCAGTCCTACAACACATGTGCCCACGTCGTGTAAAAAACTCATGATTTTATCGCGCTCCGAGTATTTAATAATATTCACGCCGTATCGTTACCGCAGAACGTCTACTACCGTGTCATCACCGTCCGTGAGGGGGGCACAACCCGGAGACATGTGCCGCCTTTTCGGACATGCCACCATAACACCCCGCATGTATGAGGGCCCGGTGCGAAGCTCGGGTGGCATTGCTACCCCCCCAGGGCCCCCGTCCCGCCTAACCCTTTAGCGTTTGATCACGGGATCTAGCCCTTTGACTTTGCACGGACGGGCTTTGAGTAGTGGACCTATCCACCGGTTGTGTTAGGTCAGCCCATAGGAACACTTTGAAGCAACATCCGGGCCAGACCCATAGCGAGATCCCCTCCGTGTAGACCCGACGCATCCGTTTCCCCCCTCCAGATGTCGGCGACGGTGCCGGCCGTGAGGGGGGCACACCCTGGAGACGCGTGTCGCCTCTTCGGACATGCCACCACACCATCCCGCATGTATGAGGGCCCAGTGCGACTCTCGGGT
>NC_041382.1:101228381-101281206 GCF_002162155.2 Triticum dicoccoides | reverse complement strand
TAGCAATGCCGCTAGGTGTTGCGGTGGGCCCTCCTACACTTGTGGAAGCATGGTGGCACGCTCAGGCACCCGACACGCGGCTCCAGGGTGTGCCACCCTCACGGGCGTCGCCGCCGCCATGTCTCGGAGGGGGGAAATGGCCACAAGTGGATGTAAAGTGGTTTTATCCGTCGGAATCGAGTAACATCAGAGTGGATCGTGAAAATCGATGTGTATTTGAAGGAGACATTCCGTCGTCCAATGAGAATTATCCCACCATGCCCCTGTGCGAGATGTGCCAGACGTCACCGTAGAAATCAGACGAACATGAGTGAGCACCTTCGCACGCACATATATATACCAAACTTTGACATGCCGCCGATAAACATAGCCAAGCAGGACCATGGTAGAGAGGAGGTGATGCGACAACACATCGATGGATATGAGGACGACGGGGTCAGGGACATGCTATATGATGTCATTGTTGCAGAAACGGCAAATGCGACACCTTCAGAGAATGAACTGGAGGAGCCGGAGGTAACCGCAAAGGCCTTCTTGGAGGTCTTGGCCTCGTCGAAGAAACCTCTTTTATGGGGTGCGAAAATATCTCAGCTGGATGCCATCTCGCAACTGATTGCAGTCAAGGCTGAGTATCGCTGTAACCAGAAATGCTTCGAAGCATTCCTGGGAGTATGGGCTAACAGCCTCCCTGAGGGTCATGAACTACCGAAAAGCATGTACGATACAAAGAAAATCATGAAGGCACTCTCTATGGATTATGAGAAAATAGATGTTTGCCTGAAGAATTGCCTTTTGTTTAGGCACGAGTATGCGGATGACAAGTACTGTAGGAAGTGCGGTTCGTCTCGGTACATTGAGGTGGTCGGTGAGGATGGTGAGAAAAAGCAGCTAACCATCCCCGTTAAGGTTCTTCGGTATCTTGATTTTATAAAAAGACTGCAGCACCTTTTCATCACGAAGGAGTCTGCCAAAATGATGAAGTGGCACAAGGAAGGTATAAGGTACAATCCAAAAAAAATCATACATCCATCGGAAGGGGAAGCATGGAAGTCGTTCGATGAAGAATACCCCGAGGAAGCAGCCGAGGCTGGGAATGTCAGAATAGCCATATCAGGTGATGGGTTGAATCCATATGGTATGTCGTCCAATCCATACAGCTGCTGGCCCGTGTTTGTAATTCCGCTCAATCTTCCTCCCGGTGCCCTAATGCAACGGAAGACCATGTTCTTGTCGCTCATCATTCCGGGGCCTGAATACCCGGGGAAGCAATTGGGTGTGTTTATGCAGCTGCTGGTGGATGCTTTGCACCATTCTTGGTACTTTCCGAGGTTGACATACGACCGTGATCTGCAGAGAAATTTCTTGATGAAAGTTTGTTGCACTATTGCATGCATGACTTTCCCAGCTATGCTCTATTCTGCGGATGGTGTACAAGTGGGAAGATGCCATGCCCAGTGTGCATGCAGGCTCTGCAAATGATTTGGCTGAGTACGGGTGGCAAGTATGTAGCCTTTGATCTGCATCGACAGTTCCTCCCTCCAGACCATCCAGACAGGGAAGACAAGAAGAACTTCACGAAAGGCCGGGTTGTTCATGAAGTAACCAAGATTCCAACATTTTTGGGGGCAGATGTTCTTTCTCAGCTAAAAGCTCTCAAGCCTAAAGTCAAAGGCAAAGTCAAAGGCAAAGCCAAAGGCTTCGAGGGATACGGTGAGATGCACAATTGGACTCACATTACCCCCTTCTTGCAGCTTCCCTATTTCAAGGACCTCAAACTTCCTTACAATATTGATGTGATGCACACCGAAAAGAATGTGCCAGAGTCCCTTTTCCACATGATCCTCAACATTCCTGATAAGACGAAGGATAACGTTAAAGCTAGAGCCGATCAACAGAGAATTTGTGATAGACCATGCTTGAACATGAAGCCTCCCACAGGCGGTCGAAAAAACTGGTTCAAGCCAGATGCTGACTTTGTCCTTAAACCGCCAGAAAGAAGGAAGTACTTATCTGGCTGAAACAAATTTTGAAGTTCACCGATGGTTATGCATCGAATATAAGTAAGGGAGTCAATCTTTCAACGGGCAAAGTGACCGGCCTGAAGAGTCATGACTACCATGTATGGATTGAGCAGATAATGCCGGTGATGGTTCGAGGCTATGTCCCCGAGCATGTCTGGCGAGTGCTTTCCGAGCTAAGCCATTTCTTCCGCACGCTCTGTGCTAAAGAAGTAAGTAAAGAGGTGATTGAAAAATTGCATAAGAAGGCACCGGAGTTGATAGTCAAGCTAGAGAAGATCTTTCCGTCAGGCTTCTTTACTCCGATGACACATCTCATTCTGCACCTCGCGAACGAGGTATTGTTGGGGGTGAAGGAAATATGCCCTAGAGGCAATAATAAAGTTATTATTTATTTCCTTATATCATGATAAATGTTTATTATTCATGCTAGAATTGTATTAACCGGAAACATAATACATGTGTGAATACATAGACAAACAGAGTGTCACTAGTATGCCTCTACTTGACTAGCTCATTAATCAAAGATGGTTATGTTTCCTAACCATGAACAAGGAGTTGTTATTTGATTAACGGGATCACATCATTAAGTGAATGATCTGATTGACATGACCCATTCCATTAGCTTAGCACCCGATTGTTTAGTATGTTGCTATTGCTTTCTTCATGACTTATACATGTTCCTATGACTATGAGATTATGCAACTCCCGTTTACCAGAGGAACACTTTGTGTGCTACCAAACGTCACAACGTAACTGGGTGATTATAAAGGAGCTCTACAGGTGTCTCCGAAGGTACATGTTGGGTTGGCGTACTTCGAGATTAGGATTTGTCACTCCGATTGTCGGAGAGGTATCTCTGGGCCCTCTCGGTAATCCACATCACTTAAGCCTTGCAAGCATTGCAACTAATGAGTTAGTTGCGGGATGATGTATTAAAGAACGAGTAAAGAGACTTGCTGGTAACGAGATTGAACTAGGTATTGAGATACCGACGATCGAATCTCGGGCAAGTAACATACCGGTGACAAAGGGAACAACGTATGTTGTTATGTGGTCTGACCGATAAAGATCTTCGTAGAATATGTAGGATCCAATATGAGCATCCAGGTTCCGCTAGTGGTTATTGGCCGGAGACATGTCTCGGTCATGTCTACAATGTTCTCGAACCCGTAGGGTCCGCACGCTTAAGGTTATGATGACAGTTACATTATGAGTTTATGCATTTTGATGTACTGAAGGTTGTTCAGAGTCCCGGATGTGATCACGGACATGACGAGGAGTCTCGAAATGGTCGAGACATAAAGATTGATATATTGGAAGCCTATGTTTGGATATCGGAAGTGTTCCGGGTGAAATCGGGATTTCACCGGAGTACCGGGAGGTTACCGGAACCCCCCGGGAGCTATATGGGCCATGGTGGGCCTAAGTGGAAAAGAGAAGGGGCAGCCCAAGATGGGCCGCGCACCCCTCCCCTCCCTTGGTCCGAATAGGACAAGGAGAGGGGGCCGTCCCCCCTCTCTCTTTTCCCCCCTCCGCGAATCCTATTCCAACTAGGATTGGGGGGGGGGGGGATCCTACTCCCAGAGGGAGTAGGACTCCTCCTGGCGCGCCTCTCCTAGGCCAGCCGCACCCCCCCCTTTGATCCTTTATATACTGAGGCAGGGGAACCCCAGAGACACAAGTTGATCCACGTGATCATATTCTTAACCGTGTGCGGTGCCCCCTTCCACCTTAGTCCTCGATAATATTGTAGCGGTGCTTAGGCGAAGCCCTGCGACGGTAGTATATCAAGATCGTCACCACGCCGTCGTGCTGACGGAACTCTTCCCCGACACTTTGCTGGATCGGAGTTCGGGGATCGTCATCGAGCTGAATGTGTGCTAGAACTCGGAGGTGCCGTAGTTTCGGTGCTTGATCGGTCGGGCCGTGAAGACTTACGACTACATCAACCAAACGCTTCCATTGTCGATCTACAAGGGTACGTAGATCACACTCTCCCCTCGTTGTTATGCATCACCATGATCTTGCGTGTGCGTAGGAATTTTTTTTGAAATTACTACGTTCCCCAACAGTGGCATCCGAGCTTAGGTTTTATATGTTGATATTATATGCATGAGTAGAACACAAGTGAGTTGTGGGCGATATAAGTCATACTGCTTACCAGCATGTCATACTTTGGTTCGGCGGTATTGCTGGACGAAGCGTCCCAGACCGACATTACGCGTACGCTTATGCGAGACCGGTTCTCCCGACGTGCTTTGCACATAGGTGGCTTGCGGGTGACAGTTTCTCCAACTTTAGTTGAACCAAGTGTGGCTATGACCGGTCCTTGCGAAGGTTAAAACAACACCAACTTGACAAACTATCGTTGTGGTTTTGATGCGTAGGTAAGATTGGTTCTTGCTTAAGCCCGTAGCAGCCACGTAAAACTTGCAACAACAAAGTAGATGACGTCTAACTTGTTTTTGCAGGGCATGTTGTGATGTGATATGGTCAAGACATGATGCTCAATTTTATTGTATGAGATGATCATGTTTTGTAACCGAGTTATCGGCAACTGGCAGGAGCCATATGGTTGTCGCTTTATTGTATGCAATGCAATCGCGCTGTAATGCTTTACTTTATCACTAAGCGGTAGCGATAGTCGTGGAAGCACAAGCTTGGCGAGACAACAATGATGCTACGATGGAGATCAAGGTGTCGCGCCGGTGACGATGGTGATCACGACGGTGCTTCGGAGATGGAGATCACAAGCACAAGATGATGATGGCCATATCATATCACTTTTATTGATTGCATGTGATGTTTATCTTTTATGCATTGACGGTAGCATTATAAGATGATCTCTCACAATTATCAAGAAGTGTTCTCCCTGAGTATGCACCGTTGCGAAAGTTCTTCGTGCTGAAACACCACGTGATGATCGGGTGTGATAGGCTCTACGTTCAAATACAAGGGTGCAAAACAGTTGCACACGCGGAATACTCAGGTTATACTTGACGAGCCAAGCATATACAGATATGGCCTCGGAACACGGAGACCGAAAGGTCGAGCGTGAATCATATAGTAGATATGATCAACATAGTAATGTTCACCAATGAAACTACTCCATCTGACGTGATGATCGGACATGGTTTAGTTGATTTGGATCACGTAATCACTTAGAGGATTAGAGGGATGTCTATCTAAGTGGGAGTTCTTTAAGTAAATTAACTGAACTTAAATTTATCATGAAACTTAGTACCTGATAAGTATCTTGCTTGTTTATGCTTGATTGTAGATAGATGGCTCGTGCTGTTGTTCCGTTGAATTTTAATGCGTTCCTTGAGAAAGCAAAGTTGAATGATGATGGTAGCAATTACACGGACTGGGTCCGTAACTTGAGGATTATCCTCATTGCTGCACAGAAGAATTACGTCCTGGAAGCACCGCTGGGTTCCAGGCCTGCTATTGGAGCAACACCAGATGTTATGAACGTCTGGCAAAGCAAAGCTGATGACTACTCAATAGTTCAGTGTGCCATGCTTTATGGCTTAGAATCGGGACTTCAACGACGTTTTGAATGTCATGGAGCATATGAGATGTTCCAGGAGTTGAAGTTAATATTTCAAGCAAATGCCCGGATTGAGAGATATGAAGTCTCCAATAAGTTCTATAGCTACAAGATGGAGGAGAACAGTTCTGTCAGTGAGCATATACTCAAAATGTCTGGGTATAATAATCACTTGATTCAATTGGGAGTTAATCTTCCAGATGATTGCGTCATTGACAGAATTCTCCAATCACTACCACCAAGCTACAAGAGCTTCGTGATGAACTATAATATGCAAGGGATGAATAAGACTATTCCCGAGCTCTTCGCAATGCTAAAAGCTGCGGAGGTAGAAATCAAGAAGGAGCATCAAGTGTTGATGGTCAACAAGACCACTAGTTTCAAGAAAAAGGGCAAAGGGAAGAAGAAGGGGAACTTCAAAAAGAACGGCAAGCAAGTTGCTACTCAAGAGAAGAAACCCAAACCTGGACCTAAGCCTGAAACTGAGTGCTTCTACTGCAAGCAGACTGGTCACTGGAAGCGGAACTGCCCCAAGTATTTGGCGGATAAGAAGGATGGCAAGGTGAACAAAGGTATATGTGATATACATGTTATTGATGTGTACCTTACTAATGCTCGCAGTAGCACCTGGGTATTTGATACTGGTTCTGTTGCTAATATTTGCAACTCGAAACAGGGACTGCGGATTAAGCGAAGATTGGCTAAGGACGAGGTGACAATGCGCGTGGAAAACGGTTCCAAAGTCGATGTGATCGCAGTCGGCACGCTACCTCTACATCTACCTTCGGGATTAATATTAGACCTGAATAATTGTTATTTGGTGCCAGCGTTAAGCATGAACATTATATCTGGATCTTGTTTGATGCGAGACGGTTATTCATTTAAATCAGAGAATAATGGTTGTTCTATTTATATGAGTAATATCTTTTATGGTCATGCACCCTTGAAGAGTGGTCTATTCTTATTGAATCTCGATAGTAGTGACACACATATTCATAATGTTGAAGCCAAAAGATGCAGAGTTGATAATGATAGTGCAACCTATTTGTGGCACTGCCGTTTAGGTCATATCGGTGTAAAGCGCATGAAGAAACTCCATACTGGTGGACTTTTGGAACCACTTGATTATGAATCATTTGGTACTTGCGAACCGTGCCTCATGGGCAAGATGACTAAAACACCGTTCTCCGGTACTATGGAGAGAGCAACAGATTTGTTGGAAATCATACATACAGATGTATGTGGTCCGATGAATATTGAGGCTCGTGGCGGATATCGTTATTTTCTCACCTTCACAGATGACTTAAGCAGATATGGGTATATCTACTTAATGAAACTAAAGTCTAAAACATTTGAAAAGTTCAAAGAATTTCAGAGTGAAGTAGAAAATCATCGTAACAAGAAAATAAAATTCCTACGATCTGATCGTGGAGGAGAATATTTGAGTTACGAGTTTGGTGTACATTTGGAAAATTGTGGAATAGTTTCGCAACTCACGCCACCCGGAACACCACAGCGTAATGGTGTGTCCGAATGTCGTAATCATACTTTACTAGATATGGTGCGATCTATGATGTCTCTTACTGATTTACCGCTATCGTTTTGGGGATACGCTCTAGAGACGGTCGCATTCACGTTAAATAGGGCACCATCAAAATCCGTTGAGACGATGCCTTATGAACTGTGGTTTGGCAAGAAACCAAAGTTGTCGTTTCTGAAAGTTTGGGGCTGCGATGCTTATGTGAAAAAGCTTCAACCTGATAAGCTCGAACCCAAATAGGAGAAATGTGTCTTCATAGGATATCCAAAGGAGACTATTGGATACACCTTCTATCACAGATCCGAAGGCAAGACTTTTGTTGCTAAGTTCGGAAACTTTCTACAGAAGGAGTTTCTCTCGAAAGAAATGAGTGGGAGGAAAGTAGAACTTGATGAGGTAACTGTACCTGCTCCCTTATTGGAAAGTAGTGCATCACAGAAAACTGTTTCTGTGACACCTAAACCAGTTAGTGAGGAAGCTAATGATGATGATCATGAAACTTCAGAACAAGATACTACTGAACCTCGTAGATCAACCAGAGTAAGATCCGCACCAGAGTGGTACCGTAATCCTGTTCTGCAAGTCATGCTACTAGATCATGATGAACCTACGAACTATGAAGAAGCGATGGTGAGCCAGATTCCGCAAAATGGCTTGAAGCCATGAAATCTGAGATGGGATCCATGTATGAGAACAAAGTATGGACTTTGGTTGACTTGCCCGATGATCGGCAAGCAATTGAGAATAAATGGATCTTCAAGAAGAAGACTGACACTGACGGTAATATTACTGTCTACAAAGCTCGACTTGTCGCAAAAGGTTTTCGACAAGTTCAAGGGATTGACTACGACGAGACCTTCTCACCCATAGCGATGCTTAAGTCTGTTCGAATCATGTTAGTGATTGCCGCATTTTATGATTATGAAATTTGGCAGATGGATGTGAAAACTGCATTCCTGAATGGATTTCTGGAAGAAGAGTTGTATATGATGCAACCATAAGGTTTTGTCGATCCAAAGGGAGCTAACAAAGTGTGCAAGCTCCAGCGATCCATTTATGGACTGGTGCAAGCCTCTCGGAGTTGGAATAAACGCTTTGATAGTGTGATCAAAGCATTTGGTTTTATACAGACTTTTGGAGAAGCCTGTATTTACAAGAAAGTGAGTGGGAGCTCTATAGCATTTCTGATATTATATGTAGATGACATATTACTAATTGGAAATAATATAGAATTTCTGGATAGCATAAAGGGATACTTGAATAAGAGTTTTTCAATGAAAGACCTCGGTGAAGCTGCTTACATATTAGGCATTAAGATCTATAGAGATAGATCAAGACGCTTAATTGGACTTTCACAAAGCACATACCTTGACAAAGTTTTGAAGAAGTTCAAAATGGATCAAGCAAAGAAAGGGTTCTTGCTTGTGTTACAAGGTGTGAAGTTGAGTAAGACTCAATGCCCGACCACTGCAGAAGATAGAGAGAAAATGAAAGATATTCCCTATGCTTCAGCCATAGGCTCTATCATATATGCAATGCTGTCTACCAGACCTGATGTATGCCTTGCTATAAGTCTAGCAGGAAGGTACCAAAGTAATCCAGGAGTGGATCACTGGACAACGGTCAAGAACATCCTGAAATACCTGAAAAGGACTAAGGATATGTTTCTCATATATGGAGGTGACAAAGAGCTCATCGTAAAAGGTTACGTTGATGCAAGCTTTGACACTGATCCGGACGATTCCAAATCGCAAACCGGATACGTGTTTACATTAAACGGTGGAGCTGTCAGTTGGTGCAGTTCTAAACAAAGCGTCGTGGCGGGATCTACATGTGAAGCGGAATACATAGCTGCTTCGGAAGCAGCAAATGAAGGAGTCTGGATGAAGGAGTTCATATCCGATCTAGGTGTCATACCTAGTGCATCCGGTCCAATGAAAATCTTTTGTGACAATACTGGTGCAATTGCCTTGGCAAAGGAATCCAGATTTCACAAGAGAACCAAGCACATCAAGAGACGCTTCAATTCCATCCGGGATTTAGTCCAGGTGGGAGACAAAGAGATTTGCAAGATACATACGGATCTGAATGTTGCAGACCCATTGACTAAGCCTCTTCCACGAGCAAAACATGATCAACACCAAGGCTCCATGGGTGTTAGAATCATTACTGTGTAATCTAGATTATTGACTCTAGTGCAAGTGGGAGACTGAAGGAAATATGCCCTAGAGGCAATAATAAAGTTATTATTTATTTCCTTATATCATGATAAATGTTTATTATTCATGCTAGAATTGTATTAACCGAAAACATAATACATGTGTGAATACATAGACAAACAGAGTGTCACTAGTATGCCTCTACTTGACTAGCTCGTTAATCAAAGATGGTTATGTTTCCTAACCATGAACAAGGAGTTGTTATTTGATTAACGGGATCACATCATTAAGTGAATGATCTGATTGACATGACCCATTCCATTAGCTTAGCACCCGATCGTTTAGTATGTTGCTATTGCTTTCTTCCTGACTTATACATGTTCCTATGACTATGAGATTATGCAACTCCCGTTTACCAGAGGAACACTTTGTGTGCTACCAAACGTCACAACGTAACTGGGTGATTATAAAAAAGCTCTACAGGTGTCTCCAAAGGTACATGTTGGGTTGGCGTACTTCGAGATTAGGATTTGTCACTCCGATTGTCGGAGAGGTATCTCTGGGCCCTCTCGGTAATGCACATCACTTAAGCCTTGCAACCATTGCAACTAATGAGTTAGTTGCGGGATGATGTATTACAGAACGAGTAAAGAGACTTGTCGGTAATGAGATTGAACTAGGTATTGAGATACCGACGATCGAATCTCGGGCAAGTAACATACCGGTGACAAAGGGAACAACGTATGTTGTTATGCGGTCTGACCGATAAAGATCTTCGTAGAATATGTAGGAGCCAATATGAGCATCCAGGTTCCGCTATTGGTTATTGGCCGGAGACATGTCTCGGTCATGTCTACATTGTTCTTGAACCCGTAGGGTCCGCACGCTTAAGGTTACGATGACAGTTACATTATGAGTTTATGCATTTTGATGTACCGAAGGTTGTTCGGGGTCCCGGATGTGATCACGGACATGACGAGGAGTCTTGAAATGGTCGAGACATAAAGATTGATATATTGGAAGCCTATGTTTGGATATCGGAAGTGTTCTAGGTGAAATCGGGATTTTACCGGAGTACCAGGAGGTTACCGGAACCCCCCGGGAGCTATATGGGCCATAGTGGGCCTTAGTGGAAAAGAGAAGGGGCAGCCCAAGATGGGCCGCGCGCCCCTCCTCTCCCTTGGTCCGAATAGGACAAGGAGAGGGGGCCGACCCCCCTCTCTCTTTTCCCCCCTCCGCGAATCCTATTCCAACTAGGATGGGGGGGGGGGGAATCCTACTCCCAGAGGGAGTAGGACTCCTCCTGGCGCGCCTCTCCTAGGCCGGCCGCACCCCCCCTTTGATCCTTTATATACTGAGGCAGGGGAACCCCGGAGACACAAGTTGATCCACATGATCATATTCTTAGCCGTGTGCGGTGCCCCCTTCCACCATAGTCCTCGATAATATTGTAGCGGTGCTTAGGCGAAGCCCTGTGACGGTAGTACATCAAGATCGTCACCACGCCGTCGTTCTGACGGAACTCTTCCCCGACACTTTGCTGGATCGGAGTCCGGGGATCGTCATCGAGCTGAACGTGTGCTAGAACTCGGAGGTGCCGTAGTTTCGGTGCTTGATCGGTCGGGCCGTGAAGACGTACGACTACATCAACCAAACGCTTCCGTTGTCGATCTACCAGGGTACGTAGATCACACTCTACCCTCGTTGCTATGCATCACCATGATCTTGCGTGTGTGTAGGAATTTTTTTGAAATTACTACATTCCCCAACAGGGGGGCCTGTGCAGAATCGTTGGCAGTACGGCCCTGAGAGACAGAACAAGCATCTCCGACTGAAATGTGGAAACAAAGCTAAGATTGAAGCTTCCATAGCTGAGGCAGTTATCCTAGAGGAGGTGTCAGACCTCAGGACATCATACTATCCAGACCACGTTCCCCATCTGCATAACAAGGTGCCTCGATACAATATAGAAGAGCCCAAGTATCAACCCAGGCTCCATCTATTCAACGCGCAACGCGGGAGGGTTGGGGCCTCGAAATCTTATAACATGCCACGACAAGAGTGGGAGGACCTCATGTTCTATATCTTGCACAACATCAAGGAAGTTGAGGAAGTGTGGATGAGGTAATACCACTACACCATTCCTTTATGTCTTCCACATCATCATGTTCCATGTTCACTTAGTCCCGGTCTAACATCACTTTTCTTTTTTTAGTGATTTCGTTCAAGAGGAATGGACGGGAATGAATCCTCCTACTGAGGCGGAGGCACTTACTCTTCTCCGTCATGGAAACCCTAGACTTAAAAAATTTGTTGCTTGGTTCATGCAAAAAGTAATTTTCCACACTCCCCTATTAAATACCTAGTTCAACATTTATTAGTTAACCGAAATAATGCACACAGCAATTTCAATTATACTTGTTGGAAAAAGATCCGAACATATCTATGGATGATGAATTGAGATGGGTTTCCATGGGTTTTGACCCTGCCGTCATGACATGTAAAAAGTATGATGTGAATGGGTATCGCTTCCATACAGAGGAGCACCAGAACAGCCGGCCCGATCCCAAAACTATAAATACCGGAGTGTACACCCTCGGTCAAAATTCAGTAGACTACTACGGAAGGTACAAAATATATACGAGGTTAAATTCCGCCATGGGCGGGAGACCCTAAGTCTGCCTGTGTTCAAATGCCGATGGTTCGATCCGCGGGAGGGGGTAAAACATACACCTTCCATTGGTTTGGTCAAAGTTAAACCATCAACCGTCTATGCCGGAGCCGATCTCTTCATTGCGACTACCCAAGCTACACAAGTATATTATCTGCCTTACCCATGCCAGAAAGAGTACCTAAAGGGTTGGGAAGTTGTGTTCAAGGTGTCACCACATGGTAAGCTACCAGACCCGAATGAAGACGATTACTACAACATTAACCCCATGACATACGAGGGAGTGTT
This sequence comes from Triticum dicoccoides, assembly GCF_002162155.2. Lineage (NCBI taxonomy): Eukaryota > Viridiplantae > Streptophyta > Magnoliopsida > Poales > Poaceae > Triticum > Triticum dicoccoides. The sequence continues at coordinate 101,268,974 of NC_041382.1, read as the reverse complement.
CTATCAAGAGCAACCTGATGATGATGATGATGTGGTAAGAAACGATGACGCTAGACCATTGGGTGATGATGATGTGGATCCAAACGTCGACGATGCACGGAATGATGGTGAGACCATTGTCAATGAAAATGACATACTTATGCTAGAAAAGTTAAACGAAGACCCTGACGACGAGGAAGAGCCTCCACCTCCGTCAGACAACAAAGATGATATGATTGATAGTGATGATGAGACGGACCGAGAAAGAGGTTACAACAGTGATGATTCATATGGGTTCTAGCAGATGTACGTTTCAAGTATTTTTTTCTATAGTTTAGGAATATGCCTTTTTATGCATTTTTATTAATGTGTTTATTATCATGCCTTTTCCTTCATTTCATTAATTTACTAATTTCTTATTCTCTTTTCAATGCAGGTTCGTGGAACATGGGCAAGGGGAAGGCCGATGGCGTGGGTTTCCTATGCAAGGTCATCGGCCTGCCTAGTCGGAGTGGTCGAGGACGTAATCCTCCCCTGGCTACTTACGATGACTCCTCACAAAGAGGTCGAGGGAGAGGTGCCCCTAGAGGAGGAGGGGGCAGGAGGAGAGCCTCTAGAGGGCGAGGTGGTGGGGGGAGAGCCACTACAGGGGGTCGCGGCCAGAAAGAGCGCACCCTCACCGACTTAGGGGTGTTGTCTTCGAGGCCCTCCTCTAGTGAGGTACCCTCTGGCGAGGAGGAGGACGACGAGGAGGAGGAGGTTCGGGATGGGGCCGAGGAGGAGGTGGAGGAGGAGGCAGGTGATACGTCTCCAACGTATCTATAATTTTTGATTGCTCCATGCTATATTATCTACTGCTTTGGACTATATTGGGCTTTATTTTCCACTTTTATATTATTTTTGGGACTAACCTATTAACCGGAGGCCCAGCCCAGAATTGCTGTTTTTTTGCCTATTTTAGTGTTTCGAAGAAACGGAATATCAAACGGAGTCCAAACAGAATAATCCTTTCTGGAACGTGATTTTCTTCCCGAATATGACCCAGGAGACTTGGACCCTACGCCAAGGAAGCTTCAAGGTGGGCACGAGGTAGGGGGCGCGCCCCCACCCTCGTGGGCCCACCGAGGCTCCACTGACGTACTTCTTCCTCCTATATATACCCAAGTACCCCCAAACGATCAGAACAGGAGACAAAAACCTAATTCCACCGCCGCAACTTTCTGTATCCACGAGATCCCATCTTGGGGCATGTTCCGGAGCTCCACCGGAGAGGGCCGTCATCACGGAGGGCTTCTACATCATCATAGCCTCTCCGATGAAGTGTGAGTAGTTTACCTCAGACCTTCGGGTCCATAGTTATTAGCTAGATGGTTTCTTCTCTCTTTTTGGATCTCAATACAATGTTCTCCCCCTCTCTTGTGGAGATCTATTTGATGTAATCTTCTTCGTTTTGCGGTGTGTTTGTTGAGACCGATGAATTGTGGGTTTATGATCAAGTCTATCTATGAATAATATTTGAATCTTCTCTGAATTCTTTTATGTATGATTGGTTATCTTTGCAAGTCTCTTTGAATTATCCGTTTGGTTTGGCCGACTAGATTGGTAGTTCTTGCCATGGGAGAAGTGCTTAGCTTTGGGTTCGATCTTGCGGTGTCCTTTCCCAGTGACAGAAGGGGCAGAAAGGCTCGTATTGTATCGTTGCCATCGAGGATAACAAGATGGGGTTTATTTCATATTGCATGAATTTATCTCTCTACATCATGTCATCTTGCTTAAAGCATTACTCTGTTTTTAACTTAATACTCTAGATGCATGCTGGATAGCGGTCGATGAGTGGAGTAATAGTAGTAGATGCAGAATCGTTTTGATCTACTTGTCACGGACGTGATGCCTATATACATGATCATGCCTAGATATTTTCATAACTATGCTCAATTCTGTCAATTGCTCAACAGTAATTTGTTCACCCACCGTAGAAAACTTATGCTCTTGGGAGAAGCCACTAGTGAAACCTATGGCCCCCGGGCCTATTCTCATCATATAAATCTCCATCACTTTAATCTTGTTTTGCTTTTTACTTTGCCTTTTACTTTCACTTTGCATCTTTATACCAAAAATACCAAAAATATTATCTCTATCAGATCTCACTCTCGTAAGTGACCGTGAAGGGATTGACAACCCCTAATCGCGTTGGTTGCGAGTAGATATCGTTTTGTGCAGGTACGAGGGACTTGAGCGTGGCCTCCTACTGGATTGATGCCTTGGTTCTCAAAAACTGAGGGAAATACTTACGCTACTCTGCTGCATCATCCTCTCCTCTTCGGGGAAAACCAACGCAAGCTCAAGAGGTAGCAGCAGGCGAGGAGGAGGAGGAGGAGGAGGTTGGGGAGGGGGAGGCAGGCGATGAGGAGGGTGGTGGCAGGGATGATGGTGGTGACGGGAAGGGGGTTGACAACAAGAGGTGGCTGCATGGTAACGCAAAGCTACCAAATCAGGTTCCTGCTACTGAGGAGCAGAAGTGGCTCATTGAGCCCACGGGGAAAGAGTAAGTGCCACTTTATAATAATTTCATTATTTTGCTTGTCACATGCTTATTCCGGTTGTTATTTATTTTGCTTGTCACATGCTAATAGTTCATTCTTTTGCAGCAACTGGATATATTCTAAAGGGGTCCGTATTCCCAACGGCCTCATCACCGTCTTGCTGAAGTTATACTGGCTGGGGTTGTACTGTCTGGATCCAGTCAGGCACCTGGACCGTCGGGTTTTGGCCACGAGCTGGGACCACTAGGAAGCGGCCCTCCACGCAGACCATGAGACCCATGCCAAGGCCGTGATCACTACTTTCTGGGTGAGTTCTCTTCAGAAGCACAAGTCCATTCTAGTTTCATGAATGATTTAACTCATGGCTTCTTCCATTCTTGTTTCATGCATGATTGTAGAAATTCTATCGAGTTCTTCCGGAGCACAGAGCCAGAGCGAACCAGATCGTGATGCGCCAATGCAAGAAGAAGGCCCGCCAGATGCAGTACGAGGTGCGCTATGTGGCCATCTCGACATACTACCACGACTATCTTAGTGTGAAGATGACCAAGGAAGAAGCGCGGAGGATGGGCATTACCTTGGAGAGGGACGAGTTCTTGGTGGTAAGTATAAAAGATTTTTCATTATGCTTTCATTACCTTGTGGTACATTTCACCGTTTCATGTTGACATGCCATTATGCTTTTATTATGTAGGTGTGTCCAAATTGGTGTTATGGAAAAGATGAGTCCTGGGCGGCATTGGTGGATCTTTGGTGTGATGAGGCTGGAGCCTGGGCGGCTATGAGAATAAAAAACAAGGCTAACCGAGGGAAGGAGGGAGTACATGCTCAGGGAAACCGAAACCACTATCTCCACAAGGCAGTTAATGTATGACTAACCCCATTAAACATTCTTCTTCTTCTATTTACCATCACTTTCTTATGTATGACTAACCTCTGTTTGGTGGTGCAGGAGGAGAAACTGAAGCGGCCGCTCTCACACATGCAGGAGTGGGAGATAGCCCATACGCGAAGGGACCCCAAGCCTGGCGAGCCCAAGTACTACGGCAAGAAGACCGCGGGGAGGAAGAAGGCCTACTCCGAAGGGTATCTGAAGTTACATCCTGACACACCTGACTCCATTGCAGCGGATCTGGACGAGAGGGAGGTGGTGGGCATGGGGCCCAAGGAGCACGGTCGGGAGGCGGCTCCTGATGCTGTGATCACTCCTACTATCTCCTACACACAGCTCCGTCGGATCGACCCGAGCCTGAGCCAGCGCACGAGCCAGCCAGTGACCACTTCACAGTCACAGTCCCTCTTTCAGGAGCAACAATATGTAAGTATTTTCCCTCTTATCTTCATTGCTCACTTTATTTTCCGCATTTATTAGTTTTATGAGTTCCATCATGTCATACCGTAGGCCTACCTAGAGTACACACGCCAGGAGACCATGGCGTGGCATGAGAGGCTTTTTGCACACCAGGTGCAAAGGGATCGCCAGATGCAACATGCTTTTCAGGAAATGGCGGCCGGCAGGTGTCCTCAGTTGCAGCCAGCACAATGTCCTCCAGCACAACCAGTGCTGCTGACCTTTGAGGAGTTTGTGGCACAGAACACTGGCCCCTCGCCGGTTAGTTCATCCCCAATCTATTCACCCAAAGAATGTCATGCCTTTCAACACATTCATATATCCCGTTAATATGTCTTTTCAACATCCAGGGAACATGTGGATCTACCGTTGGCGGTGGTTTTCACAGCACTCCCGAGTCACGGAGCCCGACCACTCCGATCCACGGAGGCGGAGGTGGAGGCGGTCTTGGCGGTAGCGCTACCGCTAGCAGTGACTACCTGGGCTTCGGCGGTCTTGGCGGTGACAACCTCCGCGGTGCTCGACGTCCTGGCGCTTAAGCCTTTGGGTCACATTGTGGCGGTCTTGGTGGTGATGATACTTATATGCTAGTGATGTTTCTTATTGTTGTTTGTGAGATTCTTATATGCTTTGGTGGTGATGATACTTATATGTTTATGCTTTGCGATGCTTCTTATGATGTGTGATGATGAATTTGTTGTGTGATGCTGCTCCTTATTGTTATGTGATGCATATATTGTTGTATGATCCTTATATATGATGTATATATTCAAATGAATTGAGCTGAGACAAAACAGAAAAAAGAAAAAAAGCAGATAGAAACTATGCCGACGGCTAGGCCGTCGGCATAGAGCTGGCGTGAGCTCCGAGTGGCTGACACGTGGCAGGTCTATGCCGACGGCCTAGCCGTCGGCATAGTTTCAAACTAAGCCGACGGCCAGGCCGTCAGCATAGACCTGCCCCAGGGGTGACGCCTGCTCGACACGTGGCACGTCTATGCCGACGGCCTAGCCGTCAGCATAGTTTCAAACTAAGCCGACGGCCAGGCCGTCGGCATAGACCTGCCACGTGGCGAGCAGGCATTGGTCAGCACTTGACGGCGGCCGCCGTTAGGAGGTAACGTTGCCGACGGCCAGGGCCGTCGGCATAAATGTATGGACACCGTCGGGATAGGGCCTATGCCGACGGCCTCCCGGGCTACGCCGACGGCCCTATGCCGATGGGGCCCGTCGGCATAGGCCTGTCCCGACGGCCAATCAGGGCTATGCCGACGGCCAGGGCCGTCGGCATAGGGTGCGATTCCGGTAGTGGCGCCGACAGCGGCAGCGACACGTCGTGGAGGACGGGGTCCTCCTGCAGCACGTTGCATACAAGGATGCCTCGCCAGAGGTCGACCCAGCCGACCATGCCGCGCCCGAGCGTGATCACCTTCGCCGTCTTGTGCTACCGGCCACGGCCCTTGTTAAATTTTGGTTCAAATTCTACCGTATTGGACTAGACGTAGTACATACGGTGTGGGATTTGCATTGGTACCGATGCGTACGAGTACAACTCGTTTACTTGTCCTACAAGGACTCTTATGTGTTGCCCCTCATATATACCCCATGTAGTCGCACCTCAGAGGTCTGTCGTCTCGTGCTTGTAATACTCCTCCATCATAGTGATTGCGTCTTCGTACGTCCGTGGTTTTCTCCCGCAATGGTTTCCACATAAAAATCCGTGTCTCTCGTGTCTCGTTTATTCTCGTTATTATTTAACAAGTGGTATACAAAGCCAAGTTTCAGATACAAGATTTGAGAACGAGAGAATTAGGGTTGCAGGTCCGTGTCGCCGCTGCGCGCGACCAGGCGATCCGCCGATACGAAGCCGCACCAATTTCTACTGCCGCCGCACGTCGCCGAAACCGACAGGCGACAGGAGTTCCTCGCTGCCACGTCTTCCGTCTACTCCAAGTCCCAATGCGACCTGCTGTCGCTACTGATCCAGTACGCAGCGCCCCGTGTGCTGCTCCTGAGAAATCAACCATCGTTGCTGCTGCTAGTACTACTTTTCCGGCGTGAAGACCGAAGCCACTTCATCGAGTATTAGTTGAATACTACTCACGTGAAGACAAGATCCATCGGTGGTAGTACTTGTACTGCTTCACAGGTTACGTGGTCCGATTAATTTTTGGAGTGCTACTCACCTGAAGCTACGTACCTGATCGGCTAGTACTCTGTACTAGTTTGCTCTTTCACCGCTGATTGCTATATCCATCCAAAGACATACCAGGTGCTATTTACTCTGTTTTTTGTTTGCTCCACATATTAATTCTATCAAGAAATTTTTCTACCGGCTTGTACTACTTTGTGTGCACAGATTTGATCGACTCATGGCTTCCATGAAGTACGATTTTCCGCTGCTGGATCGTGACACAAGGTTTACCCTATGGCAAGTCAAGATGTGGGTGTTGTTGGCATAGTCCGACTATGATGAAGCACTGGATAGTTTTGGGAAGAACCGAATTCAGGACTGGACTGCTGAGGAGAAAAGAATTGATTGTAAGGCTTTGTTAAAAATTCAACTCCATTTGCATAATAATATTTTGTAGGAAGTTTTGAGCGAGAAAACTGCCGCCGCTTTATGGTTAAAGCTGGAAGGGATTTGCATGACAAAAGATATCACCAGTAAGATGCATCTGAAGCAAAAATTATTCCTGCACAGGTTACCCGAGGGAGGTAATGTTTTGAATCATATTTCGGAATTTAAAGAGATCATATTTGATCTAGCTGCAATGGAGGTTAAGTATGAAGAGGAAGATACTGCTTTAATGTTACTTTGTTCACTGCCAAGTTCTTATACCAATTTTAGAGACACCATATTATACAGTCGTGATACTCTCACGCTTAATGAAGTTTATGAAGCTTTGAACTCTAAGGAGAAGATGAAATTAATGATGCCTCGTGATTATTCAAGTTCATCCCAAGCCGAGGGATTATCTGTTCATGGTAGGACAAAGGAGAAGAACACACATAATGGAAACAGAGGCAAAAGTAAGAACGGCTATAGGGGTCGGTCGCAATCCAGAGACAAGAAATATTGCAGATATTGCAAGAGAGACGGGCATGACATCTCAGAGTGTTTCAAGTTGCAGAACAAGGAAAAGAGGAAAGGTAACAAACAAGGTGAAATTTCTGCTAATGTTGCTCGTGATGATAGTTCCGATGATGCTCTTGTTGTTATTGCTGGATGTGCTGAGACCAATGATGAGTGGGTACTTGACACTGCATACACTTTTCTATGAGTCCACATAGAGATTGGTTTAATACTTTTGATTACACTACTTCTGCTGGTTTCGTTTTGGGTTTTGATAATTCACCATGCACGATTGAAGGCATAGGTTCCGTTCGAATCAAGATGTTTGATGGCACAATCAGAACTTGACAGATGTTCGGTATATTCCGAAGATGAAAAGAAATCTTATCTCTGTTAGTGCCCTTGATGCAAAGGGGTACAAGTATTCAGGTGGAGATAGTGTTTTGAAGGTCACCAAAGGCTCCCTTGTTGTGATGAAAGGTGACTTAAGTTCGACCAATGGTCTTTATTACCTTCGAGGTTCTACCGTTTCAGGTAACGCTACTCCAGTTATTTCAAACAATTCTGATTGTGATGATGCTAACCTTTGGCATATGCGTCTTGGACATATGAGTGAACTTGGTTTAGCAGAGTTCAATAAGAGAGGTCTTCTTGATGGATATGAACCTGGAAAATTGAAATTTTGTGAGCATTGTATCTTCGGTAAGCACAAGAGGGTGAGGTTCAACACTTCGACTCATACAATCGAAGGTATTCTTGATTATGTCCATTCTAATTTATGGGGACCATCTCGCAGAAAGTCACTAGGTGGTGCTAGTTACATGCTGACTATTATTGATGATTATTCGAGAAAAGTTTGGCCTTATTTCTTGAAGCATAAACATGAAGCATTCTCAGCATTTAAGCAGTGGAAGATTATGATTGAAAGACAAACTGAAAAGAAGGTAAAGATACTTCGCACTGATAATGGTATGGAATTCTGTTCTAAGCAATTTAAGAATTATTGCAAGTCTGAAGGCATTGTCAGACACTACACCGTTCCTTATACCCCTCAACAAAACGGTGTTGCTGAGCGCATGAACAGGACCATTATTTTCAGAGCCCGTTGCATGTTGTCTAATGCAGGTTTGCATAGGCGTTTTTGGGCTGAGACCGCTTCCACTGCTTGTTATCTTATTAACCGTTCACCATCTATTGCTCTTAATAAGAAAACTCCAATTGAGGTATGGTCTGGTTCACGTGCTGATTATTCACAGTTGAGAGTTTTTGGTTGCACTGCTTATGCTCATGTTGATAACGGAAAGTTGGAGGCTAGGGCTATTAAGTGCATCTTTCTTGTTTATAAGTCTGGTGTTAAAGATTTTTAATTGTGGAATCCTGAAACCTAGAAGGTGGTTATTAGCAGAAATGTTATCTTTAATGAATATGCTATGTTACATGATGTTCCATCTACTAATATTCCTGTTGAGAGTGAACAGCAGCCTACTATTCAGCAGCCTACTGTTCAGGTGGAGCATGTTATTGAAACAGGTGATACATCTGGTAATGAAATTGTTGATGCACATGATGAACCCGTCGTTAATGATGATCATGTCACTTCCACTCCAAATCAGCCTATTGTTCCACCCAGTTGGAATCTTGCACGTGACAGAGTTAGGCGGGGTATTAATAAACCTGACAGGTTAATTGAAGAGTGCAATATTGTTTCTTTTGCTTTATCTGTTGCAGAAGAAATTGAAGGTAATGCTGAGCCTTCTTCATATTCTGAGGCTATTATTTCTGGTGATAGTAATAAGTGGATGACCGCTATGCATGATGAGATGGAATCACTTGAAAAGAATGGCACTTGGGATTTAGTAAAATTGCCTAGAGAGAAGAAACCTATTCGTTGCAAGTGGGTTTTCAAGAGGAAAGAAGGTGTTTCTCCTAATGATGAGACAAGATATAAAGCAAGGTTAGTTGCTAAAGGTTACAATCAGATTCCAGGTATTGACTATAATGAAGTCTTTTCTCCTGTTGTAAAGCATAGCTCTATTTGCACTTTACTTAGTATTGTTGCCATGCATGATCTTGAGCTTGAACAATTGGATGTTAAAACTGCATTTTTACATGGAGAATTAGAAGAGGATATTTATATGGAACAACCTAAAAGTTTTGTTATCCCTGGAAAAGAAAAGCTTGTCTGTAAGTTAGAGAAATCTCTTTATGGATTGAAGCAATCCCCTAGACAGTGGTACAAGAGATTTGACACCTTTATGCTCTCTCAAGGTTTCAATAGGTCTAATTATGATAGTTGTGTTTATTTGAAAACTGTCAATGGTTCAACTATTTATTTGCTCCTTTATGTTGATGATATGCTTATTGCTGCAAAGAGTATGTCAAAGATTAATGAACTAAAGAAGCAATTGAGTAATGAATTTGAGATGAAGGGTTTGGGTGCAGCAAAGAAAATTCTTGGCATGGAAATATCCAGAGATAGACCGTCTGGAAAAGTATATCTAAGTCAGAAGGGATATATTGATAAAGTTCTTCATCGTTTTAATATGCATAATGCCAAGCCGGTGAGTACACCGTTAGTTGCACACTTCAAATTGTCATCATCTTTATGTCCTAAGTCAGATTTTGATATTGAGTACATGTCTAGAGTTCCCTATTCAAGTGCGGTTGGTTCACTTATATATGCCATGGTTTGTTTTCGTCCTGGCTTATCATATGCATTGAGTATTGTCAGTAGATACATGGCTAATCCTGGAAAAGAGAATTGGAAAGCAGTTCAGTGGATTTTCCGATACCTGCGAGGTACTTCTAATGCTTATTTACAGTTTGGGAAAACTGGAGATGGACTTGTTGGTTTTGTTGATTCTGATTTTGCTGGTGATTTGGATAAGAGAAGATCACTCACATGTTATGTTTTCACCATTGGTGGTTGTGCTGCGAGTTGGAGAGCAACTTTGCAGTCTATTGTGGCTTGTTCCACTACTGATGCGTAGTATATGGCTATTTCTGAGGCATGCAAAGAAGCTATCTGGTTGAAAGGTTTGTACACTGAGTTTTGTGGAGATTCATCTTGCCCTACCATATTTAGTGACAGTCAAAGTGCTATATATCTTACCAAGAATCCAATGTACCATGAGAGAATAAAGCACATTGATGTCAGATATTACTATATTCGAGATGTTGTTGCTGAAGGTGATTTGAAGGTATGCAAGATAAGTACTCATGATAATCCTGCTGATATGATGACAAAGCCAGTTCCGACCAATAAGTTTGAGCTTTGCTCAGGCTTAGTTGGTATTTCTCATTAGTCCTATGGACTTTGACACACAAGGTGTTTATGCTGATTTGGATGGAGTTATTCACTTTCTTCGACTACTGGAGAGAATTTGGCTCAAGGTGGAGATTGTTAAATTATGGTCCAAATTCTACCGTATTGGACTAGATATAGTACATACAGTGTGGGCTTTGCGTTGGTACCGACGCGTACGAGTACAACTCGTTTACTTGTCCTACAAGGACTCTTATGTGTTGCCCCTCATATATACCCCATGTAGTCGCACCTCAGATGGTCTGTCGTCTCGTGCTTGTAATACTCCTCCATCATAGTGATTGCGCCTTCGTGCGTCCGTGGTTTTCTCCCACAAGGGTTTCCACGTAAAAATCCGTGTCTCTCGTGTCTCGTTTATTCTTGTTATTATCTAACAGCCCACGGGGCACACGCTGTCCCTCAGTGGCTCCGCCACCGACAGCACCTTGGAGGTCCACCCATCGTGAGCTTTGGAGGAGCGGTACAGGTGGAGGTCGAACTCCGTCTCGTTTATGACCGTGTCATTGTCCTCCTCGTCGCACATGCTTGTGAGAGCGGCCACGGCGTACCCATCGTCATCTTCGTCGTCGTAGATGAAGCTCAGGAGGGCGACCTCCTGGTCGCCGAAGGAGTTGGGGTAGGGATGTGGAAGAAGCTCCAACGATGGGTTCCGGGGGTGCGCCTGGTAGAGGAAGTAGTCCCGGTAACGCGGATACACAGAAAGGCAGAAGAGGATGAGATTGGCCTCGGCGCTGATGACCCTGGGAGCCATCAGGTAGTTGGATGGTTCAACACCCGGGATGTGGACGCAGAAGTGGGAGACGTGGGGCGGGCGGGCGGTGCAGAAGGACACCTCGACGCGGTAGCCGGTGCCGGTGGAGCTCTCGGCTAAGGTGGCGTTGGGGCATCTGGCGATGTAGCCCAGGGTATTGAGGAGGACCCAGTTAGGGGCGTCGCGGCCTTCGCCCTCGGGTAGTGGAGGAGGACTCAGGGCGGCGGCCATGGCGTCCGGACGAGATTAGGCGGCGGCGCAGATGGTAAACCCTATTCTAACTAAGCAGTGTTTTTTTAGCAGTGCAAATCCCACAAAGGGCATAATTATGTTTTTTTTGTTGCGCAAATAATACCCTCACGAATGAAGAGGTATACAACATAAAATTTGTAAAAGGAAAGTGTGGCCTCGCAGACTTCACACCAAGATGAGAGGTGGCATGGGGTTCAAAGATTTTCATGTCCTTAACCAGGCCTTGCTCGCCCCGATACGCTTGGCAACTCCTAACTAAACCATACAGCTTGTGTGCACGGGTTTTAAAGACGTGATACTGCTAGGGCAAGCGACTCAAGGATACGGTCTTCTCCGACAATGCCTCTTCCATCTGGCAAGCAATTCAATACGGCCTGCTGAAACAAGGGCTTGTGTGGCGTGTCGGGAATGGCAAGATGATCCACATATGAAGGGATCGTCGTTGGTTGCCGAGAGAGCACTCTGGCAAGCCGATCACTCGGCATGGTCCATGCCGGTTGTGACGTGTGGCGGAGCTCCTAGATGGCAACGCTACTACATCAACACTTCTTGCGGCCGAGATCGACACAATCTCTTGCATCCGGCCTTCCCCACGCACAAGTGAGGATGTTCTGGCATGGGCATACGAGAAAATCGGCAACTTCATGGTGCGGTCTGCCTACCCTTGGACTTGTGTGAGCATCCATCAGCTTCCTCTACGAGCAGGGCAACGGATGAATGTTGCGCCGTCTGCAAGACTATATGGGGGTGCCCTGCTTCCCCTAAGATACATGTATTTGCATGGAGACTTGCCACATGGGATAGTAATCTTTCTCATCATGTTGAGCCCTCTAATATTTGTCTCTATGTGTTATGGAAGGCGAGGACACCTTTCATACATTCCGATGGTACCCTCGTGCGAGAGCTCTTTGGCGGGTCAAGGCAGAAAACTAGCCCCTGCCGGATGTTGATTCCGTCCGTAACACAGGGCCGGAGTGGCAGCTGGACGTCCTTGCTGATCTACCTGAGACGATGAGAATGGTGCTGCTCATGACCCTTTGGCGTCCTGGCATGTTTGAAATGACATCACACACGGGAAGGACGCACCTTAACAAATGAAGCATCATGCAGATTTCTTTCGAGCTAGTATATCTCATAGCTGTTGTGTATAATGCTCTTTGTCAACGCTGATACGTTCGACTTCTTCCCATAATGATGTTTTGTCCTGAGTAATATATACATTCCCGCATTTTCCCGCCAAAAAAATTCGATCACGAACGATCCATTAATAACAAAATTGCAGAATGAAATACTTCGATTTTTTCATATGCTCGCAATCAAGAACAGTGTGGTGTTGAGATTTTACGTACCGTGATAGCTACTTGTGCGGTGTGGAGATTGCTCTACATAATTGTGTTAATCAAAGGTTCGCCATGCATGTTCTCTATAATCCGTTTTCTTCCACGTATGCTGACCCAGTAAATATTCAATATTTAATAATTAAAAAATGCCGCAGGTTGAGGGTTCAAGCCCCTCCGGGACCAATATTTTTAAAATTATGCACGTAATGAGCTTGCAATTCATATTAATTTCAATATTTAAAAGTTAAATAATATTCATAATTGTTTAGGTCTTGTAGCTCAATTGGTTAGAGCGTCGGTCTTATCAACCGCAGGTTGAGGGTCCAACCCCATCCGAGACCAAACTTTTTTCAGAAAGAAACAATCACGCACGTTATTTATTGCTGAGGTTTCGTTGCTCAACTGCTTAGAGCATCCTTATATGCCGTAGACAAATCTTAAAAAAATAGTATGCACATAAGTTCTTTTTTACATTGCATTTAGTACAAGGTTCCCTCGGAACAAAATATTATTTATATTTCAAGCTATTTTGAATCATTTTTATTCTTAAAAAATCATAATGGAATAGTAGGATGGAAAAAAAGGAAAGAGCAAAAAGAGAAAGTGTGGAAAAAATGACAAGAAGTTGGAACATCAATTTGAAAGAGCTTGTACGTGTAATTTCGGCATCGCTTTGCAAAAGGCTTGTAATAGACGCTATTGCTGTGGTTTTGTTGCTCAACTGCTTAGAGCATCCTTTTATGCCGTAGACAAATCTTTTTCTTTTCGTTTATAAATAATTATGCAAGTAAGTTTTTTTACATTGCCCTTAGTACAAGGTTCCCTCGGAACAAATATTATTTACTTTAAGCTATTTTGGATCTTTCTTATTCTTAAAAAATATGAAATAGAATGGTATGATGGAAAAAAGAAAAGAAAAAAGTGTGAAAAAATGACAAGAAGATATTGGAACATTAATTTGAAAGAGCTTGTACATGTAATTTCGTCATCGCTTTGCAAAAGGCTACTAACTAGCGTCTTTTTTTAAACGGTATAGATGCAAACACTCATACATAGACACATACACTTATCCCTATAAACGCACACACACATGCCCTACTCATATGAACACCTTCGAGAGACTGAGTCAGCACGTCATCTTGAGATTGACGTTCGTGGTCGAAGGAAACGTCTCCTCCCACTGAACGCGCATCATGGGAAGGCTTGATGGGCTGGGTATACGACCAACGGTGTCAAGTCTAGGACTTAAAGCTTGGTGGGCTGGGATACCATTTTTCTCCTAACAATTAAACCACAAATTGATTTGCTAACAAGCGTCTTTTTACAAAGCAAATTCGTGTCAGGTGCAGAAATATGTCTTTGTCAAGGATGTGTAGAAGAGCAATGAATGGAGCAAACCTTGGGCCAAAAGAAAAAATCCGCCAAAGAGAAAACTTTTAGGGCCTCTTTGATTCGTAGGATTGCAAAAACACAGGAATAGGAAAAACGTAGGATTGAAATGGCATGTCCATTGGATCCCTATAGGATTTGAGTTTGTTTGATTGTGGCATGGGGAAAGCAAAGGATTTCTTCCAAGAGGTTGGAGTGGATGTTAGAATTCCTGTGAAATGCAGTACAAATAAATCCTTAGGAAAAAATCCTACAAGATTCAATCCTACGAATCAAACGACCAACGTAGGAAAAATTCCTAAGGATTCCAATCCTTCAAAAATCCTATAAAGATCCTTTGAATCAAAGAGACCCTTAGAGCCTATAACTAGGAAACGTCTCCTCTCACTGAACGCGCATCATGGGAAGGCTTGATGGGCTGGGGATACGACCAACGGTGTCAAGTCTAGGACTTAAAGCTTGATGGGCTGGGATACCATTTTTCTCCTAACAATTAAACCACAAATTGATTTGCTAACAAGCGTCTTTTGACAAAGCAAATTCGTGTCAGGTGCAGAAATATGTCTTTGTCAAGGATGTGTAGAAGAGCAATGAATGGAGCAAACCTTGGGCCAAAAGAAAAAATCCGCCAAAGAGAAAACTTTTAGCGCCTATAACTACCTTTAAAAGATCACGTGAAGACATACAAAACATTTTTTTTCGGATGAAGACATACAAAATATGACTCAGTTGTACAACTTTTTTTTATCATAAAGTGAAATACTAAAATATTCAAATCATTGCATCTGGGAAATCAAGCGAACAACTCCAAATATATAGTGCTAGTTTCGCACATGTTGTGTTTCATATAAGCATGTGCACAGTTGAAACAATGCATTTAGCGACCGGTGTGAATTGCTAAAATGTACCATGTGAAACAGTTGACATATTGCACACTTTTGGACACTCCAACCCGTATGCGTAATTATCACATCAAGAATTGTTCAACCGCGGGAATTTAGAGCGATGGAGTACTAATAATTGTTGTTGATTGTATCAGAATTCTAACCACCTTTCAAGGCGCCAATATAATGTTGGGAAACGTAGCATGCAATTTCAAAAAAATTCCTACGATCACGCAAGATCTATCTAGGAGATGCATAGCAACGAGAAGGGGAGAGTGTGTCCATGTACCGTTGTAGACTAAAAGCGGAAGCGTTAGCTTAACGCGGTTGATGTAGTCGAACATCTTCGCGATCCAACCGATCAAGCACCGAACGTACGGCACCTCCGAGTTCAGCACACGTTCAGCTCAATGACGTCCCTCGAACTCTTGATCCAGCAGAGGGTCGAGGGAGAGTTTCGTCAGCACGACGACGTGGTGACAGTGATGGTGAAGTGATCCGCACAGGTCTTCGCCTAAGTACTACATGAATATGACCGGAGGCGTAAACTGTGGAGGGGGGCGCCGCACACGGCGAACAATGTCTATTGTGTGTTCTAGGCGCTCCCTCCCCATATATATATAGGTGGGAGGGGGAGGGGACAGCGATGGAGCGCCCCAAGTAGGAGGAATCCTACTTGGGGGCCTCCTCCAATTTGGCCTCCCCCTTTCCTTATCTCCGGAGGGGGAAAGGAAAGAGGGGAGATGGGAAAGGAAGGGGGAATCCTATTCCCTCTATTTCCTTTCCTCCTCCCCTTTTCCTTTATCCACTTAGATCAGCCCATACGGGGGCGCACCAGCCCACAAGGGGCTGGTCTGTCCCGCCCTAGGCCCAATAAGGCCCATATCTTGGCCGGGGAGTGCCCGGAACCCCTTCCGGTGACCCGATACGTACCTGGTACCCCCAGAACACTTCCGGTGTTCCAATACTATCGTCCTATATATGAATCTTTACCTCTCGACCATTTCGAGACTCCTCGTCATGTTCGTGATCTCATCTGGGACTCCGAACAATATTCGGTCACCAAATCACATAACTCATATAATACAAATCATCATCGAACGTTAAGCGTGCGGACCCTACGG
Organism: Triticum dicoccoides; assembly: GCF_002162155.2. Taxonomy (NCBI): domain Eukaryota; kingdom Viridiplantae; phylum Streptophyta; class Magnoliopsida; order Poales; family Poaceae; genus Triticum; species Triticum dicoccoides. The sequence continues at coordinate 101,252,961 of NC_041382.1, read as the reverse complement.
GTTCGAGAACTATGTAGACATGACCGAGACACCTCTCCGGTCAATAGCCAATAGCGGAACCTGGATGCTCATATTGGTTCCTACATATTCTACGAAGATCTTTATCGGTCAAACCGTAATGACAACATACGTTGTTCCCTTTGTCATCGGTATGTTACTTGCCCGAGATTCGATTGTCGGTATCATCATACCTAGTTCAATCTCGTTACTGGCAAGTCTCTTTACTCATTCCGTAATGCATCATCCCGCAACTAACTCATTAATCATATTGCTTGCAAGGCTTATAGTGATGAGCATTACCGAGAGGGCCCAGAGATACCTCTCTGATACACGGAGTGACAGTTCCTAATATCGATCTATACCAACTCAGCAAACACCATCGGAGACACCTGTAGAGCATCTTTATAATCACCCAGTTACGTTGTGACGTTTGATAGCACACAAGGTGTTCCTCCGGTATTCAGGAGTTGCATAATCTCATAGTCAGAGGAACATGTATAAGTCATGAAGAAAGCAATAGCAATAAAACTAAATGGTCATTATGCTAAGCTAACGGATGGGTCTTGTCCATCACATCATTCTCCTAATGATGTGATCACGTTCATCAAATGGCAACACATGTCTATGGTCAGGAAACTTAACCATCATTGATTAATGAGCTAGTCAATAATCTATATCACATCACCATGTGATTAACACCAATAGTTCACATCACCATGTGATTAACACCCATAGTTCACATCGCCATGTGACCAACACCCAAAGGGTTTACTAGAGTCAATAATCTAGTTCACATCGCTATGTGATTAATACCCAAAGAGTAATAAGGTGTGATCATGTTTTGCTTGTGAGAGAAGTTTAGTCAATGGGTCTGTCACATATAGAGCCATATGTATTTTGCAAATTTTCTATGCCTACAATGCCCTACATGGAGCTACCCTAGCTAATTGCTCCCACTTTCAATATGTATCCAGATTGAGACTCAGAGTCATCTAGATCGGTGTAAAAGCTTGCATCGACGCAACTCTTTACGATGAACTCTTTATCACCTCCATAACCGAGAAATGTCTCCTTAGTCTTCTAAGGATAATTTTGACCGCTGTTCAGTGATCCACTCCTGGATCAATATCGTACCCCCTTGCCAAATTCATGGCAAGGTACACAATAGGTTTGGTACACGGCATAGCATACTTTATAGAACCTATGGCCGAGGCATAGGGAATGACTTTCATTCTCTTTCTATTTTCTGTCGTGGTCGTGTTTTGAGTCTTACTAAACTTTAAACCTTTCAACACAGGCAAGAACTCTTTCTTTGACTGTTCCATTTTGAACTACTTCAAAATCTTGTCAAGGTATGTACTCATTGAAAATCTTATCAAGCATCTTGATCTATCTCTATAGATCTTGATGCCCAATATGTAAGTAGCTTCACCGAGGTATTTCTTTTGAAAAATTCTTATTCAAGTATCTTTTTATGCCATCCAGAAAATTCTACATCATTTCTGATCAACAATATGTCATTCACATATACTTATCAGAAAGGCTGTAGTGCTCCCACTCACTTTCTTGTAAATACAGGCTTCACCGCAAGTCTGTATAAAACTATATGCTTTGATCAACTTATCAAAGTGTATATTCCAACTCTGAGATGCTTGCACTAGTCCATAGATGGATCGCTGGAGCTTGCACATTTTGTTAGTACCTTTAGGATTGACAAAACCTTCTGGTTGTATCAGATACAACTCTTTTTTAATAAATCCATTAAGGAATGCAGTTTTGATATCCATTTGCCAAATTTCATAAAATGTGGCAATTGCTAACATGATTCGGACAGACTTAAGCATCGCTACGAGTGAGAAAATCTCATCGTAGTCAACACCTTGAACTTATCAAAAACTTTTTGCGACAATTCGAGCTTTATAGGTAGTGAAACTACTATCAGCGTCTGTCTTCCTCTTTAAGATCCATTTATTCTTAATGGCTTGACGGTCATCGGGCAAGTCGATCCAAAGTCCACACTTTGTTCTCATATATGGATCCCATCTCAGATTTCATGGCCTCAAGCCATTTCATAGAATCTAAGCTCATCATCGCTTCCTCATAGTTTGTAGGTTCGTCATGGTCAAGTAACATGACCTCCAGAACAGGATTACTGTACCACTCTCACTACTGGAATCAGCTTCTTTGCCGTCCGCCATGGCTGACGGCAAAGGCATGGTTCACGGACGGCAAACCTCTTTGTCGTCCGCCAGCAGACGACAAACTTTCCGGATGAAAGGGTGCCAGCAAAGGTCTTCTTTGTCGTCCGCTTTTTAGAAACGGACGACAAAGGATTGTGCCGTCCGCCATCCGATGCCAGCAGACGACAAAGACAACGGACGACAGTGCGGTGGCGTGAGAGCCGTTAGGGGGTTAACGGCGCTCTTTGCCGTCCGCCAGCGGACGACAAAGATTCAAATCACTTTGCCATCCGCTGGCACACGGCAAAGAGCTCAGCTAGGCAGTACTGTGAAGCTGCCACGTGGCCAGCTATGCCGTCTGCTGGCAGACGGCAAAGTGATTTGAATCTTTGCCGTCCGCTGGCTGACGGCAAAGTGACCAAACAGGCAGCCAGTGTTCCCAGGTTTCACAGGTAGCTACCACGTGTCCTCTTTGCCGTCTGCTAGCAGTCGGAAAATAGCTTTGCCGTCCGCTAGCAGACGACAAAGAGGTTATTTATCCCCTATTTTTATTTGAATCCATTTAATTTCACAGGAATTCACACACAGATATACATATATATATTTTGTTCGCAGGCACACATAGATATACATATATGATGTATCCAACACACAGATATACACATACATATCTATCTCCATCCATGATAACATACATATATACATAATAAACATAGTTCCATCCATATATACATATTACATATCACAATGTTCATCCAACACATTGTTCCATGCATCCATATAACAAGTTCCATGCTTTTCATCGATACAAACGAAAAAAAAGATAAGGTAAACAAGCACTCCATCCATGCAAGCTTCCATATAGTGAATTAAATCTGCAAAATGGAAACAAGAAAGTTAGAAAAGAAGAAGACTAGAATCAGAAGAAGAAGAAGAAAATGAAGAAGAAGAAGTAAGCATACTTAGATAAAATGGAGCTAACCTAGCTAATTGTGCCATTTTTGAGTGAACTAAGCATATTATGCCATTTTTTATATAACTTAGAGCTAACTTCATTTTGGAGAAGAAGAAGAAAACTAGAAGAAGAAGAAGAAGAAGAAGAAGAAGTCAGAAGAAGAAGTCTTCTTCTTCTTCTTCTTCTTCTCTTCTTTTTCTTCTTCTTCTTTTCTTCCTATTCCTTCTTTTCTTCCTCTTCCTGGATTTTCTTCATCTTATTATGTCATTTGTGGACTAAATAGGCTAAATTATGTCATAAATGGACTAAATAGGCTACATAAGAAGAAAAATGTCATTTTTGAGCTTACCTAGCTAATTATGTTATTTTTTACCTAACTAAGCATATTATGAGATATAACTTAGAGCTAACTTCATTTTGGAGAAGAAGAAGAAGAAGAAGAAAACTAGAAGAAGAAGAAGAAGACTAGAAGAAGAAGAAGAAGTTCTTCTTCTTTTCTTCTCCTTCTTTCTTCCTTGATTTTCTTCATCTTATTATGTCATTTGTGGACTAAATAGGCTAAATTATGTCATAAACGGACTAAATAGGTTAAATAAGAAGAAAAATGCCATTTTTAGCTTACCTAGCTAATTATGCCATTTTGACCTAACTAAGCATATTATGCCATTTTTATATAACTTAGAGCTAACTTCATTTTGGAGAAGAAGAAGAAGAAGAAGAAGAAGAAGAAGAAGAAGAAGAAGAAGGAGAAGGAGGAGAAGAAGAAGACTAGAAGAAGAAGAAGAAGAAGATCTTCTTCTTCTTCTAGTCTTCTTCTTCTTCTCCTTCTTCTTCTTCTTTTCTTCCTATTCCTTCTTTCCTTCCTCTTCCTTGATTTTCTTCATATTATTATGTCATTTGTGGACTGAATAGGCTAAATTATGTCATAAATGGACTAAACACGCTAAATAAGAAGGAAAATACCGTTATCACGAAGGTGTAGGAATGTTCGGGGCTGCGCGAGTGCCAGACGGAGGTGAAGGACCGTTCGGGGTTCCGGCATTGGAAGAAGGAGTGGTCGATGCTTGTCGGGAGCCATGCTGCACCAAAGATCATTTCCAGTAATGTCTCGTTAGCAAGTTCGCAAACTGAAATGTGAATAGTAGTAAGAAATGACCATTCAAATCAAACTCACCGTGGTCGCGGAGCAATCTGGGGCATCGGCGAAGGGGCCTGGCCGTTTTTCCCATACATGGTCTACACATTTGGTTCTCACGAGTCAGTCATATTAGATAGTAATGCGAACATTACGTGCATGATTGGGCTTATTAATATGCATGAGAAACGTACCACGATGAGCTCGTATAGGGCCCGGTTAGTGCTGTCGTTCTGGTTCCTCTCCTCCTCCAACAGCTTAGCCGTCTTCTCCTCCATCTCCCTCTGCTTCTCCTCTGCCTCCCTTTGTGCCTCCCTTTTTGCCTCCTCCACAAGCGCCTTTGTCTTCAATCTCTCTTTCTCAACAATAATCTACAACACACCACTCCTCGTTAGCATCATGTAATCATCGACGGACGCACACACAATGTAATGGAGGAAAGGTGAGAGAGTCCGTATAACTAACCTCCATGGCGATCTCCACGGGCCGTGCACGAGGCGTAATCTCAGGATTAGAGCTACTCAGGCGCTTCTTGATCTGCGGGAGAGTCTTAGGACAACATATCAGTCCATCACCAATGGCTTGAGAGCCATGGGACCTCCCGCCACCAGATATCATCACCAGCTCTGTATCAAAAGGATCTTGGCTCGGGTTAAAGTCCTCCCCTTTCATCGCCTTCCCCTTGTCTCTGTAACACACAAGCTTGTGGTGGGAGGTCTTGTTGGTGAAGTTCCCTGGATCATCTAGGTCAGACTCCGTGAATGGCTTGGCCTTCTTGTACGGGTCCATATGGGCCATGCCATAGAGGTCGAACAGACCTGGCACAGGCTTCTTGTGGTGGTGCGCCTGAGAGAGAGAGAGAGAGAGAGAGAGAGAGAGAGAGGAACAAAATATTAGTTAAGGGCTCAAGCTAGCATGAAGAATGATATTGCTATGTAAATAGGTCTTTTTGGAGCTAAGAAAGGTTATTATGCCATTTTTGACCAAAGTATTAGTTATGTCATTTTTGAGGAAAATAAGCTAAGTTTAGGTCATTTTAGAGGTAACCAAGATTATTATGCCATTTTTACCAAAGTATGCTAATTATGTCATTATTGAGCTATCCAAGGTTATTATGTCATTTTAGAGCTAACTATAGCATATTAAGTCATTTTATAGAGCTATCTAAGGTTATTATGTCATTTTAGAGCTAAATATGGCATAAATGAACTATCCAAGGTAGTTATGCCATTTTTTAACTAACTAAGCATATTAATTAAGTCATTTTGGAAGGGATAAATGCTAGCATGAAGAATGAATTGCATGAATCATGTAGCAAACCACATACCCAGTTATCCCCGTACTCAAACAGGTTGGAGCTCCCTTGATGGTGTGGCACACCTTCCATTTGGTCGCGCTTATCCTTGGCCTTTTGGTGTTCGACTTTCCATTGGTTAGAGCACCACACATCCACCAATGCCACGCAATAGTCCATCTTATCCACACACCATCTCGGGGGCACCTAAGTGAGTTAAGAGAAATTTCAGCGCTACGCCTACGAATCAAATCAAGAAAATTAAGTTCAAGGCCTTAAGAATAGGTAATTACCTGCATGTACTTCTGAAGGAAATATGCCCTAGAGGCAATAATAAAGTTATTATTTATTTCCTTATATCATGATAAATGTTTATTATTCATGCTAGAATTGTATTAACCGGAAACATAATACATGTGTGAATACATAGACAAACAAAGTGTCACTAGTATGCCTCTACTTGACTAGATCGTTAATTAAAGATGGTTATGTTTCCTAACCATAGACATGAGTTGTCCTTTGATTAACGGGATCACATCACTAGGAGAATGATGTGATTGACTTGACCCATTCCGTTAGCTTAGCACTTGATCGTTTAGTATGTTGCTATTGCTTTCTTCATGACTTATACATGTTCCTATGACTATGAGATTATGCAACTCCCGTTTGCCGGAGGAACACTTTGTGTGCTACCAAACGTCACAACGTAACTGGGTGATTATAAAGGAGCTCTACAGGTGTCTCCAAAGGTACATGTGAAGGAAATATGCCCTAGAGGCAATAATAAAGTTATTATTTATTTCCTTATATCATGATAAAAGTTTATTATTCATGCTAGAATTGTATTAACCGAAAACATAATACATGTGTGAATACATAGAAAAACAGAGTGTCACTAGTATGCCTCTACCTGACTAGCTCGTTAATCAAAGATGGTTATGTTTCCTAACCATGGACAAAGAGTTGTTATTTGATTAACAGGATCACATCATTAGTTGAATGATCTGATTGATATGACCCATTCCATTAGCTTAGCACCCGATCGTTTAGTATGTTGCTATTGCTTTCTTCATGACTTATACATGTTCCTATGACTATGAGATTATGCAACTCCCGTTTACCAGAGGAACACTTTGTGTGCTACCAAACATCACAACGTAACTGGGTGATTATAAAGGAGCTCTACAGGTGTCTCCAAAGGTACATGTTGGGTTGGCGTATTTCGAGATTAGGATTTGTCACTCCGATTGTCGGAGAGGTATCTCTGGGCCCTCTCGGTAATGCACATCACTTAAGCCTTGCAAGCATTGCAACTAATGAGTTAGTTGCGGGATGATGTATTACAGAACGAGTAAAGAGACTTGCCGGTAACGAGATTGAACTAGGTATGGGATACCGAAGATCGAATCTCGGGCAAGTAACATACCGATGACAAAGGGAACAACGTATGTTGTTATGCGGTTTGACCGATAAAAGATCTTCGTAGAATATGTAGGAACCAATATGAGCATCCAGGTTCCGCTATTGGTTATTGACCGGAGACGTGTGTCGGTCATGTCTACATTGTTCTCGAACCTGTAGGGTCCGCACGGTTAAGGTTACGATGACCGTTATATTATGAGTTTATGCATTTTGATGTACCGAAGGTTGTTCGGAGTCCCAGATGTGATCACGGACATGATGAGGAGTCTCGAAATGGTCGAGACATAAAGATTGATATATTGGAAGCCTATGTTTGGATATCGGAAGTGTTCCGGGTGAAATCGGGATTTTACCGGGGTACCGGGAGGTTACCGGAACCCCCCGGGAGCTATATGGGCCTTAATGGGCCTTAGTGGAAGAAGAGGAGAGGCAGCCAGGGCTGGGCCGCGCGCCCCTCCCCCTAGTCCGAATAGGACAAGGAGAGAGGGGGCCGGCGCCCCCCTCCTTCTCTCTCTCTCTTTTCCCACCTCGTGAATCCTATTCCAACTAGGATTGGGGGAGAAGTCCTACTCCCGGAGGGAGTAGGACTCCTCCTGGCGCGCCCTATGATGGCCGGCCGGCCTCCCCCTCTTGAACCTTTATATACGGAGGCAGGGGCACCCCAGAGAGACAAGTTGATCCACATGATCTTATTCTTAGCCGTGTGCGGCGCCCCCTGCCACCATAGTCCTCGATAATATTGTAGCGGTGCTTAGGCGAAGCCCTACGACAGTAGTACATCAAGATCGTCACCACGCCGTCGTGCTGACGGAACTCTTCCCCGACACTTTGCTGGATCGGAGTCCGAGGATCGTCATCGAGCTGAACATGTGCTAGAACTCAGAGGTGCCGTAGTTTCGGTGCTTGATCGGTCGGGTCGTGAAGACGTACGACTACATCAACCAAACGCTTCTGTTGTCGATCTACCAGGGTACGTAGATCATACTCTCCCCTCTCGTTGCTATGCATCACCATGATCTTGCGTGAGCGTAGGATTTTTTTTGAAATTACTACGAAACCCAACAGTGGCATCCGAGCCTAGGTTTTTTTTATGTTGATGTTATATGCACGAGTAGAACACAAGTGAGTTGTGGGCGATATAAGTCATACTGCTTACCAGCATGTCATACTTTGGTTTGGCGGTATTGTTGGACGAAGCGGCCCGGACCAACATTACGCGTACGCTTACGCGAGACCGGTTCTCCCGACGTGCTTTGCACATAGGTGGCTTGCGTGTGACAGTTTCTCCAACTTTAGTTGAACCGAGTGTGGCTACGCCCGGTCGTTGCGAAGGTTAAAACAGCACCAACTTGACAAACTATCATTGTGGTTTTGATGCGTAGGTAAGATTGGTTCTTGCTTAAGCCCGTAGCAGCCACGTAAAACATGCAACAACAAAGTAGGGTACGTCTAACTTGTTTTTGCAGGGCATGTTGTGATGTGATATGGTCAAGACATGATGCTAAATTTTATTGTATAAGATGATCATGTTTTGTAACCGAGTTATCGGCAACTGGCAGGAGCCATATGGTTGTCGCTTTATTGTATGCAATGCAATCGCGTTGTAATGCTTTACTTTATCACTAAGCGGTAGCGATAGTCGTGGAAGCATAAGATTGGCGAGAAGACAACAATGCTACGATGGAGATCAAGGTGTCGCGCCGGTGATGATGGTGATCACGACGGTGCTTCGGAGATGGAGATCACAAGCACAAGATTATGATGGCCATATCATATCACTTATATTGATTGCATGTGATGTTTATCTTTTATGCATCTTATCTTGCTTTGATTGACGGTAGCATTATAAGGTGATCTCTCACTAAATTATCAAGAAGTGTTCTCCTTGAGTATGCACCCTTGTGAAAGTTCTTCGTGCTGAGACACCACGTGATGATCGGGTGTGATAAGCTCTACGTTCACATACAACGGGTGCAAGCCGGTTTTGCACACGCGGATTACTCGGGTTAAACTTGACGAGCCTAGCATATGCAGATATGGCCTCGGAACACTAAGATCGAAAGATCGAGCGTGAATCATATAGTAGATATGATCAACATAGTGATGTTCACCAATGAAACTACTCCATCTCACGTGATGATCGGACATGGTTTAGTTGATTTGGATCACGTAATCACTTAGAGGATTAGAGGGATGTCTATCTAAGTGGGAGTTCTTTAAGTAATATGATTAATTGAACTTAAATTTATCATGAACTTAGTACCTGATAGTATCTTGCTTGATTATGTATGATTGTAGATAAATGGCCCGTGTTGTTGTTCCGTTGAATTTTAATGCGTTCCTTGAAGAAGCAAAGTTGAAAGATGATGGTAGCAATTACACGGACTGGGTCTGTAACTTGAGGATTATCCTCATTGCTGCACAGAAGAATTACGTCCTAGAAGCATCGCTGGGTGCCAGGCCTGCTGCTGGAGCAACACCAGATGTTGTGAACGTCTGGCAGAGCAAAGCTGATGACTACTCGATAGTTCACTGTGCCATGCTTTACGGCTTAGAACCGGGACTTCAACGACGTTTTGAACGTCATGGAGCATATGAGATGTTCCAGGAGTTGAAGTTAATATTTCAAGCAAATGCCCGGATTGAGAGATATGAAGTCTCCAATAAGTTCTATAGCTGCAAGATGGAGGAGAACAGTTCTGTCAGTGAGCATATACTCAAAATGTCTGGGTATAATAATCACTTGATTCAGATGGGAGTTAATCTTCCAGATGATTGCGTCATTGACAGAATTCTCTAATCACTGCCACCAAGCTACAAGAGCTTCGTGATGAACTATAATATGCAAGGGATGAATAAGACTATTCCCGAGCTCTTCGCAATGCTAAAAGCTGTGGAGGTAGAAATAAAAAAGGAGCATCAAGTGTTGATGGTCAACAAGACCACTAGTTTCAAAAAAAAGGGCAAAGGGAAGAAGAAGGGGAACTTCAAGAAGAACAGGAAGCAAGTTGTTGCTCAAGAGAAGAAACCCAAACCTGGACCTAAGCCTGAAACTGAGTGCTTCTACTGCAAGCAGACTGGTCACTGGAAGTGGAACTGCCCCAAGTATTTGGCGGATAAGAAGGATGGCAAGGTGAACAAAGGTATATGTGATATACATGTTATTGATGTGTACCTTACTAATGCTCGCAGTAGCACCTGGGTATTTGATACTGGTTCTGTTGCTAACATTTGCAACTCGAAACAGGGACTATGGATTAAGCGAAGATTGGCTAAGGACAAGGTGACGATGCGCGTGGGAAATGGTTCCAAAGTTGATGTGATCGCGGTCAGCACGCTACCTCTACATCTACCTTAGGGATTAGTATTAGACCTAAATAATTGTTATTTGGTGCCAGCGTTAAGCATGAACATTATATCTGGATCTTGTTTGATGCGAGACGGTTATTCATTTAAATCAGAGAATAATGGTTGTTCTATTTATATGAGTAATATCTTTTATGGCCATGCACCCTTGAAGAGTGGTCTATTCTTATTGAATCTCGATAGTAGTAACACACATATTCATAATGTTGAAGCCAAAAGATGCAGAGTTGATAATGATAGTGCAACTTATTTGTGGCACTGCCGTTTAGATCATATCGGTGTAAAGCGCATGAAGAAACTCCATACTGATGGACTTTTGGAACCACTTGATTATGAATCACTTGGTACTTGCGAACCGTGCCTCATGGGCAAGATGACTAAAACGCCGTTCTCCGGTACTATGGAGAGAGCAACAGATTTGTTGGAAATCATACATACAGATGTATGTGGTCCGATGAATATTGAGGCTCGTGGCGGATATCGTTATTTTCTCACCTTCACAGATGATTTAAGCAGATATGGGTATATCTACTTAATGAAACATAAGTCTGAAACATTTGAAAAGTTCAAAGAATTTCAGAGTGAAGTTGAAAATCATCGTAACAAGAAAATAAAGTTTCTACGATCTGATCGTGGAGGAGAATATTTGAGTTACGAGTTTGGTGTACATTTGAAACAATGCGGAATAGTTTTGCAACTCACGCCACCCGGAACACCACAACGTAATGGTGTGTCCGAACGTTGTAATCATACTTTACTAGATATGGTGCGATCTATGATGTCTCTTACTGATTTACCGCTATCGTTTTGGGGTTATGCTTTGGAGACGGCTGCATTCACGTTAAATAGGGCACCATCAAAATCCGTTGAGACGACGCCTTATGAACTATGGTTTGGCAAGAAACCAAAGTTGTCGTTTCTGAAAGTTTGGGGCTGCGATGCTTATGTGAAAAAGCTTCAACTTGATAAGCTCGAACCCAAATCGGAGAAATGTGTCTTCATAGGATATCCAAAGGAGACTATTGGATACACCTTCTATCACAGATCCGAAGGCAAGACTTTTGTTGCTAAGTTCGGAAACTTTCTAGAGAAGGAGTTTCTCTCGAAAGAAGTGACTGGGAGGAAAGTAGAACTTGACGAGGTAACTGTACCTGCTCCCTTATTGGAAAGTAGTGCATCACAGAAAACTGTTTCTGTGACACCTACACCAATTAGTGAGGAAGCTAATGATAATGATCATGAAACTTCAGAACAAGATACTACTGAACCTCGTAGATCAACCAGAGTAAGATCCGCACCAGAGTGGTATGGTAATCCTGTTCTAGAAGTCATGCTACTAGATCATGATGAACCTACGAACTATGAAGAAGCGATGGTGAGCCCAGATTCCGAAAAATGGCTTGAAGCCATGAAATCTGAGATGGGATCCATGTATGAGAACAAAGTGTGGACTTTGGTTGACTTGCCCAATGATCGGCAAGCAATTGAGAATAAATGGATCTTCGAGAAGAAGACTGACGCCGACGGTAATATTACTGTCTACAAAGCTCGACTTGTCGCAAAAGGGTTTCGGCAAGTTCAAGGGATTGACTACGATGAGACCTTCTCACCCGTAGCGATGCTTAAGTTTGTCCGAATCATGTTAGCAATTGCCGCATTTTATGATTATGAAATTTGGCAGATGGATGTCAAAACTGCATTCCTGAATGGATTTGTGGAAGAAGAGTTGTATATGATGCAACCGGAAGGTTTTGTCGATCCAAAGGGAGCTAACAAAGTGTGCAAGCTCCAGCGATCCATTTATGGACTGGTGCAAGCCTCTCGGAGTTGGAATAAGCGCTTTGATAGTGTGATCAAAGCATTTGGTTTTATACAGACTTTCGGAGAAGCCTGTATTTACAAGTGAGTGGGAGCTCTGTAGCATTTCTGATATTATATGTGGATGACATATTACTGATTGGAAATGATATAGAATTTCTGGATAGCATAAAGGGATACTTGAATAAGAGTTTTTCAATGAAAGACCTCGGTGAAGCTGCTTACATATTAGGCATAAAGAACTATAGAGATAGATCGAGACGTTTAATTGGACTTTCACAAAGCACATACCTTGACAAGATTTTGAAGAAGTTAAAAATGGATCAAGAAAAGAAAGGGTTCTTGCCTGTGTTACAAGGTGTGAAGTTGAGTCAGACTCAATGCCCGACCACTACAGAAGATAGAGAGAAGATGAAAGATGTTCCCTATGCTTCAGCCATAGGCTCTATCATGTATGCAATGCTTTGTACCAGACCTGATGTGTGCCTTGCTATAAGTCTAGCAGGGAGGTACCTAAGTAATCCAGGAGTGGATCACTGGACAGCGGTCAAGAATATCCTAAAGTACCTGAAAAGGACTAAGGATATGTTTCTCGTATATGGAGGTGACAAAGAGCTCATCATAAATGGTTACGTTGATGCAAGCTTTGACACTGATCCGGACGATTCTAAATCACAAACCGGATACGTGTTTACATTAAATGGTGGAGCTGTCAGTTGGTGCAGTTCTAAACAAAGCGTCGTGGCGGGATCTACGTGTGAAGCGGAATATATAGCTGCTTCGGAAGCAGCAAATGAAGGAGTCTGGATGAAGGAGTTCATATCCGATCTAGGTGTCGTACCTAGTGCATCGGGTCCAATGAAAATCTTTTGTGAAAATACTGGTGCAATTGCCTTGGCGAAGGAATCCAGATTTCACAAGAGAACCAAGCACATCAAGAGACGCTTCAATTCCATCCGGGATCTAGTCCAGGTGGGAGACATAGAGATTTGCAAGATACATACGGATCTGAATGTTGCAGACCCGTTGACTAAGCCTCTTCCACGAGCAAAACATGATCAGCACCAAGGCTCCATGGGTGTTAGAATCATTACTGTGTAATCTAGATTATTGACTCTAGTGCAAGTGGGAGACTGAAGGAAATATGCCCTAGAGGCAATAATAAAGTTATTATTTATTTCCTTGTACCATGATAAAAGTTTATTATTCATGCTAGAATTGTATTAACTGGAAACATAATACATGTGTGAATACATAGAAAAACAGAGTGTCACTAGTATGCCTCTACCTGACTAGCTCGTTAATCAAAGATGGTTATGTTTCCTAACCATGGACAAAGAGTTGTTATTTGATTAACGGGATCACATCATTAGTTGAATGATCTGATTGACATGACCCATTCCATTAGCTTAGCACCCGATCGTTTAGTATGTTGCTATTGCTTTCTTCATGACTTATACATGTTCCTATGACTATGAGATTATGCAACTCCCGTTTACCAGAGGAACACTTTGTGTGCTACCAAATGTCACAACGTAACTGGGTGATTATAAAGGAGCTCTACAGGTGTCTCCAAAGGTACATGTTGGGTTGGCGTATTTCGAGATTAGGATTTGTCACTCCGATTGTCGGAGAGGTATCTTTGGGCCCTCTCGGTAATGCACATCACTTAAGCCTTGCAAGCATTGCAACTAATGAGTTAGTTGCGGGATGATGTATTACAGAACGAGTAAAGAGACTTGCCGGTAACGAGATTGAACTAGGTATGGGATACCGACGATCGAATCTCGGGCAAGTAACATACCGATGACAAAGGGAACAACATATGTTGTTATGCGGTCTGACCGATAAAAGATCTTCGTAGAATATGTAGGAACCAATATGAGCATCCAGGTTCCGCTATTGGTTATTGACCGGAGACGTGTCTCGGTCATGTCTACATTGTTCTCGAACCTGTAGGGTCCGCATGCTTAAGGTTACGATGACAGTTATATTATGAGTTTATGCATTTTGATGTACCGAAGGTTGTTCGGAGTCCCAGATATGATCACGGACATGACGAGGAGTCTCGGAATGGTCGAGACATAAAGATTGATATATTGGAAGCCTATGTTTGGATATCGGAAGTGTTCCGGGTGAAATCGGGATTTTACCGGAGTACCGGGAGGTTACCGGAACCCCCCGGTAGCTATATGGGCCTTAATGGGCCTTAGTGGAAGAAGAGGAGAGGCAGCCAGGGCTGGGCCGCGCGCCCCTCCCCCCTAGTCCGAATAGGACAAGGAGAGAGGGGGCCAGCGCCCCCCTCCTTCTCTCTCTCTCTCTCTCTTTTCCCACCTCGCGAATCCTATTCCAACTAGGATTGGGGGAGAAGTCCTACTCCCGGAGGGAGTAGGACTCCTCCTGGCGCGCCCTATGATGGCCGGCCGGCCTCCCCCTCTTGAACCTTTATATACGGAGGCAGGGGCACCCCAGAGAGACAAGTTGATCCACGTGATCTTATTCTTAGCCGTGTGGGGCGCCCCCTGCCACCATAGTCCTCGATAATATTGTAGCGGTGCTTAGGCGAAGCCATGCGACAGTAGTACATCAAGATCATCACCACGCCGTCGTGCTGACGGAACTCTTCCCCGACACTTTGCTGGATCGGAGTCCGGGGATCGTCATCGAGCTGAACGTGTGCTAGAACTCGGAGGTGCCGTAGTTTCGGTGCTTGATCGGTTGGGTCGTGAAGACGTACGACTACATCAACCAAACACTTCCGTTGTCGATCTACCAGGGTACGTAGATCATACTCTCCCCTCTTGTTGCTATGCATCACCATGATCTTGCGTGAGCGTAGGATTTTTTTTGAAATTACTACGAAACCCAACAACATGTTGGGTTGGCATATTTCAAGATTAGGATTTGTCACTCCGATTGCCGGAGAGGTATCTCTGGGCCCTCTCGGTAATGCACATCACTTAAGCCTTGCAAGCATTGCAACTAATGAGTTAGTTGTGGGATGATGTATTACGGAACAAGTAAAGAGACTTGACGGTAACGAGATTGAACTAGGTATTGAGATACCGACGATTGAATCTCGGGCAAGTAACATACCGATGACAAAGGGAACAACGTATGTTGTTATGCGGTCTGACCGATAAAGATCTTCGTAGAATATGTGGGAGCCAATATGAGCATCCAGGTTCCGCTGGTTATTGACCTGAGACGTGTCTCGGTCATGTGTACATAGTTCTCGAACCCGTAGGGTCCGCACGCTTAAAGTTTTGATGACAGTTATATTATGAGTTTATGAGTTTTGATGTACCGAAGGAGTTCGGAGTCCCGGATGAGATTGGGGACATGACGAGGAGTCTCAAAATGGTCAAGACATAAAGGTCGATATATTGGACGACTATATTCGGACATCGGAAAGGTTCCGAGTGATTCGGGTATTTTCGGGAGTACCGGGGAGTTACGGGAATTCGTATTGGGCCTTAATGGGCCATACGGGAAAGGAGAGAAAGGCCTCAAAGGGTGGCCGCACCCCTCCCCATGGGCTAGTCCGAATTGGACTAGGGAGGGGGGCGCCCGCTTCCTTCCTTCTCCTTTTCCCTTCCCTTTCCTTCCCTCCTACTCCTACTACTTGGAAGGGTCCTAGTTCTATTAGGAAAAGGGGAATCCTACTCCCGGTGGGAGTAGGACTCCCCTAGGGCGCGCCATCGAGAGGGCCGGCCCTCCCCCTCCTCCACTCCTTTATATACGGGGGCAGGGGGCACCCCATAGACACAACAATTGATCCTTGAGATCTATTAGCCATGTGCGGTGCCCCCTTCCACCATAGTTCACCTTGATAATATCGTAGCGGTGCTTAGGCGAAGCCCTGCATTGGTAGAACATCATCATCGTCACCACGCCGTCGTGCTGACGGAACTCTCCCTCAAAGTTTGGCTAGATCGGAGTTCGAGGGACGTCATCGAGCTGAACATGTGCAGAACTCGGAGGTGCCGTGCGTTCGGTACTTGGATCGGTCGGATCATGAAGACCTACGACTACATCAACCGCGTTGTTATAACGCTTCCACTATCGGTCTATGAGGGTACGTAGACAACACTCTCCCCTCTCGTTGCTATGCATCACCATGATCTTGCGTAGGATTTTTTTTGAAATTACTACGTTCCCCAACAGTGGCATCCGAGCCAGGTTTTATGCGTAGATGTCATATGCACGAGTAGAACACAAGTGAGTTGTGGGCGATATAAGTCATACTGCTTACCAGCATGTCATACTTTGGTTCGGCGGTATTGTTGGATGAAGCGGCCCAGACCGACATTACGCGTACGCTTACGCAAGACTGGTTCTACCGACATGCTTTGCACACAGGGGGCTGGCGGGTGTCAGTTTCTCCAACTTTAGTTGAACCGAGTGTGGCTACGCCCGGTCCTTGCGAAGGTTAAAACAACACCAACTTGACAAACTATCGTTGTGGTTTTGATGCGTAGGTAAGAACGGTTCTTGCTAAGCCCGTAGCAGCCACATAAAACTTGCAACAACAAAGTAGAGGACGTCTAACTTGTTTTTGCAGGGCATGTTGTGATGTGATATGGTCAAGACGTGATGCTATATTTTATTGTATGAGATGATCATGTTTTGTAACCAAGTTATCGCCAACTGGCAGGAGCCATATGGTTGTCGCTTTATTGTATGCAATGCAATCGCCCTGTAATGCTTCACTTTATCACTAAGCGGTAGCGATAGTCGTAGAAGCATAAGATTGGCGAGACGACAACGATGCTACGATGGAGATCAAGGTGTCGCGCCGGTGACGATGGTGATCATGACGGTGCTTCGAAGATGGAGATCACAAGCACAAGATGATGATGGCCATATCATATCACTTATATTGATTGCATGTGATGTTTATCTTTTATGCATCTTATCTTGCTTTGATTGACGGTAGCATTATAAGATGATCCCTCACTAAATTATCATAGTAAAAGTGTTCTCCCTGAGTATGCACCGTTGCGAAAGTTCTTCGTGCTGAGACACCACGTGATGATCGGGTGTGATAGGCTCTACGTTCAACTACAACGGGTGCAAAACAGTTGCACACGCAGAATACTCAGGTTAAACTTGACGAGCCTAGCATATAACAAATATGGCCTCGGAACACGGAGACCGAAAGGTCGAGCGTGAATCATATAGTAGATATGATCAACATATTGATGTTCACCAATGAAACTACTCCATCTCACGTGATGACCGGAGATGGTTTAGTTGATTTGGATCACGTGATCACTTAGAGGATTAGAGGGATGTCTATCTAAGTGGGAGTTCTTAAGTAATATGATTAATTAAACTTAAATTTATCATGAACTTAGTCCTGGTAGTATTAGCATATTTATGTTGTAGATCAATAGCTTGCAATGTTGCTCCCCGTTTATTTTGATATGTTCCTAGAGAAAATTGTGTTGAAAGATATTAGTAGCAATGATGCGGATTGGATCTGTGATCTGAGGATTGTCCTCATTGCCGCACAGAAGAATTATGTCCTTGATGCACCGCTAGGTGACGGACCTATTGCAGGAGCAGATGCAGATGTTATGAACGTTTGGCTAGCTCAATGTGATGACTACTTGATAGTTAAGTGCACCATGCTTAACGGTTTAGAATCGGGACTTCAAAGACGTTTTTAACGTCATGGACCATATGAGATGTTCCAGGAGTTGAAGTTAATATTTCAAGCAAATACCCGAGTTGAGAGATATGAAGTCTCCAACAAGTTCTTTAGCTAAAAGATGGAGGAGAATCGCTCAACTAGTGAGCATGTGCTCAGATTGTCTGGGTACTACAATCGCTTGAATCAA
The DNA here is from genome assembly GCF_002162155.2 of Triticum dicoccoides. Classification (NCBI taxonomy): domain Eukaryota; kingdom Viridiplantae; phylum Streptophyta; class Magnoliopsida; order Poales; family Poaceae; genus Triticum; species Triticum dicoccoides. The sequence goes on along the minus strand of NC_041382.1, from coordinate 101,234,945 downwards.
GTGGGAGTTAATCTTCCAGATAAGATAGTGATTGACAGAGTTCTCTAGTCACCATCACCAAGTTAGTAGAACTTCGTGATGAACTATAGTATGCAAGGGATGACGAAAACAATTCCCGAGCTCTTCGTGATGTTGAAATCGAGGAAGGTAGAAATCAAGAAAAGAGCATCAAGTGTTGATGATTGACAAGACCACTAGTTTCAAGAAAAGGGCAAAGGGAAAGAAAGGGAACTTCAAGTAGAATGCCAAGCAAGTTGTCACTCCCGCGAAGAAGCCCAAAGCTGGACCAAAGCCTGAAACTGAGTGCTTACACTGCAAAGGAAATGGTCACTGGAAGTGGAAATGCCCTGAATTTTTGGTGGATAAGAAGGATGGCAAAGTGAATAAGGGTATATTTGATATACAGGTTATTGATGTGTGCCTTACTAGTGTTTATAGTAGCCCCTAAGTATTTGATACTTGTTCGGTTGCTAAGATTAGTAACTCGAAATAGGAGTTACAGAATAAACAAAGACTAGTTGAAGGGGAAGTAACGATGAGTGTTGGAAGTAGTTCCAAGATTGATATGATCATCATCGCACACTCCATATACTTTCGGGATTAGTGTTGAAACTAAATAAGTGTTATTTGGTGTTTGCGTTGAGCATGAATATGATTTGATCATGTTTGTTGCAATACGGTTATTCATTTAAATTAGAGAATAATTGTTGTTCTGTTTACATGAATAAAACCTTCTATGGTCATACACACCAACGAAAATGGTTTGTTGGATCTCGATCATAGTGATACACATATTCATAATATTGAAACCAAAAGATGGAAAGTTAAATAATGATAGTGCAACTCATTTGTGGCACTGCTGTTTAGGTCATACTGGTGTAAAGCACATGAAGAAACTCCATGCTGATGGGATTTTGGAATCACTTGATTATGAATCACTTGATGCTTTCGAACCATGCCTTATGGGCAAGATGACTAAAAACTCTGTTCTCTGGAACAATGGAGCAAACAACTGGCTTATTGGAAATAATACATACTGATGTATGCGATCCGATGAGTGTTAAGGCTCACGGCAAGTATCGTTATTTTCTGACCTTCACAGATGATTTGAGCAGATATGGGTATATCTACTTGATGAAACATAAGTCTGAAACATTTGAAAAGTTCAAAGAATTTCAGAGTGAAGTGGAGAATCATCGTAACAAGAAAATAAAAGTTTCTACGATATGATCGCAGAGGTAAAATATTTGAGTTACGAGTTTGGCCTTCAGTTAAAACAATGTGAAATAGTTTCACTACTCACGCCACCTGGAACACCACAGTGTAATGGTGTGTCCGAACGTCATAACTGTACTTTATTAGATATGGTGCGATCTATGATGTCTCTTACCGATCTACCACTATCGTTTTGGGGTTATGCATTAGAGACAGCTGAATTCACGTTAAATAGGGCACCATCTAAATTCATTGAGACGACGCCGTATGAACTGTGGTTTGGCAAGAAACCAAAGTTGTCATTTCTTAAAGTTCGGGGCTACGATGCTTATGGGAAAAAGTTTCATCCTGATAAGCTCAAACCCAAATCGGAGAAATGTGTCTTCATAGGATACCCAAAGGAGACTGTTGGGTACACCTTCTATCACAAATCCGAAGGCAAGACTTTTGTTGCTAAATTCGGAGTTTTTCTAGAGAAGGAGTTTCTCTCGAAAGAAGTGAGTGGGAGGAAAGTAGAACTTGATGAGGTAACTGTACCTACTCCTCTATTGGAAAGTAGTTCATCGCAGAAATCGGTTTCTGCGACACCTACACCAAATAGTGAGGAAGTTAATGATGATAATCATGAAACTTCAGATCAAGTTGCTACTGAACCTCGTAGATCAACCAGAGTAAGATCCGCACCAGAGTGGTATGGTAGTCCTGTTCTAGAAGTCATGCTACTAGATCATGATGAACCTACGAACTATGAAGAAGCGATGGTGAGCCTAGATTCCGCAAAATGGCTTGAAGCCATGAAATCTGAGATGGGATCCATGTATGAGAACAAAGTGTGGACTTTGGTTGACTTGCCCGATGATCGGCAAGCAATTGAGATTAAATGGATCTTCAAGAGGAAGACGGACGCTGATAGTAGTGTTACTATCTACAAAGCTAGAATTGTCGCAAAAGGTTTTCGACAAGTTCAAGGTGTTGACTACGATGAGAGTTTCTCACTCGTATCTATGCTTAAGTCTGTCTGAATCATGTTAACAATTGCCGCATTTTATGAAATCTGGCAAATGGATAAACAAAATTGCATTCCTTAATGGAGTTATTAAAGAAGAGTTGTATATGATGCAACCAGAAGGTTTTGTCGATCCTAAAGGTGTTAACAAAATGTGCAAGCTCCAGCGATCCATCTATGGACTGGTGCAAGCATCTCGGAGTTGGAATATACGCTTTGATAAGTTGATCAAAGCATATAGTTTTATACAGACTTGCGGTGAAGCCTGTGTTTACAAGAAAGTGAGTGGGAGCACTACAACATTTCTGATAAGTATATGTGAATGGCATATTGTTGATCGGAAATAATGTAGAATTATTCTGCAAAGCATAAAGGAGTGTTTGAAAGGAGTTTTTCAAAGAAAGACCTCGGTGAAGCTGCTTACATATTGAGCATCAAGATCTATAGAGATAGATCAAAACGCTTGATAAGTTTTTTTTAATGAGCACATACCTTGACAAGATTTTGAAGTAGTTCAAAATGGAACAGTCAAAGAAAGAGTTCTTGCCTGTGTTACAAGGTGTGAAGTTGAGTAAAGACTCAAAGCCCGACCAAGGCAGAAGATAGAAAGAGAATGAAAGTCATTCCCTATGCCTCAGTCATAGGTTCTATAAAGTATGCCATGCTGTGTACCAGAACTATTGTATACCCTACACTGTGTTTAGCAAGGGAGTACAATAGTGATCTAGGAGTAGATCACTGGACAGTGGTCAAAATTATCCTTAGTGGAATAAGGATATATTTCTCGATTATGGAGGTGACAAAAGGTTCGTCGTAAAGGGTTACGTCGATGCAAGTTTTGACACTAATCGAGATGACTCTAAGTCTCAATCTGGATACATATTGAAAGTGGGAGTAATTAGCTAGAGTAGCTCCGTGCAGAGCATTGTTGACATAGAAATTTGCAAAATACTTACGAATCTGAATGTGACAGACCCGTTGACTAAAATTATCTCACAAGCAAAACATGATCACACCTTCGCACTCTTTGGGTTTTAGTCACATAATGATGTGAACTATGGGTGTTAATCACATGGTGATGTGAACTATTGATGTTAAATCACATGGCGATGTGATCTAGATTATTGACTCTAGTGCAAGTGGGGGACTGAAGGAAATATGCCCTAGAGGAAATAATAAAGTTATTATTTATTTCCTTATATCATGATAAATGTTTATTATTCATGCTAGAATTGTATTAACCAGAAACATAATACATGTGTGAATACATAGACAAAGAGAGTGTCACTAGTATGCCTCTACTTGACTAGCTCGTTAATTAAAGATGGTTATGTTTCCTAACCATAGACATGAGTTGTCATTTGATTAACGGGATCACATCATTAGGAGAACGATGTGATTGACTTGACCCATTCCGTTAGCTTAGCACTTGATCGTTTAGTATGTTGCTATTGCTTTCTTCATGACTTATACATGTTCCTATGACTATGAGATTATGCAGCTCCCATTTGCCGGAGGAACACTTTGTGTGCTACCAAACGTCACAACGTAACTGGGTGATTATAAAGGATCTCTACAGGTGTCTCCAAAGGTACATGTTGGGTTGGCATATTTCGAGATTAGGATTTGTCACTCCGATTGTCGGAGAGGTATCTCTGGGCCCTCTCGGTAATGCACATCACTTAAGCCTTGCAAGCATTGCAACTAATGAGTTAGTTGCGGGGTGATGTATTACGGAACGAGTAAAGAGACTTGACGGTAACGAGATTGAACTAGGTATTGAGATACCGACGATCGAATCTCAGGCAAGTAACATACCGATGACAAAGGGAACAACGTATGTTGTTATGCGGTCTGACCGATCAAGATCTTTGTAGAATATGTGGGAGCCAATATGAGCATCCAGGTTCCGCTATTGGTTATTGACCGGAGACGTGTCTCGGTCATGTGTACATAGTTCTCGAAACCGTAGGGTCCGCACGCTTAATGTTTCGATGACAGTTATATTATGAGTTTATGAGTTTTGATGTACCGAAGGAGTTCGGAGTCCTGGATGAGATTGGGGACATGACTAGGAGTCTCGAAATGATCGAGACGTAAATATCGATATATTGGACGACTATATTCGAACATCGGAAAGGTTCCGAGTGATTCGGGTATTTTCGGGAGTACCGGGGAGTTACGGGAATTCGTATTGGGCCTTAATGGGCCATACGGGAAAGGAGAGAAAGGCCTCAAAGGGTGGCCGCACCCCTCCCCATGGGCTAGTCCGAATTGGACTAGGGAGGGGGGCGCCCCCTTCCTTCCTTCTCCTTTTCCCTTCCCTTTCCTTCCCTCCTACTCCTACTACTTGGAAGGGTCCTAGTTCTATTAGGAAAAGGGGAATCCTACTCCCGCTGGGAGTAGGACTCCCCTAGGGCGCGCCATAGAGAGGGCCGGCCCTCCCCCTCCTCCACTCCTTTATATACGGGGGCAGGGGGCACCCCATAGACACAACAATTGATCCTTGAGATCTATTAGCCATGTGCGGTGCCCCCTTCCACCATAGTTCACCTCGATAATATCATAGTGGTGCTTAGGCGAAGCCCTGCGTCGGTAGAACATCATCATCGTCACCACGCCGTCGTGCTGACGAAACTCTCCCTCAAAGCTTGGCTGGATCGGAGTTCGAGGGACGTCATCGAGCTGAACGTGTGCAGAACTCGGAGGTGCCATGCGTTCGGTACTTGGATCGGTCGGATCGTGAAGACGTACGACTACATCAACCGCGTTGTTATAACGCTTCCGCTATCGGTCTACGGGGGTACGTAGACAACACTCTCCCCTCTCGTTGCTATGCATGACCATGATCTTGCATAGGAATTTTTTTGAAATTACTACGTTCCCCAACAACTTCTCCTTACTCAGAAACTTGTCGCGACACTTCTGCTTGCCCCTCCTAATACCCTTTGAGGCGTAGTAGTCTCGAACGGCCTGCACCCGAGCCTCGTGCCTTAAGTTCTGAAGTAGGCGCTTGCACTCGTTTTCGACAACCATAGACGCGGCCTACTGCTCTCCCTCTGAAACCCTGTAGAAGGCCTGCAATCAAACAAGGCAACAATGATTAGTACAATCACTAGGTAGTGTTGATTTTTAATTCCGTAAAGGAGAAATTACCCAAAACCGACGGAACACAATGTCAGCCACCGGCTCGCACAAGACACCGTCGACCCTTTCCTCCGGCTAGGCCTGGGCAACCGAGTACAACTCCCAGGTCAGTGCTAGTTGTGGAACCTGACCCTCACGGGGCAACGTGACCCACCCAGGGAAGTGCTACCTGCAAAGCACACCAAGGACCTGGTTGGGCCTACGGGCACCAGGGGGCGTACCTAGCCCCTGCAGTATGACAAGGCCAACGCATTAGATATTAATTTGAAGGAACATGAAGGCAAAAGGTTAAAAAATAGTAAATGCACTTACTTCAACCCTGTAGGTGCAATCAACCACCTCTGGTCGGGGGTCGTCGGCACGGGCGGGAGCTTTGTACAGCCACGCTTGTAAACCTTCTTGCCTTTCTCAACCAGCTCGTCGTCGTTGTAGCTATCATCTAAAAATGTGTCCTCGCTACCATCCTCCGGGCCACTAGCCTCCGGAGTCTTGTGGGCCGAAGACTCCGTGACCGGAGTCTACTGGGACGAAGACCCCGTGACCGGAGTCTTCTGGGACGAAGACCCCGTGACCGGAGTCTTCTGAGACAAAGACTCTGGGACCGGACTCATGTGGGGTGAAGGATCGGCGACCCGAGTCTGGTAGGGGGAAGGATCAGCGACCGGAGGCTCATGGACCGGAGTCCGAGACGGGTCCACATCAGACGGAGGACTCCTGTGGTCGGGTGAATCAGTTGAGGGTGGCGGTGAGGAAGGCGTAACAGCCTTCCTACCTCTCCCGCTGCCACGTCCACCTCTAGCAGGCTTCTTTGTCCTCCCCCGACCTCTCCCAGCCGAAGAAGAAGCGCCCGCCACAGTTGTCTGCATACTGTCTACCAGCGCTCTTCGGAGGGGCAGGGGTGGAATAATGGAACCACCCCTCCCAGTAGCACTCGCAGGAGGATCGGGGCGCTCTGGACCCTTGCCCACCATCCTGTCAACACCTACAATGACAAAAAGTAAACGAAATTAGTACAACATAAAAAATTTGGATACCTGACATGAACATAATAATATGTATATAATTTAAGTGTATCATAACCATGACCATAATAAAAATAGACCCGATCAACACAAATATATATGGGGTCAGGGTGTGGTGTCGCGGTGTCGGGGTGTCGGGGTCGGGGTGTCGTTCCGGAGTGTTGTGTCGGGGTC
>NC_041382.1:101143904-101227777 GCF_002162155.2 Triticum dicoccoides | reverse complement strand
GGGGTGTCGCGCCGAGGTGTCGGGGTGTCGATCGGGTGTCGGGGTCGGGGTCTCGTTTTGGGGTTATGCATTAGAGACAGCTACATTCACGTTAAATAGGGCACCATCTAAATCCGTTGAGACGACACCATATGAACTATGGTTTGGCAAGAAACCTAAGCTGTCGTTTCTTAAAGTTTGAGGTTGCAATGCTTATGTGAAAAAGTTTCAACCTGATAAGCTCAAACCCAAATCGGAGAAGTGCGTCTTCATAGATTACCCAAAAGAAAATGTTGGGTATACCTTCTATCACAGATCCGAATGCAAGATATTAATTGCTGAGAATGGATCCTTTCTAGAGAAGGAGTTTCTCTCGAAAGAAGTGAGTGGGAGGAAATTAAAACTAGATGAGCTAACTGTACCTGCTCCCTTATTGAAAAGTAGTTCATCACAGAAATCTGTTTCTGTGACTACTACACCAATTAGTGAGGAAGCTAATGATGATGATCATGTAACTTCAGATCAAGTTACTACTGAACCTCATAGGTAAACCAGAGTGAGATCCGCGCCAGAGTGGTACGGTAATCCTGTTCTGGAGGTCATGTTACTTGACCATGATGAACCTACTAACTATGAGGAAGTGATGATGAGCCCAGATTCCGCAAAATGGCTTGAGGCCATGAAATCTGATATGAGATCCATGTATGAGAACAAAGTGTGGACTTTGGTTGACTTGCCCGATGATTGGCAAGCCATAGAAAATAAATGGATCTTCAAGAGGAAGACGGATGTTGATAGTAGTGTTACTATCTACAAAGCTAAACTTGTCGAAAAAGGTTTTTTTTGACAAAGTTCAAGGTGTTGACTATGATGAGATTTTCTCACTCGTATCGATGCTTAAAGTCTGTCTGAATCATGTTAGCAGTTGCCGCATTTTATGAAATCTGGCAAGTGGATAACAAAACTGCAATCCTTAATGGACTTATTAAATAAGAGTTGTATATGATGCAACCAGAAGGTTTTGTCAATCCTAAAGGTGCTAACAAAATATGCAAGCTCCAGCGATCCATCTATGGACTGGTGCAAGCATCTCGGAGTTGGAATATACGCTTTAATAAGTTAATCAAAGCATATAGTTTTATACAGACTTGTGGTGAAGCCTGTATTTACAAGAAAATGAGTGGGAGCACTACAACATTTCTGATAAGTATATGTGAATGACATATTGTTGATCGGAAATAATGTAGAATTATTCTACAAAGCATAAAGGAGTGTTTGAAAGGAGTTTTTTTTAAGAAAGACCTCGGTGAAGCTGCTTACATATTGAGCATCAAGATCTATAGAGATAGATCAAGACGCTTGATAAGTTTTTTCAATGAGTACATACCTTGACAAGATTTTGAAGTAGTTCAAAATGGAACAGTCAAAGAAAGAGTTCTTGTCTGTGTTACAAGGTGTGAAATCGAGTAAGACTCAAAGCCCGACCACGGCAGAAAATACAAAGAGAATGAAAGTCATTCTCTATGCCTCATCCATAGGTTCTATAAAGTATGCCATGCTGTGTACCAGATCTATTGTATACCCTACACTGATTTTGGCAAGGGAGTACAATAGTCATCTAGGAGTAGATCACTGGACAGCGGTCAAAATTATCCTTAGTGGAATAAGGATATGTTTCTCGATTATAGAGGTGACAAAAGGTTCGTCGTAAAGCGTTACGTCAATACAAGTTTTGGCACTGATCCAGATGACTCTAAGTCTTCATCTTGATACATATTAAAAGTGGGAGCAATTAGCTAAAGTAGCTCCGTGCAGAGCATTGTAGACATAGAAATTTGCAAAATACATACGGATCTGAATATGGCAGACCCGTTGACTAAAACTTCTCTCGCAAGCAAAACATGATCACACCTTAGTACTCTTTGGATGTTAATCACATAGCGATGTGAACTAGATTACTGACTCTAGTAAACCCTTTGGGTGTTGGTCACATATCGATGTGAACTATGGGTGTTAACCACATAAAGATGTGAACTGTTGATGTTAAATCACATGGCGATGTGAACTAGATTATTGACTCTAGTGCAAGTGGGAGACTGAAGGAAATATGCCCTAGAGGCAATAATAAAGTTATTATTTATTTCCTTATATCATGATAAATGTTTATTATTCATGCTAGAATTGTATTAACCGGAAACATAATACCTGTGTGAATATATAGACAAACAGAGTGTCACTAGTATGCCTCTACCTGACTAGCTCGTTAATCAAAGATGGTTAAGTTTCCTAACCATAGACATGAGTTGTCATTTGATTAACGGGATCATATCATTAGGAGAATGATGTGATTGACTTGACCCATTCTGTTAACTTAGCACTTGATCATTTAGTATGTTGCTATTGCTTTCTTCATGACTTATACTTGTTCTTATGACTATGAGATTATGCAACTCCCGTTTACTAGAGGAACACTTTGTGTGCTACCAAATGTCACAACGTAACTGGGTGATTATAAAGGTGTAACATCCCAAATTTTCAATTTGGAATGTTATACACTAGATCATCATGCATATCATATTTTCTTGCATTTTGGTTGATCCTAGAAATTTCACGCAACTCAAGGACCCTCGGAGAGAGTTGGGATTTCGTTATTTTCATATTTGAGAGTTTTCTCGAATTTTGAAAAGAGGATCATTTGATTTATTTTATTTTATCTTAAATTATTTTTCCAATATCAAAATATGAGAGAGGGAATAATATGACTTTCCCAAAATTTAGGAAAATGAAGATTTAATAAATAGACCAATTTTGTTTGCCAGAGTTTTATTTGCATTTTATTTGGATAGGGAAAAATGCGCGTTTTCGAAAATTGCATTTTAGGCCCGGAGAAAAGTTCATTTTGTTCGGCTCATTTTTAGGAGTCGGGGAAAATTTACTTTAGATTTTTTGGAGTTCGTTTAGATCTCTTTTTGTTTTTTTTCTGCGCGCTGAACCGTTTATAAAAAAAAGGACTTACCGCAGGCCCAGCCGGGCCAAGGCCCAGGCCGGCCACAGCCCCAGCTGCCGCTGCGCCCCTGCGCCCAGGCGCGCCAGCGCAAGGCCAGGAGGCCGCCGCCTCGCCTCTTGCTTCTACCGAATCCTAGTAGGATTCTTAGCCTTTTTCCTTTATTCCGTTTTTCTTTTTCATCTAGGATTCCTATTCCTAGTCTAATTCCTTGCCCCCTACCCCAAGTCTCCTCACCCCTCCCCAATATAAATACCCAAGCACCCCCCTCTAAATCATCAAACCCAAAGCCTAGAGCTCCACCACACCCCGCGCCGCGTCGCCCCTCACCCGCGCGCCGCCCTAAGCCGCCGCCCGCGCCCTGCATCACCGCCGCCGCCGCGCCCCACACGCCGCACCTCGCCCACGCCGCCGCCGGAGCCCCGTTCGCCGAGGTTGCCCCGCGTCTCTTTTCTTTTCCTCGGATCGTTTTCTTCTAATCGTTCCGATTCTTTTCTTCTCTTCCGATTCGTTTTCTTTCCGGTTCTTTTCCAAACCGTTCCGGTTTTCTAGATCGGTTTTTCGATCGGTTTTCTTCTCCGAAACCCTAGATCGGATTAGTTTTCTTTTCCGATTTAGTTGCCTTTGACCATTCGCCGGACCGTTCGTCCTAACGAACGTGATCACCGGATTCTTCTAGGTTAACGAACATCCGTTCGTTTAACCGTTCTTCTTTTTCTTCTCGTCGGATTTATTCCGCGTCTTTTCCGCGATCGCGATCTCAGATCCGTTCTTCTTCCTAGTCTTTCTTTTCGCTCGTTTATCGGAATCAGGTGATTCAAGCACCTGGAGTTTTGTCTCGAAACCGCCGTTCCGTCTAATCAACTTAAACAAGTTTTTGCCCCGGAAAAATTTGACCTAGTTTCAACTTGCTAGAACCGAGTTGTTTTCTTTCGCCGTTTGTTTTTCCGTTGTTTGTTCGGTTCATTCTTTCTTTGCAACCGGAGTTCTTAAGTTGAACTATCTGGTTCGATCTCTTGTTCGAGTTTTACCTGTGAATTAGATGAGTACTTATTGTATGCTTGTTGTTTGTCTGCGATAGATCACCCAGATTGCGCCACTTGTTACTTCGAAACCCTAGGACTCGCGGATCATCAGCAAGGCAAGTAACACTTTGATCATACCTTTTCTACGACCCAGTTTTATTGCATTAGATCAATCCTCTCACATTGCATGATTAGGATCTAATTAAATTGTGGGATGGGAAGTAGATGAGGTAGTACCTATTACCTGTGTTACTATGAAACCTTTGGGAGTTACTTCTACGTTTGCTTATTATGCCATGTTATGCTAGTAGACGTGGATTGGGTGAGTGTTATCCATGACAGATGTGATATTGATAATTTTAATGGTTTATCTAAGGTGGCAACTTAAACACACATCTGGGTGGATTGAGGCACCTGATGTCTATCAGGACTTGCCTGTTTTTTTCGGACCGCCACCCAGGCTCAAAGGGATCATAAGATCTTTCATGCTAGAAACTTCCGTGTGCAGCCACATGCTACTATGGGCTCTGGCATAGTTGACTAAGTTGTGCGAACTCTTACGGGGTGGACTAACAGATGTAGGGGTTATAGGTGGTACGGTCTACCCCACATGTAAGGTGCTAGCGCTTCTGAAAGACTGTGTCTCGGTCATCCGCTTCTCAAACACCATGTAGTGCGAGAAAACAAACGGAGGCGATCGAGTCTTGTGGGAAAAGTGCGCAAACCTCTGCAGAGTGTACAAACTAATCATGATTAGCCGTGTCCCCGGTTATGGACAACTTGAGTATCTAGTACTTGAATATCCTGTGAATCTCAACATGTTACTTCTAATTAATGTTGTTGGGTTTTTAATTATTTTTAATTGGGATTGAGAATGTTGTCAACCATTCTCAATGTTTCACAACCACCATGATAGTTAAATAAATTTATTCCTTTGCAGTAGGAAAAAACTGGCTTTACGCAAAACTGTAACCATAGAGCTTTCCACCAGCCAAATATGCATATAGTATAGCTGTTTCATTCCATTACTCTCTATGTGTTACTTTGCCAGCATATTCCATGTGCTGACCCGTTTTCGGGCTGCAACGTTAATGTTGCAGACTTTTCAGACGACGATTGAGGTGTTTTTAGGTCATGGCCCTATACTCAGTGATGCCGTTGGAGTTGATGGACCCATTTATCTTCCGAGTCTTCCGCTGTTATCGATATTAGATGGCCTTCAGCCATATTTATTGTAATAAGTTCTTTTTGAGCCATCGATGTAATAAGTGTGTGATTGCAACTCTGCTATAAATCCTTCGATGTACTGTGTGGTGTCAGCATTACTGATCTAGGGATGACACCATAGCACAGTAGACGTGATCCATTCGGGTCAGGTCGCTACAGAGATTGTATCAGAGCACACGCTGACTGTAGGACACGACCACTAAGTTAAAGCCATAGATCACCATTCTCTTCTCATTTTCTAACTCCTCATCTTTTCTACTCCTTTAGGATGACGAACGCGAAGATTAAGTATGCTCAACCGGATGAAGGCACACCATTTGGATTTCACCTGAAGGAAGTCACCAAGTACCTGAACATTGGATTACCAAGCTTCACGGGAACCTTCAACGGCACTCTGCCTGAAGAGGAGCGCTGGAAGATTCAAGCTCACATTCCGGGAAGGACATTCGCGCCAATCACGAAGCCTATAGATAGTGTTTTCAATGCACCAACCTGGAGTCTGGGAAGGAGCATGGCAGCTCATATCACCATAGGACGCATTGGAGAAGTTTACCAAGAAGACCTCAAGGACACTATCTACCAGATTTGCGGACGCCGAGATGAACAATGGGAGTTAGTCAGCACCAAGAAGGATAGATCCATTGCATCTTTCATCCAGGAAATAAACCAGCACATTCGACGCCACGAGAACCAGATGTGCAATGATATGATAGAGTCGAAGAATGCAAAGGCAAGGATCATTGAGCTAGAAGGAGAACTGAAGTCTACACGCAAGGACTACATGGACGAGATCGTAGCTCTAGCAAGGCACAATTGCAATCTTAAGCAGGAGATTGAAGAACTCAAGAGGAAGTTAGCATCCCAGGAGGACGACGAGTACGTCGCATGTCCGGACAACTACATCATCATCAACGACACCGATTCGGATCTAAGTGAACCCGACTTTGAAGACGAAGCTGGAGCAGATATCATGGAGTCTTCCACCGGTTCAAATTTTTAGATGACCACCAGATAGTAGTAGTATTCCCCCATGTAAACATTTTAGTCGAGCACTTTTGCGATAGTTTTAGACCGAGAGTAAGCCCTTGTTTGATTGATTGAAGTGAATTGTGTGCTTTTGCCTCATGTGCATATGGGTAGTGTTTTCCCTTTAGACCCCCTCTATTCTTATATCTCGTCTTTTCTAAACCCTCAGATGCCTCCGAGACGTGACAATGGATTCCCACCGGAGCTCACTCAGTTGATCCAGCAGCAGAATCAATTGATGCAGATGTTAGTCCAGAACCAGCAGAACAACAACAACCCACCACCACCACCTGTTGACCACTTAGCCCGTTTCCTTAGGCTAAATCCGCCGGTGTTTTCCAGTAGCACCGAGCCAATAGTAGCAGACAATTGGCTCCGCAAGATAGGAAGGGAGTTGACCACTGCAGGATGCACGGATAGTGAGAAAGTAAAGTTGGCCGCTCACCAGCTTGACGGACCCGCGGCAGCATGGTGGGAGAATTTCACAGCCACTTACCCAGTTGACACTGTCACATGGGATCAGTTTCAGCAAGCTTTCCGCACTGCCCATGTTTCAGCAGGAGCTATGGCCATAAAGAAGTGTGAGTTTCGCAACTTACGCCAAGGAGGAAGGACAGTTGGCCAGTATGTGGAGGAGTTTAGTAAGCTAGCACGTTATGCCCCAGATGACGTTGCTACGGATGCAGCTAAGCAGGAGAAGTTTCTGGAAGGATTGAATGATGAATTAAGCATGCAGTTGATGGTAGCAAGTTTCAACAACTACCAGGAGTTGGTAGATCGTGCCATCATGATTGAAGGGAAGCAACAGCAGATTGAGAACCGTAAGAGGAAGTATGGACAGGGGAAGTATAACTCTAGAGCCCAGCAAAAGCCCCGTTTTGCCCCTAAACCGGGATTTAAGTTTCAGCACACCCATGGAGGAGGTAGCTCGCACAACCATAATGGCCACAAGAATGGAAATGGGAATGGAGGAAGCAACGGCCAGAACTGGACCATCCCATCGACCCCAACCAAGAGAGACCTGAGTCAAGTCACTTGTTTCAAGTGTTCCAAGACCGGACATTATGCCAATGAATGTCCCGAAGGCCAGAATGGAAATGGCAATGGAAGCTCTGGAAAGAAGCCGAACCCTTTTAATAGGGGACAGGTGAACCACATTAATGTGGAGGAGGTTGAAGATCAGCCCGATGCAGTAATCGGTAAGTTTTTGGTTAAGTCATTTACTCCACTCGTTCTCTTTGACACTGGTGCATCGCATTCATACATCTCAAGGGATTTGTGGATAAGTATAACCTGCCAACCCAAGCCCTTAGGTCACCCATGTTAGTAAGCTCACCAGGAGCGGAGTTTATGGCTAGACGATGGTGTGATCGGTTATCATTAAGGATTGGTAACTATGTGTTTCCCTCAGACCTAATAATATTGGAATCTCAAGGATTGGATGTGATATTAGGCATGGATTGGTTATCAAAGTATGAAGGGAATATTGAGTGTGCTAGTAAGTCAATTTTGCTTACCACACCAGAAGGAAGAAGGATCAAGTATGTATCCCGGTATGTGCCAAACAGGACACAAGTAAATTCCTTATCAGGAGTTGTGCAAGAAGAAGTACCAGTGGTAAAGGATTTTCCTGATGTATTTCCTGAGGAATTACCAAGCATGCCACCGGATAGAGACATTGAGTTTTTGATTGAGTTATTGCCAGGTACAGGCCCAATATCGAAGCGACCGTACCGGATGCCAGCAAAGGATTTGGTGGAAATTAAGAATCAGATTAAGGAGTTATTGGATAAAGGTTACATTCGCCCAAGTTCTTCGCCTTGGGGATCACCCGTAATTCTAGTGGAAAAGAAGGATGGATCATTAAGGATGGTTGTTGATTACCGTGGATTGAATGAAGTAACCATCAAGAATAAGTACCCACTGCCAATGATCAATGATCTGTTTGATCGGTTGCAAGGAGCTAAAGTGTTTTCCAAGATCGATTTGCGATCAGGGTACCATCAGTTGAAGATTCGAGAGCAGGACATACCTAAGACAGCATTCACCACAAGATATGGACTGTATGAGTATACCGTTATGTCATTTGGATTGACTAACGCACCGGCCTATTTTATGAACCTGATGAACAAAGTGTTTATGGAGTTTTTGGATATGTTCGTCGTAGTGTTCATTGATGACATCCTAGTTTATTCAAAGAATGAAGAGGAGCATAAGGAACATTTGCGTTTGGTTTTGGAGAAACTAAGGGAACATCAGTTATATGCCAAATTTAGCAAATGTGAGTTTTGGTTGAAGGAAGTTGGATTCCTCAGACATGTTATATCCGGAGAAGGGATAGCAGTTGACCCCACAAAGGTTGAGACCGTAACCGAATGGGAATCACCAACGACAGTTGGAGAGATCCGGAGTTTTCTTGGACTCACAGGATACTGCCGGAGATTTATTGAGAACTTTTCAAAGATTGCAAAGCCTATGACTGAATTGTTGAAGAAGGATACTAAGTTCAATTGGACTGAGGAGTGTGAGGCTAGTTTCCAGGAGTTGAAGAAACGTTTGGTCACCTCCCCAGTATTGATTTTGCCAGATCAGACCAAGGATTATGAGGTGTATTGCGACGCTTCACGTCGAGGACTTGGAGCAGTGCTTATGCAGGAAGGAAGAGTTGTTTCGTATGCTTCACGACAACTGAAGCCTCATGAGTTGAATTATGCCACGCATGATTTGGAGTTAGCAGCCGTAGTGCATGCATTGAAGACATGGAGACATTTCCTCATTGGAAATCATTGTGAGGTGTACACGGATCACAAGAGTTTGAAGTACATTTTCACGCAGAAGGAGTTGAACCTCAGACAAAGGAGATGGTTGGAGCTCATCAAGGATTATGACATGAGATTGCATTACCATCCCGGAAAAGCTAATGTAGTAGCTGACGCATTGAGCCGTAAGAGCCATGTCAATACCCTAGTGACGGGGAAAATACCAAAGGAATTAGCAGAAAACCTTCGTGAGCTATGTTTGGAAATAGTTCCGAGAGGCTATGTAGCAGCATTGGAGATTCAGTCAATATTGATGGATAAGATCAGAGAAGCTCAGAAATCTGACAAGGAGATTGCAGCTATAAAAGAGAAATTGAGCGAAGGAAAAGCAAAGGGATTTCGTGGGGATGAACACGATACCCTATGGTTTGAGGATCGTGTGTATGTGCCCAATGGCCCGGAGATCAGGAAGTTGATTTTGCAAGAGGCACATGATTCACCCTATTTGATTCACCCAGGGAATACCAAGACGTATTTGGATTTGAAGGAAACATTCTGGTGGACCGGAATGAAGAAGGATATTGCAGCATATGTAGCAGTTTGTGACGTATGTCAGAGAGTAAAGGCAGAGCATCAGAAGCCAGCAGGATTGTTACAACCATTGCCGATACCCGAATGGAAGTGGGATAAGATAGGCATGGATTTTATCACAGGACTACCCAGGACGAAAGCAGGCTATGATTCGATATGGGTAGTAGTTGATCGTTTGACGAAGGTAGCACATTTCATTCCAGTTAAGACCACTTAGACCAGTGCTAAGTTAGCAAAGATATACATGACTAGAATCATTTGTTTGCATGGAGTTCCGAGGAGTATCGTATCAGATAGAGGAACCCAGTTTACCTCAAAGTTTTGGAATCAGTTGCATGAAACTTTAGGGACCAGACTAGAGTTCAGCACAGCTTTTCACCCGCAGACAGATGGACAGACCGAGAGAGTCAATCAGATTTTGGAAGATATGCTGAGAGCTTGTGCACTAGATTATGGATCTAGTTGGGACGATAACTTGCCATATGCGGAGTTTTCTTATAACAACGGTTACCAAACCAGTCTGAAGATGGCACCTTTCGAAGCTTTATACGGAAGGAGGTGCAGGACACCGTTTTCATGGAACGAAGTTGGAGACCGTCAATTCTTTGGACCAGATTTGATTAAGGAGTCTGAACGGAAAGTTAAATTGATTCGCAATAGGCTCAAGGTAGCCCAGTCCAGGCAGAAGAGCTACGCAGATTCAAAACGCAAGGAGACAGTTTACGAAACCGGAGACAGAGTTTATCTCCGAGTATCCCCACTTCGAGGAGTTAAGCGCTTTGGAGTTAAGGGAAAGTTAGCACCGCGTTTCGTTGGACCGTTTAAGATCTTGAAATGTATGGGAGAAGTCGCTTATAAGTTGGAATTACCAGAGGGACTGTCAGGAGTTCATGACGTATTCCATGTTTCTCAGCTGAAGAAATGTCACGCCGAGATGGCAGAGACACCGCTAAGAGATACAGTGCTGCTGGAAGCGATTCAGTTGAAGGATGACTTAACGTATGAGGAGAAGCCAGTCAAGATTCTCGATTATGCCAGCAGAGTTACTCGCAGCAAGGTTATCAAGTTTTGCAAAGTTCAGTGGAACCACCACTCAGAAGATGAAGCCACCTGGGAAAGAGAAGAAGATTTTCTCAAGGACCACCCTCACCTATTTTCTAGCCAACCCGAATCTCGAGGGCGAGATTCATCTTAAGGGGGGTAGGTTTGTAATATCCCAAATTTTCAATTTGGAATGTTATACACTAGATCATCATGCATATCATATTTTCTTGCATTTTGGTTGATCCTAGAAATTTCACGCAACTCAAGGACCCTCGGAGAGAGTTGGAGATTTCGTTATTTTCATATTTGAGAGTTTTCTCGAATTTTGAAAAGAGGATCATTTGATTTATTTTATTTTATCTTCAATTATTTTTCCAATATCAAAATATGAGAGAGGGAATAATATGACTTTCCCAAAATTTAGGAAAAATGAAGATTTAATAAATAGATCAATTTTGTTTGCCGGAGTTTTATTTGGATAGGGAAAAATGCGCGTTTTCGAAAATTGCATTTTAGGCCCGGAGAAAAGTTCATTTTGTTCGGCTCATTTTTAGGAGTCGGGGAAAATTTACTTTAGATTTTTCGGAGTTCGTTTAGATCTCTTTTTGTTTTGTTTTCTGCGTGCTGAACCGTTTATAAAAAAAAGACTTACCGCAGGCCCAGGCCGGCCACAGCCCCAGCCGCCGCTGCGCCCCTGTGCCCAGGCGCGCCAGCGCAAGGCCAGGAGGCCGCCGCCTCGCCTCTTGCTTCTACCGAATCCTAGTAGGATTCTTAGCCTTTTTCCTTTATTCCATTTTTCTTTTTCATCTAGAATTCCTATTCCTAGTCTAATTCCTTGCCCCCTACCCCAAGTCTCCTCACCCCTCCCCAATATAAATACCCAAGCACCCCCCCTCTAAATCATCAAACCCAAAGCCTAGAGCTCCACCACACCCCGCGCCGCGCCGCCCCTCACCCACGCCGCCCTAAGCCGCCGCCCGCGCCCTGCATCACCGCCGCCGCCGCGCCCCACACGCCGCACCTCGCCCACGCTGCCGCCGCCTTACGCCGCCGCCGTCGGAGCCCCGTTCGCCGAGGTTGCCCCGCGTCTCTTTTCTTTTCCTCGGATCGTTTTCTTCTAATCGCTCCGATTCTTTTCTTCTCTTCCGATTCGTTTTCTTTCCTGTTCTTTTCTAAACCGTTCCGGTTTTCTAGATCGGTTTTTCGATCGGTTTTCTTCTCCGAAACCCTAGATCGGATTAGTTTTCTTTTCCGATTTAGTTGCCTTTGACCGTTCGCCGGACCGTTCGTCCTAACGAACGTGATCACCGGATTCTTCTAGGTTAACAAATGTCCGTTCGTTTAACCGTTCTTCTTTTTCTTCTCGTCGGATTTATTCCGCGTCTTTTTCGCGATCGCGATCTCAGATCCGATCTTCTTCCTAGTCTTTCTTTTCGCTCGTTTATCGGAATCAGGTGATTCAAGCACCTGGAGTTTCGTCTCGAAACCGCCGTTCCATCTAATCAACTTAAACAAGTTTTTGCCCCGGTAAAATTTGACCTAGTTTCAACTTGCTAGAACCGAGTTGTTTTCTTCCGTCGTTTGTTTTTTCGTCATTTGTTCGGTTCGTTCTTTCTTTGCAACCGGAGTTCTTAAGTTGAACTATCTGGTTCGATCTCTTATTCGAGTTTTACCTGTGCATTAGATGAGTACTTATTGTATGCTTGTTGTTTGTCTGCGATAGATCACCCGGATTGCGCCGCTTGTTACTTCGAAACCCTAGGACTCGCGGATCATCAGCAAGGCAAGTAACACTTTGATGATACCTTTTCTACGATCCAGTTTTATTGCATTAGATCAATCCTCTCACATTGCATGATTAGGATCTAATTAAATTGTGGGATGGGAAGTAGATGAGGTAGTACCTATTACCTGTGTTACTATGAAACCTTTGGGAGTTACTTCTACGTTTGCTTATTATGCCATGCTATGCTAGTAGACGTGGATTGGGTGAGTGTTATCCATGACAGATGTGAGATTGATAATTTTAATGGTTTATCTAAGGTGGCAACTTAAACACACATCTGGGTGGATTGAGGCACCTGATGTCTATCAGGACTTGCCTATTTTTTTCGGACCGCCACCCAGGCTCAAAGGGATCATAAGATCTTTCATGCTAGAAACTTCCATGTGCAGCCACATGCTACTATGGGCTCTGGCATAGTTGACTAAGTTGTGCGAACTCTTACGGGGTGGACTAGCAGATGTAGGGGTTATAGGTGGTACGGTCTACCCCACATGTAAGGTGCTAGCGCTTCTGAAAGACTGTGTCTCGGTCATCCGCTTCTCAAACACCATGTAGTGCGAGAAAACAAACGGAGGCGATCGAGTCTTGTGGGAAAAGTGCGCAAACCTCTGCAGAGTGTACAAACTAATCATGATTAGCCGTGTCCCCGGTTATGGACAACTTGAGTATCTAGTACTTGAATATCCTGTGAATCTCAACATGTTACTTCTAATTAATGTTGTTAGGTTTTTAATTATTTTTAATTGGGATTGAGAATGCTGTCAACCATTCTCAATGTTTCACAACCACCATGATAGTTAAATAAATTTATTCCTTTGTAGTAGGAAAAAACTGGCTTTACACAAAACTGTAACCATAGAGCTTTCCACCAGCCAAATATGCATATAGTATAGTTGTTTCATTCCATTACTCTCTATGTGTTACTTTGCCAGCATATTCCATGTGCTGACCCGTTTTCGGGCTGCAACGTTAATGTTGCAGACTTTTCAGACGACGATTGAGGTGTTTTTAGGTCGTGGCCCTATACTCAGTGATGCCGTTGGAGTTGATGGACCCATTTATCTTCCGAGTCTTCCGCTGTTATCGATATTAGATGGCCTTCAGCCATATTTATTGTAATAAGTTCTTTTTGAGCCATCGATGTAATAAGTGTGTGATTGCAACTCTGCTATAAATCCTTCGATGTACTGTGTGGTGTCAGCATTACTGATCCAGGGATGACACCATAGCACAGTAGACGTGATCCATTCGGGTCAGGTTGCTACAAAAGGTGCTCTACAGGTGTCTCCGAAGGTACTTGTTGGGTTGGCGTATTTCGAGAATAGTATTTGTGACTCCGATTGTCGGAGAGGTATCTCTGGGTCCACTCGGTAATGTACATCACTATAAGCCTTGCAAGCATTGCAACTAATGAGTTAGTTGCGGGATGATGTATTACGGAACGAGTAAAGAGAATTGACGGTAACAAGATTGAACTAGGTATTGAGATACCGACGATCGAATCTTGGGCAAGTAACATAACGATGACAAAGGGAACAATGTATGTTGTTATGCGGTTTGACCGATAAAGATCTTCGTAGAATATGTGGGAGCCAATATGAGCATCCAGGTTCTGCTATTGGTTATTGGCCGGAGACGTGTCTCGGTCATGTCTACATAGTTCTCGAACCCGTAGGGTCCGCACGCTTAAAGTTTCGGTGACAATTGTATTATGAGTTTATGTGATTTGATGTACCGAAGGTAGTTCGGAGTCCCAGATGAGATCGGGGACATGACGAGGAGTCTCGAAATGGTTGAGACGTAAAGATCGATATATTGGACGACTATATTCGGACATCGGAAAGGTTCCGAGTGATTCGGATATTTTCAGGAGTACCGGGGAGTTACGGAAATTCGTATTGGGCCTTAATGGGCCATACGGGAAAGGAGAGAAAGGCCTCAAAGGTTGTCTGCACCCCTCCCCATGGGCTGGTCCGAATTGGACTAGGGGGGGCGCCCCCCTCCTTCCTTCTCCTTTTCCCTTCCCTTTCCTTCCCTCCTACTCCTACTACTTGGAAGGGCTCCTAGTTCTACTAGGAAAGAGGGAATCCTACTCCCGGTGCGAGTAGGACTCCCCTAGGGCGCGCCATAGAGAGGGCCGGCCCTCCCCCTCCTCCACTCCTTTATATACGGGGGCAGGGGGCACCCCATAGGCACAACAATTGATCTGTTTGATCTTTTAGCCGTGTGCAGTGCCCCCCTCCACCATAGTCCACCTCGATAATACTGTAGCGATGCTTAGGCGAAGCCCTGCGTCGGTAGAACATCAACATTGTCACCATGCCGTCGTGCTGACGAAACTCTCCCTCAACACTTGGCTGGATCGGAGTTTGAGGGACGTCATTGGGCTAAACGTGTGCTGAACTCGGAGGTGCCGTGCGTTCGGTACTTGATCGGTCGGATCGTGAAGACGTACGACTACATCAACCGCGTTGTGCTAACGCTTCTGCTTTCGGTCTACGAGGGTACGTGGACACACTCTCCTCTCTTGTTGCTATGCATCACCATGATCCTGTGTGTGCGTAGGAAATTATTGAAATTACTACATTCCCCAAAAGTGGGGCGACGGAGCAAGGGGGGCGGCAGGTGGTCGGGGTGGCGGCGGGTGGCTGGTGGCGGGGGCGGCGGCGGTTGGCGGTGGTCTCGTCGGGGAGAGAGGACAGAAAGAGAGGGAGGGGAAGGGGCGGGGTGGGTAGTCGTTAGTTAGGTTATCTCTTTGCCGTCCGCCCCCTTTGCCGTCTGCTTTTTTGCTCCGTTAGGTTTTTCTGAGCAGCTCGTTAGTGGGGCCCACCTCCATCTTTGTCGTCCGCCTGCAGACGGAAAAGAACTGGCTGATGGCAAAGACCTTCTGTGCCATCAGCCAGTTCTTTGCCATCCGTATTTTGTAAGCGGACGGCAAAGACCTTCTTTGCCGTCCGCCAGCAGACGACAAAGAATTGGCAGACGACAAATAAGCAAATGCTAGTAGTGTCTGGTGCGGACCTTACTCTAGCTGACCTACGAGGTTCGATAGTAACTTGATCTGAAGTTTCATGATCATCATCATTAACTTCCTCATTAATTGGTGTAGTCATTACTAGAACTGATTTTTGTGATGAACTTCTTTCCAATTCCGGAGCAGGTACAATTACCTCATCAAGTTCTACTTTCCTCCCACTCACTTCTTTTGAGAGAAACTCCTTCTTCAGAAAGAATCCATTCTTAGCAATAAATGTCTTTTCTTCGGATCTGTGATAGAAGGTGTACCCAGCATTTTACTTTGGGTATCCTATGAAGACACACTTCTCCGATTTGGGTTCGAGGTTATCATGTTGAAACTTTTTCACATAAGCATCGCAACCCCAAACTACAAGAAACGATAGCTTAGGTTTCTTGCCAAACCATAGTTCATACGGTGTCGTCTCAACGGATTTAGATGGTGCCCTATTTAACGTGAATACAGTTGTCTCTAATGCATAACCCCAAAACAATAGTGGTATATCGGTAAGAGACATCATAGATCGCACCATATCGAATAAAGCACAGTTACGATGTTCGGACACACCATTACGCTGTGGTGTTCCAGGTGGCGTGAGTTGTGAAACTATTTCATATTGTTTCTAATGAAGACCAAACTCGTAACTCAAATATTCGCCTCCACGATTAGATCGTAGAAAATTTATTTTCTTGTTACAATGATTTTCCACTTCACTCTGAAATTCTTTGAACTTTTCAAATATTCCAGACTTTATGTTTCATCAAGTAGATATATCCATATCTGCTCAAATCATCTGTGAAGGTTAGAAAATAACTATACCCGCCGCGAGCCTCAACACTCATCGGACCGCATACATCAGTATGTATTATTTCCAACAAGCCTGTTGCTCACTCCATTGTTCCGGAGAATGGAGTCTTAGTCGTCTTGCCCATGAGGCATGGTTCGCAAGCATAAAGTGATTCATAATCAAGTGATTCCAAAAGCCCATCAGCATGGAGTTTCTTCATGCGCTTTACACCAATCTATAATACCTAAATAGTTCATCCCCACTAACCTATTTCTCTTGACATGCAGCCTATCCACCTCAGCGGCTTGCCACGTCATCAATTACTCTTAATTATTTTGATCATGCAGCTCACCACGTCAGCATTTTTCTTAACAAAAACATGTTTTCCAGGTGATTCGACTCTTTGAGAAGTGAAAAGGCCTCTTTCGTCAACCGATAAGAAGAAGCCCAACAGGAGCACATCGCTTCATCTCTTCGCATCTCTTACGAAGCAATTACGACATCTTAACCATCTTTTAGTTTCCACCTCCAGTACACATCCATTAATATCTCATCGTCTGTTCCCCACTGCTCCCTACCCAAAGCTCCAATGCATCAGCGTCTACTTCCCTCCCACAGCGATTCTCCATCACACAAGACCAGCAAACAACACCGGTGCCCCAGTTCTACACGAGGTACACGGCTTGAGCCATCCCACCTCCACACGAAGCATAGCCCGACAGCAACAGCGATGCGCTCCCCGGCGCGCGTCAATGCGGTGCCCGCCGACGAATCCACATGCCACATGGATGTCGATGGCAGTGGCAGCGAATACCCAGATCTCGGCATGGCGTCGACGTCTACGGCAATCGGCAATGTCCATGGCCTTAGATCATTGTAGTAGAAGCACTCAGTTCCAGGCTTGGGTCTAGCTTTGGGCTTCTTCATGGGAGCAGCAACTTGCTTGCTATTCTTCTTTGAAGTTCCCTCTCTTTCCATTGCCCTTTTACTTGAAACTAGTGGTCTTGTCAACCATCAACATTTGATGCTTTTCTTGATTTCTACCTTCATCGATTTCAGCATCATGAAGAGCTCGGGAATCGTTTTCGTCATCCCTTGCATATTACAGTTCATCATGAAGTTCTGGTGATAGTGACTAGAGAGCTCTTTCGATCAATATTTTATCTGGAAAAACTCCCACTCGATTCAAGCAATTGTAGTACTCAAACAATCTGAGCACATGCTCACTGGTTGAGCTATTCTCCTCCATCTTGTAGGCAAAGTACTTGTCAGAGATCTCATACCTCTCGACTCGGGCATGAGTCTGGAATACCAATTTTAGCTCTTGGAACATCTTATATGCTCCATGGCATTCAAAACGTTTTTGAAGTCCCGGTTCTAAGCCGTAAAGCATGGCACACTAAACTATCAAGTAGTTATCATACCAAGCTTGCCAAACATTCATAACGTCTGTATCTGCTCCTGCAATAGGTCTGTCACCTAGCGATGCATCAAGGACACAATTCTTCTATGCAGCAATGAGGATAATCCTCAGATCACGGACCAAGTCCTCATCATTGCTACTATCATCTTTCAACTTATTTTCTCTAGGAACATATCAAAAATAAACTGGAAGCTACATCGCAAGCTATTGATCTACAACATAGATATGCAAATACTATCAGGACTAAGTTCATGATAAATTAAAGTTCAATTAATCATATTACTTAAGAACTCCCACTTAGATAGACATCCCTCTAATCATCTAAGTGCTCACGTGATCCATATCAACTAAACCATGTCCGATCATCACGTGAGATGGAGTAGTTTTCAATGGTGAACATCACTATGTTGATCATACCTACTATATGATTCACACTCGACCTTTCGGTCTCAGTGTTCTGAGGCCATATCTGCATATGCTAGGCTCGTCAACTTTAACCCGAGTATTCTGCGTGTGCAAAACTGGCTTGCACCGGTTGTATGTGAACGTAGAGCTGATCACACCCGATCATCACGTGGTGTCTCGGCACGACGAACTGTAGCAACAGCGCATACTCAGGGAGAACACTTATACCTTGAAATTTAGTGAGAGATCATCTTATAATGCTACCGACATACTAAGCAAAATAAGATGCATAAAGGATAAACATCACATGCAATCAATATAAGTGATATGATATGGCCATCATCATCTTGTGCCTTTGATCTCCATCTCCAAAGCACCGTCATGATCACCATCGTCACCGGCTTGACACCTTGATCTCCATCGAAGCATCATTGTCGTCTCGCCAACTATTGCTTCTACTACTATCGCTACTGCTTAGTGATAAAGTAAAGCAATTACATGGAAATTGCATTTCTTAAAATAAAGCGACAACCATATGGCTCCTGCCAGTTGCCGATAACTATGTTACAAAACATGATCATCTCATACAACAATTTATATAATCACATATTGACCATATCACATCACAACATTGAAAGTGCGTTATATCGACTAGAGGGGGGTGAATAGGCGATTTTTATGAAATTCTTCACTGAGGAATTTGCTAGTGAGGAAATTCCTTAGCGAAGAACTACTAGCAGCGGAATAAGAACTTAGAAGTAAACATAGCAGAATACATGCATGGTCATCATGATGAAATGAAGATCAACACAGAGTACAGAAAGTGTAAACACAGGATAGCACAAGATGAAGACAGACAGACTGAAGAAATTGAACTGAGGAAATTGAGAAAGTCTTCAGTCAAAGTCTTCAAACACAGATATGAACAAACACACAACACAGTAGTGAGGAATTGAAAGCGTTGAGGAAATAGAACCAGTAGGCTTGGTGAAGACAATGATTTGGTAGACAAGTTCCAACTGCTGTCTCAGTTGTACATCTGGTTGGAGCGGCTAAGTATTTAAACTCGAGGACACATAGTCCCAGACACACAGTCCTCACCGTATTCTCCTTGAGCTAAGGACACACAGTCCTCGCCCAATCACTCGTGGTAAGTCTTCAGGTGACTTCCGAACCTTCACAAACTCGGTCACTCGACGATCCACAATTCCTCTTGGATGCTCTAGACCATGACGCCTAACCGTCTGGCAGAAGCACAGTCTTCAAAGGTAACAAGCGTCGGATCCACGCAGGATCAATCTCTTCAGTGATGCTTAATCACTTTGGGTTTGTAGGTGTTTGGGTTTGGGTTTGGATTTTCCTCACTTGATGATTTTCGCTCAAAGTCCTCGGAGGATGGGATGCTCTCAAATGACAAGTGTCAGTTTCTCGCGGAGCAGCCAACCAGCTAGTGGTTGTAGGGGGCGGCTATTTATAGCCTAGGGAGCAGCCCGACATGATAAGACATAAATGCCCTTCAATGATATGACCGTTGGATGGATAAGATATTTTGGGACAGCTGGCGTGTAGCACAGCAATGGTCGGAAATTTGAGGTTCAAATTCCTCAAGGCTATCATGTTCCTCACAGTGTAGGCAATTCGCACTGGCGAATTCCTAACTCCTCAGTCAGAGAAAAGTCCTCAGTGACCAGAAGAACTACGTCTCTCTCACTGAAGAAATTGACTGAACTGTATGAGATTTCCAATGGCTTCACTCGAAGGGATTGGTAGGTGTAGGATTTGAGTTGAGCATCACATGGAAATTTTCTCCTTAGTATTTCCTCGACCCCATTTAATAGTATGGTGTTTCCTATGACTCAATAAAGAGAAAATGAAACTACGAAAACAAAAGTCTTCACGCTTCATGTTCCTCGAATGAATACCAAGTCTTCAAGGTTACACCAATTTCTTCACTTTCAAAGTCTTCAGAAAGTCTTCAGAATATCAAAGTCTTCAGTCGAAGAACTTCATTTTTAGGGGTCGACTTTCTCTATAAATATCAAACTCCTCATAGACTTATAGACCTGTGTACACTCATAAACACATTAGATCATTAATCTATAAGTCTTCAATACACCAAAATAACTAAGGGGCACTAGATGCACTTACAATCTCCCCCTTTTTGGTGATTGATGACAATATAGGTTAGGTTTTCAACGGGGATAAACATTTGAAGTGTAAATACTGATATTGCGGAATTTGATTGCAAGATATAGAAGAACTCCCCCTGAAGATGTGCATAGTGAGGAATTGGCTTTTGAAGCAATGCACACTTGAAGAGTTGAATCATGGAGATCTCCCCCTATATCTTGTAATTCATACACGCATTTGATATATAATATGAAGAATTTGAAATGCATGATGAGATATGGTGCCTGATGATATTCAGCATGCGTGCAATAATATTAACGAGGAATAAGCATGCAGAATAGTGCATCAAAAGTATCAGAGCACCATCGGGTTTAAGATTACAACTCGATCCAATAAAGTTTCAGAAGAACGAGAGTTGTAACTTAGCAAAAAATGCCCTTATAATAGACCCGCTTGAAGACTAACTCAGATTTCTCCCCCTTTTTCATCGAATGACCAAAAGGATCGAAACTGAGGACTAACGCCCCTTAAGTTAATCAAGATGATGAAGGAGCGCCAGCGTTGTTGGGGTCGGTTGTTGAAGTAGGGCCTGCCGCAGTGTCATCCAAGTCTTCATTTTCATCAGTCTCACGCGATGAAGAATAGGAGCTGGCCACCAAATAAGGAACCTTGACCTTCTTGTATTTCTTCGAAGGAGGTGCAGACCAGTCAAACTCTTCTTTGAGACCCATTTTCTTCAGATCGTCAGCGCTGTAAACTTGAGACAGAACAGCCCAGGTGCGATTGAGGGTTTCATGGAGGTAGTAGTGGTTTTTCTTCACTGCATTGTGTGTTGAAGTCATGTTGTGAAGAATTGAACCAAACTGACGCTTGACCCATTTGTGATTGCGATCAACCTTCTGGTGAAGACTGAGGAATAACTCACGATCAGTCATTACCCTGGGTGCTGTGGCTTGAGGATTTGGCTTGGCAGTGTTGGCGGCAGAGTCATGTGTGGCAGAGTCATCATTGGTGGAGTAAGATGTAGCCTTGCAAAATTGACCATCCAATGGACGAATGCCTTCATCTATCACAGCAGTTGCCTTGCCCTTTTCATCAGCTAAGGAAAATGTCCTTTTGAGGACTTCAATAGGAGGCAAGTAGCTGCAGTGGTTCAGAGTGTCAGCTTTGTAGTTGAGTGAAGACCTTGTCCTGATGAATCTCATAATCCATGGCGCATAAGGCTTCAGCTCAAATGGTGACATAGCAATATTGGCCAGAGTCCTCATGAAGAAATCATGGAAGTTGACGGAAACGCCATGAATGATGTTGAAAAGCATATTCTTCATGATGCCAATGACTTCTTCATCATTTGAGTCGTGGCCTTCGATAGGACTCATTGTCTTCGACAGAATGCGATAGACAGTCCGAGGCACATACAATAATGCCTTGACGAGGAAATTGGTTCGAGGGGCCTGCCCTGGCTTCAAAGGCTTCATCAGCACTTGCATATAGTGATTTGAAAGCTCAGGTTTGTTGTAAACACAACGTGCATCTTCAATGGGAGGACTTAGTGGTAGGGCACGAAGCAATTCAGACGCTGGTGCCTTGTAGTGAGTGTTTTCTGTCATCCAGTCCAGAACCCATGAATTAACATCTTCAGAATCGCCTGTGATGTGAAGTGTTGCGTAGAACTGGAGAATGAGTTCTTCATTCCAATCACATATGTCAGTGCAGAAATTCAGCAGCCCAGCGTCGTGAAGAACACTGAGGACTGGCGTGAAGCACGGCAAAGACTCCATGTCTACATGAGGAATATGTGCATGGTCGAAGACTTTATCTTTGTTGAACAACACTGAGGAATAGAAGTTGGCTTGACTGGCAGTCCAGAAACGCCTCTTCCTTATGCGAGTAGAGTCATAGGGGTTGTAATCTGTGAAGAATACATGCTCGCCAAAGAAGTCTTCAGCCTTGAACTTTTGCTTCCTTGAGAACGGATCCTTTGGCTTGGGCAGAGGAGTGTCAGTGAGTTGCATCACTACCTCAGGAATCGCGATCTCAGGTTCATCGGTCTGAGGAATTTCTGGCTCTTCCTCAGGTGCAGTCTGAGTTGTCACATTTTCAGCAGCAGCAGTTTCTTCAGCACTAGTGGCTGGAATTTCTTCACGGACAGATGAGGTGGGATGATTTTCTTTAGAGCCCAATTGAACTGTTGGTGCAGGGGAGTGAGGGATTTGCTGCAGCGGGGTGAAGAGTGGAGAATTGGGATGCTGACTTTCCCAAAAGTCATCATTCATCACTGGAGTTGTGCTTCCAATGTCCACATCTTCATCATCAATTTCTTCAACACCAGCCTCTTCAGCAGTAAACTGAGGCATTGGTGATGATATCACTGGGGTTGAAGGGATTGCATCCACTTCAATTTCTTCATCAATCTGCTCTGACGAAGCAGCAGATTGAGTTTCTTCATCAGATCCGCTTGGGATCACATATTCTTCATCAAATGGAACAAGGTCCTTTGATGGCATGGTGGAAATTGGAACAGCATCGATCAGATTTTCATATGAGCTGGTCATAGGCTTCATCTTTTTTGGAGCTGAAGATTCTGGAGCACTTGATGCTTTCCTTTTCTTCACTGCAGCTCGCTCTGCAGCCTTCGTTTTCTTCACATCTGATGCAGATGGAAGGATAGGAGTTGGTGTAGGCGCAGGTGGAGCTGAGGAATCTGGTTGAATTTCCTCAGGCACAACTGATGCAGTTGCCCTGACTTCTTCAGTTTCTTCAAGTGCACCACTAGTGGATGCCCTGGCAATTTCTTCAGCGGCTGGAATGGAGTCATCAGCCCTGGAACTAGCATTTTCTTCAGCAGCCTAAAAATCATCAGCGGTGCTGGCATGTTCTTCAGTTGGCTGAGCAGAAGCTTCAGCTTGAGGAACTTCTTGTTGCGATGGGGCTGCAACATTTGTGAACTTTTCAGTCAGTTTCACAAACCTGACTTTGCCTCCCTTCCAATCAGCATAGTATGAGTCAAATCTGTCGCTCAGGGCTTTGATGTCAGCCTGCATCTTGACAAGTTCTTCAGTTGTCATCTTGACAACATTTCTCTTCAGTAGTTTCTCTTTTCTGTACTGCGATTTCTTGATCTCTTTGGCCCTATCATATTTCCATTTCTCCTCTTGGATGAAATGATGTAACACCCCGGATGTAATTTTCCCAATTTGTACTCCAACTCTTGCCGTTTCCGGCGTTAAGTTATATTTATTTCCTCGGGTTCGGGTCTTTGTCTCCGTGTGTTGTTGTCGTTGTCATGCATCTCATATCATGTCATCATGTGCATTGCATTTGCATACGTGTTCGTCTCATGCATTCGAGCATTTTCCCCGTTGTCCGTTTTGCATTCCGGCGCTTTGTTCTCCTCCGGTGGTCATTTCTAGCTTTCTTTCGTGTGTGGGGATTAAACATTTCCGAATTGGACCGAGACTTGCCAAGCGGCCTTGGTTTACTACCGGTAGGCCGCCTGTCAAGTTTCGTATCATTTGGACTTCGTTTGATACTCCAACGGTTAACCGAGGGACCGAAAAGGCCTCGTGTGTGTTGCAGCCCAACACCCCTCCAATTTGGCCCCAAACCCACCTAACTCTGCTCCATCATCTAGAGCGTTGGATCACGATCGCGTGGCCGAAAACCGCACCTCATTTGGACTCTCCTAGCTCCCTCTAGGCCTATAAATAGACCCTCTCCGAAATCTCCTTCCCCTTCCTCCCAAAAACCCTAGATCCACCTCATCGCGCGCCGCCGGACAAAACTGCACCGACGGACATTGTCCGGATCCTCCCTGCCGCCGCCACGTGTCGCCTCCTCATTCGTCGCCGCCGCCGTGCCCACTTCACCGCCTCCCGCCGCAGCCGGCCCGCGGGGCCCGTTCCCCCGCCGCCCCTCCGCGCCAAGCTCCAGGGAGAGGAGCTCCCGAGCGACCTTGTCGTCGGTGCCCTGCGCGCCGCCGTGGCGCCATCGCCGCCGGACACCGCCTCCTCGCGCCGGCGCCGCCTCCCTGCGCCGCTTCCGCCGCCCGGCCACCGCGCCGCACTCCGGTGACCGAGCGCGCCGCCCCGCCGTCTTCTCCTTGCCGCCAAGCTCCGGCCAGTCCTCTCCGGCGAGCTCCGAGGATTCCGGCGAACTTCGTGATCCGTGCCTGGATCCCAGATCTGTGAACAGTGAAACCCTAGGTCGTTTTTTTCTCTAAGTCCCGAAATTTTCAGTTCAAGTGCTCATGTTCACGGCTCCATAACTTTGCATCTTTAACTCCGATTCATGCATATAGCATATCAAAATGTTCATCTCAGAGAGTACATCATTTCATTCCATTGCATCATTTTTATTTGAGTTCATCTTGATGCCCGAAATGCTATGAGAAGAGGGCTACTTGAGTTAATTGTCAGGTCTGCTACTCCGTTTAGCACTTTTGTCATTTTTGCCATGATTAATGTGTGCATGATATGCCCTGATGCTCTACATGTGTTTTGTTTAGGGTTTTGTCATCTCTCCAGAGGTGTAACCCATGTATTTTTGTGATGTGTGGTGTCTAGTGCAAGCTTGCAAAGTGGTGCACTTGCTAATTCTGTTTTCAGGGACTTAGAGATTTCACTAAGTCCTGGAGCTGTTTATCTCATGATGTCATATGTTCTTGTTGTTTCCTAGTGATCCGTGCCTCTTTTGAGGATGATCAGTAAGGGAGTTTTGTTAATATTGTAGTGCTCTATCTATCCATGTCTTTGTTTGCAATTATGGAGCACCCTAGCTTGAGTCAATCGAGCTCTACTTTTGCTACTTTGTGAATCTGGGCAGATTGGCAACTTGTTTGCAATTTTGCCGGTGATGTTGTAGTTGATCCATGCATGCTATGCTATTGTTCTTGCCATGTCTAGATTGCATTTTGTGCCTTCTTGATGGGTGTATGCTTGTCTTGCCATGACTTGCACCGTAGTGAGTGTGTCGAGCTCGTAAACATGCCTACTTGAGTTATATTCCAGCATGTGCCAGTTTTCACTAAGTATGAAAACTGATTATGTTTTTGCTATGTTCACATGCTTGCAATTGTATTTTCTGATCCCTTTTGGCTCCAGGTCACTAAGGGACTTTTGTTAAGCTCTTTGATTAGCTCCATGCCATGCTTTACTTTGCCATGTTCAGATCCTGTAGCATGTAGTTTTGTTGCTCCGAAGAGGGCTACCTGATCTGAAATTCCAGACAAGTGTTAATTTCACTAAGTCTGAGATCTGTTTGTCATATGCATTTTTGCCATGCTTGTTTGAATCTGTTAATGGGCGAATTGGCCGTAGCTCAGTGCTAGACTTTTTCTAAGCATCTTGTATGCACCCCTGCCATGTATTTTGTTGTCATGTTTGGGTGCTGTAGCATGTTCATCTCATTGCATTTAGATGCCTACTTGCTGTAAATCGCAGACCAGTGTCATTTTTGAATCGCTTGCCATTTCCAAACCGTAACTCCGATTCCGGCATTCTTTATATTGTTTTCAAGCGATTTCATCTCATCTTTCCAGTGGCACACTTAGATTTCCAAGTTGAGGCCAGGTTCATGCATTTCCTGTCATATCTTGCATTTTGCATCCCGCATCACATCCCGCATAGCATATCATCTTTGCATTGTGTTGTTTGAGTTTGCACGTGGTTGATTGTATACTTGTTGCTTGTTTGTCTTGTTTGGGTAGATCCGGGAGACAAGTTCGCTAACGAGGAGCCCGTTGAGTTTGCTTTTGAGGATCCAGTCAACTCTGACAACTGTGCAGGCAAGATGATCATACCCTCGAAATCACTACTATCTTTGCTATGCTGGTTTGCTCGCTCTTTGGCTATGCCAATGCTACGATGCCTACCACTTATTTTCAAGCCTCCCAAATTTCCATGTCAAACCTCTAACCCACCATGTCCTAGCAAACCGTTGATTGGCTATGTTACTGCTTTGCTCAGCCCCTCTTATAGCGTTGCTAGTTGCAGGTGAAGATTGGAGGTCGTTCCTTGTTGGAACATTTATTTTACTTGTTGGGATATCATTATATTATCTTGTTATCTTAATGCATCTATATACTTGGTAAAGGGTGGAAGGCTCGGCCTCTCGCCTAGTGTTTTGTTCCACTCTTGCCGCCCTAGTTTTCGTCATATCGCTGTTATGTTCCCGGTTTTTGCGTTCCTTACGCGGTTGGGTTATAATGGGAACCCCTTGATATTTCGCCTTGATTAAAGCTTTTCCAACAATGCCCAACCTTGGTCTTACCATTTGCCACCTAGCCCTTTTTCCCTTGGGTTTCCGGAGCCCGAGGGTCATCTTATTTTAAACCCCCCCCCCCCGGGCCAGTGCTCCTCTGAGTGTTGGTCCAAATAGAGCCACTTGCAGCGCCACCTCGGGGCAACTTGAGGGTTGGTTTTAGTTGTACGTAGTGTTCATCTGAGTGTGCCCTAAGAAAGAGATATGTGCAGCTCCTATCGGGATTTGTCGGCACATTCGGGTGGTGTTGCTGGATTTGTTTTAACCTGTCAAAGTGTCTTGAGTAACCGAGATACCGAGTCTGATCGGAACGTCTTGGGAGGAGGTCTATTCCTTCGTTGACCATGAGAGCTTGTCATGGGCTAAGTTGGGACTCCCCTGTAGGAATTGAACTTTCGAAAGCCGTGCCCGCGGTTATGGGAAGATGGGAATTTGTTAATGTCCGGTTGTAGATAACTTGAACCTTAACTTAATTAAAATGAATCAACTGAGTGTGTTACCGTGATGGCCTCTTCTCGGCGGAGTCCGGAAGGTGGACACGGTGTTGGAGTAATGTTTGCGCAGGTTGTTCTCTAGTTTCTCGCTCGTGCTTTGCCTCCTCTTCTCGCTCTCTTTTGCGAATAAGTTAGCCACCATACTTGCTAGTCGCTTGCTGCAGCTCCACCTTATATTTACCTTGCCTTACCTACAAGCTTAAATAGTCTTGATCGCGAGGGTGCGAGATTGCTGAGTCCCTGTGGCTCACAGATTACTATTACACCAGATCTAGGGCCTGATGATTTCGCTCCAGGAGATGCGTATGAGCTCAAGTGGGAGTTCGACGAAGACTCTCAACGTTACTATGTTTCCTTTCTCGATGATCAGTAGCGGCACCCAATTGGGGGTGATTGGGACCGTGTCGCATGTTGGGTTCTCTTTTATTTTGGCGCCGTAGTCGGGCCATGAGTGTTTGGATGATGTAATGTTATTTATGTACTTGATTGACGTGGCGAGTGTAAGCCAACTATGTTATCTACCCTTTCATTATTATATTACATGGGATGTTGTGAAGATTGCCTAACTTGCGACATATGCCTTCAATGCGATTATGCCTCTAAGTCGTGCCTCGAAACGTGGAAGATATAGTCGCATCGAGGGTGTTACAAGTTGGTAATCAGAGCCTTCCCCGACCTTAGGAGCCCCATTGCTTGATCGTTATTAGCGGCCGAGTTGTGTCTAGAAAAATGTTTTGAGTCTTTAGGAATTATATATCGGAGAGTTTAGGAATTCTTGTTACTTCCCAGTCTCCTCATCGCTCTGGTAAGGCATCCTGACATAGAGTTTTGACTCTTCTCTTCTCAAATTTCATTAAAAAAAATTTAGGATCACATGGGTATCTTGGAATCGTTCCGATGGTTTTATGATGAGAACATTGTCTTGGTGCCTCCTGTCAGGGGTTTAGTGGAAGTGTCCCGGGGAGTTGAGCTCTGAGGTGTTGTCATCATAATTTTATCATTGCAGTTCTGGAATACCTGAGTTTAGTACGCCGACATCGAAAATCTCTTTTATGCAGTTCGTTGGTGAGATAACCTCGATGCCACCCAGTACTAGGGCGGGAGTTTGGGAGTATCGCCATAACTTGTATAATGGATGCTTTTCGAAGGTTGAGGTAGATGGTTTCCGAAGGTTTCTTGGTTATGTGTTGAAGGATGGATACAGCTGGATGTAGGATTTGCTAGTTTGGGTGAGATATTATGCTTCCCCTGTATCCCCAACACCTGATTGCATAACCGGAAAGGTTCGGGAGTTTCATAGGTGGGAATTCTAGTAGCTCTAGTTCTTCTTCCACGGATATTGGTTTGAGATTGGGATTTCTTACCGATTATTCGTTCTTGATCTGTACCTTGTTGAATTATTTCTCTACCTTAATTCTACGTGGCTTCTCAATTTATGGATATGTGACCATTTCAAGAGGAATGCATTCGTTCATTTTGTTCGGATGTGAAGACTATATGTTGGAATTTTCATTCCGTTGGATTCAGCTTCAATATTTATCTGTCAATGTGCTAATGGTGGTCAACCTCTTCAGGATGGCTCCTCCAATGCGCACGACTCCGAATCCTGATCCGCCACCACCTCCACCTCCTCCGGAGGCATGGCAAGCTGTGATGGCCGCAACCAATGCAAACACACAGTTGATCATGCAAATTCTTCAAGAGCGCAATCAAGGCAGTCAAGGGAATCAAGGCAGCAATCAGAATCACTTTGCTAAACTCAACCAGTTCCTTGCTAACGGGCCAAAGACTTTCAGCAATTGTGTTGAGGCAACCGATGCTAACGATTGGCTTGTGGATCTGTGTAAGCATTTCGAGTGCAGTAACGTCAGGCCTGAGGACTTTGTCAAGTTCGCTTCCTTCCAACTCAAAGATCAAGCTGCAGAATGGTTCCAGCAGTACAAGGATTCCAGAGGTGGGCGTGTTATCACTTGGGATGATTTTCGTCGAGATTTCCGAGCTCATCATATTCCCGAGAGCATGGTTGAAAGCAAGCATGAGGAATTCCGCAACCTGAAGCAAGGCTCTTTGTCTGTCTATGACTACAACAAGTTGTTTCAGAAGCTCGCCCGCTTGGCCAAGCAGGACGTCCCTGATGAGAAGAGCATGATATATCAGTTCAGGGGTGGTCTCAGAGAAGAAATTCAGCTAGCTCTTGTTCTCTTTGAGCCCTTGAGGTACGATGAGTTCTACAACATGGCACTGAAGCAAGAGGCTGCTCAGTTGAGGTGTGATGCTTCCAAGAAGCGAGTCAGAGATGTTACTCCTTCTTCCTCTACTCAAGTGGCCAAGCAGCAGAAGTATTGGCTTCCTCCTCCTCCGTTTCGTCAGCCGTATCAGCAGAAGAGCAAAGGTGGCAGTGGTTCTTCCCACCCACCCAACCCTGGCTTTCAGAACAAGACTTCGTCTCAAGCTCCAAGATCGAGTGCTCCGTATCATCGTCCGCTTTCAGAGGTCACGTGCAACAAGTGCCAACAGAAGGGTCACTATGCCAACAAGTGTTTCAACCAGAAGTGTCTTCCTCCTCCTCCTCCTCCTGTCAGATTGGCAAGTACAGCTGTGGTCAAGCATAACCCCAAGCACGCCAAGGTCAATTTGCTGAATGCAGCTCAGGCAGAGGACTCACTAGATGTGATCATGGGTAACCTTCCTGTTAACGATGTTCCTGATAAAGTTCTTTTTGACACTGGTGCATCGCTTTGTTTTATTTCAACACCATTTGTGGCCAAGCATGATTTTCTGACTGAAAGGATTCCTGTTCCGTTGAAGATTGTGTCTCCGGGCAAGCAAATGACTTCTAACAATTGTGTCCCGGATGTCTCTATCACGTTGGGCGATTACAAGTTTCTCTCTTCTACGGTGGTTCTTGGCAACTCGGATATTGATCTTATTCTCGGAATGGATTGGCTTACTAAGCACAAGGCTCATCTTGATTGTGCAGCCAGGCAGATTCAATTGATTCATTCGTCTGAGGATGTAATTGTCTTTGCCGCTCGTGATGATACTATCCGTCTGTTTTCTCTCAATGAGAAGGGTGAATTGGACGCTATTTCGCAAATTCCAGTCGTTTGCGAATATCAAGACGTTTTTCCAGAAGAGCTTCCAGGAATGCCTCCGCACCGGCCAGTTGAATTCGTTATTGATCTTGAGCCTGGTACGGAACCTGTGTGCAAGCGTCCTTACAAGGTCGGACCTGAAGAGTTGAAGGAGCTGAAGAAGAAACTCGATATTCAAGAGAAAATGGGTCTCATCCGGCCTAGTTCTTCTCCGTGGGGTTGTGGTGTTCTTTTTGTGAAGAAGAAGGATGGAACGGACTGACTTTGTGTTGATTACCGTCCAGTGAACAAGAAGACCATCAAGAACAAATACCCACTTCCCAACATCAATGAGCTGTTCGAACAACTCAAAGGTGCTCGAGTATTCTCCAAGCTTGATCTCCATATGGGTTATCATCAGATTCGAATCCGTGAGCAAGATGTTCCCAAGACGGCTTTCAGGACAAGCTTTGGTTCATATGAATACACTATCATGTCTTTTGGTCTCGTCAACGCTCCTCCGACGTTCTCTCGCATGATGAACTTCATCTTCAACGCCTACACCAATGACTTCGTTTTGGTCTATCTTGACGACATTCTGGTTTTCTCCAAGAATAAGGAAGATCATGCCAAGCACTTGCGTTTGGTTCTTGATAAGCTCAGAGAACATCAGTTCTACACCAAGTTCTCCAAGTGTGAATTTTGGCTCGATGAGGTTCTTTATCTTGGTCATATCATCTCTGCCAAGGGCATTGCCGTGAATCTTGAGAAGGTGTCTGCAATTGTGAATTGGGAACCTCCTCAGAACGTCAAGCAACTCCGTAGCTTCCTCGGTCCCGCAAGCTATTGCCGAAGATTCGTTGAAACTTTTCTAAGATCGCGAAGCCTCTCTCTAATCTTCTCCAGAAGCACGTCACGTACGTTTGGTCTCCGGAGTGTGATAGTGCTTTCAACACTTTGAAAGAGAAATTGATCACTGCTCCAGTTCTCACTCCGCCTGATGAATCCAAGACGTACGAGGTCTTTTGTGATGCCTCTCTCCAAGGTCTCGGTGCAGTATTGATGCAAGAGAAGAAAGTTGTTGCTTATACATCTCGCCAGTTGAAGCCTAATGAGAAGAACTACCCCACTCATGATCTCGAGTTGGCGGTAGTTGTGCATGCTCTTTTGACTTGGAGACATCTTCTATTGGGAAGAAAAGTGGACATTTTCACTGATCACAAGAGTCTCAAGTACATCTTCACTCAGCCTAATATCAACCTCAGGCAAACTCGATGGGTCGAAATGATTCAAGAGTATAATCCGAGTATTGAGTATACTCCAGGCAAGGCCAATGTGATTGCTGACGCTTTGAGCAGGAAAGCTTACTGCAATAGTCTGATTCTCAAGCCTTATCAACCCGAGCTTTGCGAAGCTTTCCGCAAACTTAATCTGTAAGTTGTTCCTCAAGGTTTCCTCGCCAACCTGCAAGTCTCTCCTACCTTAGAAGACCAGATTCGCCAAGCTCAACTTCTTGATGCTATGGTGAAAAAGGTGAAGATTGGGATTGCCAAGAATCAGTCCAAGTACAAGTGCTACCGCCTTGATGACAAGGACACTCTCTTCTTCGAGGATCCTATTGTGGTACCCAAAGGTGACCTCCGTAAAGTGATCATGAACGAGGCTCACAATTCTCTCCTCTCCATCCACCCTGGGAGCACGAAGATGTATCAGGACCTCAAGCAAGCTTATTGGTGGACTCGAATGAAGCGCGAGATTGCTCAATTCGTGAATGAATGTGATGTCTGCAGAAGAGTGAAGGCAGAACACCAAAGGCCAGCTGGTCTCCTCCAACCTCTTGCCATTCCAGAATGGAAGTTTGACCACATTGAAATGGACTTCGTGACTGGGTTTCCAAAGTCCAAGCGTGGCAATGATGCTATATTCGTTATCATCGATAAACTCACCAAAGTGGCTCATTTTCTGCCTATCAAAGAGTCGATCACTGCATCTCAATTGGCAGAACTCTATACCTCTCATATTGTCTCTCTGCACGGTATTCCACAAGTGATCTCTTTAGACCATGGCAGCATCTTTACCTCAAAGTTTTGGGATTCTTTTCAGAAGGCCATGGGCACTAACATCCGCTTCAGCACAGCTTTCCATCCTCAAACTAGCGGTCAAGTCGAGCGTGTCAACCAGATTCTTGAAGATATGCTCAGGGCTTGTGTGATCTCCTTCGGCATGAAGTGGGAGGATTGTCTTCCTTATGCTGAATTCTCCTACAACAACAGTTTTCAAGCAAGTTCGGGCAAGGCCCCATTTGAAATTCTGTATGGCAGGAAGTGCCGTACCCCTCTCAACTGGTCTGAAACCGGTGAACGTCAGCTTTTGGGTAATGACTTAATCACAGAGGCAGAATAAATGTGCAAAGTCATTCGAGATAACCTCATAGCAGCCCAATCCCGCCAGAAGAGCTACTATGATAGTAAGCACCGTGATTTGGCTTTTGAGATCGGAGATCATGTTTACCTCTGCGTCTCTCCTATGAAAGGTACTCGTCGCTTCGGTATCAAAGGGAAGCTTGCCCCCAGATACGTCGGACCTTTCAAGATTGTCAGCAAGAGAGGCGACCTCGCCTATCAACTCGAGCTTCCTTCAAACTTTGCAAATGTTCATGACGTGTTCCATGTCTCTCAGCTTCGAAAGTGCTTCAAGACTCCTGACCGCACCGTCAACTTCAAGGACATTGAGCTCCAAGAAGATCTCTCCTATCGTGAGCACCCAGTTGCTATTCTTGAAGAGACTGAACGCAAGACTCGCAACAAGTCAATCAAATTTCTCAAAGTCAAGTGGTCACACCATTCCAACCGTGAAGCTACCTGGGAATGCGAGGATCACCTCCGTTCTGAGTACCCGGCCTTCTTTCAGTCCTAGATCTCGGGACGAGATCCTTTCGTAGTGGTGGAGTGTTGTAACACCCCGGATGTAACTTTCCCAATTTGTACTCCAACTCTTGCCGTTTCCGGCGTTAAGTTATATTTATTTCCTCGGGTTTGGGTCTTTATCTCCGTGTGTTGTTGTCGTTGTCATGCATCTCATATCATGTCATCATGTGCATTGCATTTGCATACGTGTTCGTCTCATGCATTCGAGCATTTTCCCCGTTGTCTGTTTTGCATTCCAGCGCTTCGTTCTCCTCCGGTGGTCATTTCTAGATTTCTTTCATGTGTGGGGATTAAACATTTCCGGATTGTACCGAGACTTGCCAAGCGGCCTTGGTTTACTACCGGTAGGCCGCCTGTCAAGTTTCGTATCATTTGGACTTCGTTTGATACTCCAACGGTTAACCGAGGGACCAAAAAGGCCTCGTGTGTGTTGCAGCCCAACACCCCTCCAATTTGGCCCAAAACCCACCTAACTCTGCTCCATCATCTAGAGCGTTCGATCACGATCACGTGGCCAAAAACCGCACCTCATTTGGACTCTCCTAGCTCCCTCTAGGCCTATAAATAGACCCTCTCTGAAATCTCCTTCCCCTTCCTCCCGAAAAACCCTAGATCCACCTCATCACGCGCCGCCGGACAAAACTGCACTGACGGACATTGTCCGGATCCTCCCTGCTGCCGCCACATGTCGCCTCCTCATTCGCCGCCGCTGTCGTGCCCACTTCACCGCCTCCCGCCGCAGCCGGCCCGCGGGGCCCGTTCCCCCGCCGCCCCTCCGCGCCAAGCTCCAGGGAGAGGAGCTCCCGAGCGACCTCGTCGCCGGTGCCCTGCTCGCTGCCGTGGCGCCATCGCCGCCGGACACCGCCTCCTCGCGCCGGCGCCGCCTCCCCGCGCCGCTTCCGCCGCCCGGCCACCGCGCCGCGCTCCGGTGACCGAGCGCGCCGCCCCGCTGTCTTCTCCTTGCCGCCAAGCTCCGGCCGGTCCTCTCCGGCAAGCTCTAAGGATTCCGGCGAACTTCGTGATCCGTGCCCGGATCCCAGATCTGTGAACAGTGAAACCCTAGGTCGTTTTTTTCTCTAAGTCCCGAAATTTTCAGTTCAAGTGCTCATGTTCACGGCTCCGTAACTTTGCATACGTAGCTCCGATTCATGCATATAGCATATCAAAATGTTCATCTCAGAGAGTAAATCATTTCATTCCATTGCATCATTTTCATTTGAGTTCATCTTGATGCCCGAAATGCTGTTAGAAGAGGGCTACTTGAGTTAATTGTCAGGTCTGCTACTCCGTTTAGCACTTTTGTCATTTTTGCCATGATTAATGTGTGCATGATATGCCCTGATGCTCTACATTTGTTTTTTTAGGGTTTTGTCATCTCTCCAGAGGTGCAACCCATGTATTTTTGTGATGTGTGTGGTGTCTAGTGCAAGCTTGCAAAGTGGTGCACTTCCTAATTCTGTTTTCAGGGACTTAGAGATTTCACTAAGTCCTGGAGCTGTTTATCTCATGATGCCATATGTTCTTGTTGTTTCCTAGTGATCCGTGCCTATTTTGAGGATGACCATTAAGGGAGTTTTGTTAATATTATAGTGCTCTATACATCCATGTCTTTGTTTGAAATTATGGAGCACCCTAGCTTGAGTCAACCAAGCTCTACTTTTGCTACTTTGTGAATCTGGGCAGATTGGCAACTTGTTTGTGATTTTGCCGATGATGCTGTAGTTGATCCATGCATGCTATGCTATTGTTATTGCCATGTCTAGATTTCATTTTGCGCCTTATTGATGGGTGTATGCTTGTCTTGCCATGACTTGCACCATAGTGAGTGCATCGAGCTCGTAAACATGCCTACTTGAGTTATATTTCAGCATGTGCCAGTTTTCACTAAGTATGAAAACTGATTATGTTTTTGCTATGTTCACATGCTTGCAATTGTACTTTCTGATCCCTTTTGGCTCAAGGTCAAGGGACTTTTGTTAAGCTCTTTGAGTAGCTCCATGCCATGCTTTACTTTGCCATGTTCAGATCATGTAGCATGTAGTTTTGTTGCTCCGAAGAGGGCTACCTGATCTGAAATTTCAGACAAGTGTTAATTTCACCAAGTCTGAGATCTGTTTGTCATATGCATTTTTGCCATGCTTGTTTGAACCTATTAATGGGTGAATTGGACGTAGCTCAGTGCTAGACTTTTGCTAAGCATCTTGTATGCATCCCTGCCATGTATTTTGTTGTCATGTTTGGGTGCTGTAGCATGTTCATCTCATTGCATTTAGATGCCTACTTGCTGTAAATCGCAGACCGGTGTCATTTTTGAAACGCTTGCCATTTCCAAACCGTAACTCCGATTCCGGCGTTCTTTATATCGTTTTCAAGAGATTTCATATCATCTTTCCAGTGGCACACTTAGATTTCCAAGTTGAGGCCAGGTTCATGCATTTCCTGTCATATCTTGCATTTTGCGTCCCGCATGGCA
The DNA here is from genome assembly GCF_002162155.2 of Triticum dicoccoides. NCBI lineage: Eukaryota > Viridiplantae > Streptophyta > Magnoliopsida > Poales > Poaceae > Triticum > Triticum dicoccoides. The sequence goes on along the minus strand of NC_041382.1, from coordinate 101,192,346 downwards.
TCCCGCATAGCATATCATCTTTGCATTGTGTTGTTTGAGTTTGCACGTGGTTGATTGTATCCTTGTTGCTTGTTTGTCTTGTTTGGGTAGAGCCGGGAGACGAGTTCGCTAACAAGGAGCCCGTTGAGTTTGCTTTCGAGGATCCAGTCAACTCTGACAACTGTGCAGGCAAGATGATCATACCCTCGAAATCACTACTATCTTTGCTATGCTAGTTTGCTCGCTCTTTTGCTATGCCAATGCTACGATGCCTACCACTTGTTTTCAAGCCTCCCAAATTGCCATGTCAAACCTCTAACCCACCATGTCCTAGCAAATCGTTGAATCAATGTTATGGCGGGTTAGAGGTTTGACATGGCAATTTGGGAGGCTTGAAAACAAGTGGCAATTGTTCCACTCTTGCCGCCCAAATTCACCACCTCATTTTACGGAAACTAGGGCGGCAAATGTCAAACCGCTTTGCTCAGCCCCTCTTATAGCGTTGCTAGTTGCAGGTGAAGATTGGAGGCCGTTCCTTGTTGGAACATTTATTTTACTTGTTGGGATATCATTATATTATCTTGTTATCTTAATGCATCTATATACTTGGTAAAGGGTGGAAGGCTCGGCCTCTCGCCTAGTGTTTTGTTCCACTCTTGCCGCCCTAGTTTCCGTAAAATCAATGTTATGTTCCCGGTTTTGCCGTTCCTTACGCGGTTGGGTTATAATGGGAACCCCTTCATATTTCGCCTTGATTAAAGCTTTTCCAGCAATGCCCAACCTTGGTCTTACCATTTGCCACCTAGCCCTTTTTCCCTTGGGTTTCCGGAGCCCGAGGGTCATCTTATTTTAAACCCTCCGGGCCAGTGCTCCTCTGAGTGTTGGTCCAAATAGAGCCACTTGCAGCGCCACCTTGGGGCAAATTGAGGGTTGGTTTTAGTTGTACGTAGTGTTCATCTGAGTGTTCCCTGAGAAAGAGATATGTGCAGCTCCTATCGGGATTTGTCGGCACATTCGGGCGGTGTTGCTGGATTTGTTTTAACCTGTCGAAGTGTATTGAGTAACCGAGATACCGAGTCTGATCGGGACATCTTGGGAGGAGGTCTATTCCTTCGTTGACCGTGAGAGCTTGTCATGGGCTAAGTTGGGACTCCCCTGCAGGGATTGAACTTTCGAAAGCCGTGCCCGCGGTTATGGGCAGATGGGAATTTGTTAATGTCCGGTTGTAGATAACTTGAACCTTAACTTAATTAAAATGAATCAACTGAGTGTGTTACCGTGATGGCCTCTTCTCGGCGGAGTCCGGGAGGTGGACACGGTGTTGGAGTAATGTTTGCGCAGGTTGTTCTCTAGTTTCTCGCTCGTGCTTTGCCTCCTCTTCTTGCTCTCTTTTGCGAATAAGTTAGCCACCATACTTGCTAGTCGCTTGCTGCAGCTCCACCTTATATTTACCTTGCCTTACCTACAAGCTTAAATAGTCTTGATCGCGAGGGTGCGAGATTGCTGAGTCCCTGTGGCTCACAGATTACTATTACACCAGATGCAGGGCTGATGATTCCGCTCCAGGAGACGCGTATGAGCTCAAGTGGGAGTTCGACGAAGACTCTCAATGTTACTATGTTTCCTTTCCCGATGATCAGTAGTGGCGCCCAGTTGGGGGTGATTGGGACCGTGTCGCATGTTGGCTTCTCTTTTATTTTGGCGCCGTAGTCGGGCCATGAGTGTTTGGATGATGTAATGTTATTTATGTACTTGATTGATGTGGCGAGTGTAAGCCAACTATGTTATCTACCCTTTCATTATTATATTACATGGGATGTTGTGAAGATTGTCTAACTTGCGACATATGCCTTCAATGCGATTATGCCTCTAAGTCGTGCCTCGACACGTGGGAGATATAGTCGCATCGAGGGTGTTACAAATGAGTCAGCATGTGACTTTGGCCAGGTGTCAACTTGAAGTCAGGCATAGGAGTGTTTGGGTCCTTGTGCCAGAGATCAATGTAGTCTAGGATCGCTCTTGGATCCAACAGCAGCGGCACAGGTGTGCCTTTGGCTCTAGCGGCCCTAACTTGTCGGTCTCTGGTGATTTCTGCAAGTTCATCATCATCAACCTCATCATCTTCAGGTGGTTCTTGGAAGGCGACCTGTTTCTTCTTAGGACTTGGCGGAGGACCTCGTCCAGTAGTTGCTTTAGTCTTCAGCAGAGTTGGGCCAGATGAAGAATTTGGCGCAGCTGAGGAACTTGCTGAGACACCAGAGGCAATAGAGATGCCTACAGTCCTTTGGCACGAGGCCAGATGCACAGGTGCTAAGGACTTTGTCGGAACAGCTGAGGATTGTGGAGGAGGTGCTAAGGACTTTGGTGGAGCAGGAGCAGCATGAGGAATTTGCTTTGAAGATTTTGAAGTTCCTGGCCGTGAGGGCATAGCAGAGGAACTTGGCCGTGAGGGCACTGTTGGTGAAGCACTTGGCTTACGAGTAGGCTTCTTTGCCATTGATTTCCTCGGCTTGACAGAGGCCTCAATGGCAGCAGCAGCAGAATCTTCATTGAACTTCCTCACTGCTTCTTTGGCTTGTCTTGCCAATTTGGCTTGACGCCTGGCCCATTCTTCAGGAAAGTCCTCACCGTGTTTGACGCTAGTGGGATCAGCCACTTGGCCAGGTGCCAGTGGTAGTCTTGGGCATGGAGGGTTGAGAGCAAATTTCTTCATGTACTTTGGAGTGACATATCTGTACTCCCTCCATTCACGTGCCCATCTCCGTTCTATCCTCTGAATGCGCACCTTGTGCTGATTTTTGTTCTCTTTGCCAAACTTGGCTTCATCAGGTGTGCAGTACTCAGTATATATATCCTCAGGGATTTCAAACGCAGTCATAACTTTAGGTTTCTTTCCTCCTTTCTGCGGCTTCTTACCATCTGCCATGTTCTTCAGCTGAGGAATTTGAACAATCGAATTCTCTGAAGAAGTATGCAGTTTTTCTTCGAGGAACGCTGTAAATGAGTTAAGTTGATGAGAACCTAGTGATTCAGCAGCGGACATGAGTACCTGTGAACAGAGTATAGTTGCGAGGAATTTGGAGAGGTCATCTGCGTTCTCAGAAGGTTTTTCAAAAATAACAAGTTTGAGGAATTTAACCAGATGAGTCTTGAGAAATTTCACTAAGCGTTTTGTCTTAGGTTCCAGAGTTGTATAGACCGAAGATCCACACAATTGAGGAATCTTGAAGAAAATGATGCTTAAAGAAATGAATCAAGAACAGAAGATTTGTGAGGTGTTTCGTGTGTGAGGATTTGAGAAATAAAACACCTTTGAAGATTTTGTAGAAAACTTTTGAATCAAAGAGGGCAGTAAAAGTAACTTTAATTACCCTGAATGAAGAACACGACGAACAGAGAGGTGAAACAGTGGAGTTCGTCGGTGTAGATCTTCCACGCCCTAACTTGGCGGAGGAAGACGGCTACGGCGGCAGTGGAGGAGAAGATTTATGCGGTCGGCGCGAGTACGACGGCGACGAGGTCGAGGCAGTGAAGCTCTTCCTCACCGGCGACGATGGAGTAGCGACAGCGCTAGGGTTTGAGAAGCTCGAGCGGGAGAGAGATCGAGCGGAGTAAAAGAAGTGAGGAAGGGGCGAGGGGTATTTATAGAGGCAGTGAAAACTGTTGAGGGGATCGAGAAGAGGTGTCTAGAGGGGGGGTGATTAGACACTAAGTGCTAAAGTTGCAGTTTTTTAAACTTTTTCGGTTTAAGTGGAGTTTAGGCACAATTTCAACATTCATAATACATATCAAGCAAGCATGCAATGAGTATATGAGCAGCGGAAAGTAAAGCATGCATCTTGCAAGAATGTAAAGGGAAGGGTTTGGAGAATTCAAACGCAATTGGAGACACGGATGTTTTTGCCCTGGTTCGGATAGGTGGTGCTATCCTACATCCACGTTGATGGAGACTTCAACCCACGAAGGGTAAGGGTTGCGCGAGTCCACGGAGGGCTCCACCCACGAAGGGTCCACGAAGAAGCAACCTTGTCTATCCCACCATGGCCGTCGCCCACGAAGGACTTGCCTCACTAGCGATAGATCTTCATGAAGTAGGCGATCTCCTTGCCCTTACAAACTCCTTGGTTTAACTCCACAATCTTGTCGGAGGCTCCCAAGTGACACCTAGCCAATCTAGGAGACACCACTCTCCAAGAAGTAACAAATGGTGTGTTGATGATGAACTCCTTGCTCTTGTGCTTCAAATGATAGTCTCCCCAACACTCAACTCTCTCTCACAGGATTTGGATTTGGTGGAAAGAAGATTTGAGTGGAAAGCAACTTGGGGAAGGCTAGAGATCAAGATTCATATGGTAGGAATGGAATATCTTGAGCTCAACACAAGGGTAGGTGGTTCTCTCTCAGAACATGTGAGTTGGAAGTGTAGATGTGTTCTGATGGCTCCCTCCACGAATGAAGAGGAGGTGGAGGGGTATATATAGCCTCCACACAAAATCTAACCGTTACACACAATTTACCAATCTCGGTGGGACCGAATCAACAAACTCGGTCGGACCAATTTAGTAAACCTAGTGACCATTAGTGATTTTCGGTAGGACCGATATGGTTAGGGTTAGGGCATAACGTAATCTCGGTGAGACCGATTACACAAACTCGGTGAGACCGATTTGGTAATAAGCTAACCAGAGAGTTGGTCAGGCAAACTCGGTGGGACCGATTACTAAACTCGGTTGGACCGATTTTGGTAATAAGTTAACCAGAGAGTTTGCATTGTAATCTCGGTAGTACCGATTGCCTAAACCCGGTGAGACCGGTTTTGGTAATGGACATACACAGAGAGATTACAATCCCATCTCAGTGGGACCGAGATCCCTGTCGGTAGAACCGATTTGCTTAGGGTTTGGCAGTGGCTATGACATGTGAAACTCGGTGGCACCGGATTGAAAGAATCGGTAGGTCCGAGTTTGGCTTTGGGTTTAGGTCATATGTGGAAGTGGGAAAGTAGCTGAGGGTTTTGGAGCATATCACTAAGCACATGAAGCAAGAGGCTCATTAAGCAACACCTCATCCCTCCTTGATAGTATTGGCTTTTCCTAAAGACTCAATGTGATCTTGGATCACTAAAATGTAAAATGTAGAGTCTTGATCTTGAAGCTTGAGCCAATCCTTTGTCCTTAGCATCTTGAAGGAGTTCCCACATTCTTTAGTCCATGCCACTCCATTGTTGAACTTATCTGAAACATACTAGATAAAAGTGTTAGTCCAACAAGAGATATGTTGACATCAATTACCAAAACCACCTGGGGAGCACTTGTGCTTTCAACTGTTCGCCCGAAGATTTGGGACGAACGTGCCCCTGACCTTTCTCCTTCTCACGACATGTGTCACCCACGTACTGTGTAGTGGAGATCGTGTAAGATCGTGGGTGAATAGGATAATACATCGTGGGATGCGGAACAATTTGAGCGGCAAAACCGAAAATTTGGATAAGATTAGTTTTAACGTTCCGTTCGCAATTTCTTCAGCTGACAAGGACCAGTGAAGATTTTGAACGAGTTTCAAATAGAACGCACATGAAGAATTTGTGAACAGATTGGATTGAGTATAGCATAGAGGGGAAGGGTCCGATCACATTCACTTAGCAGAAAAACCAACTTGAAGAAATAGCTATAAGTGAATGTTGTAGAGGACATAAACTCATACATATATATATATAGCCAATGAAGAAAAACTACGAAACAAGTGAAGAGTTTGCAAAGTTGAAGAATTTGAACAACTGAGGAATTTCAAAAACTGAGGAAAACTCAAATTGAAGATTTTCAACTTTTGTGGTGGCGTGACCCACCGTATAAGAATGATGATTTCAGACACCGCATACAATTGTCGTAGGGTTCTGAGAATCAAATTCTTCATTAATTTCTTCACACTTAGAGTGTTATTCTTCATTGATTGAAGAAAAACGTTTCTTCATGTGTTGCGCATCTAAGTCATCAATTTTGCATAAGTGTTAGGATGAGTGCCTTTTGAAAGTACATTCGAAGATTCTAAGATATTTAGCTCACACCGCAACTTGCTAAATCTCTTCTCATCCAAGGGCTTAGTGAAGATATCGGCTAGCTATTCTTCAGTCTTCACATGCTCAATAGAAATGTCGCCCTTCAACACATGATCACGAAGAAAATGATGACGAATCTGAATGTGCTTTGTCTTCGAGTGCTGAACTGGGTTGTGAGCAATCTTGATGGCACTCTCATTGTCACAGAGGAGAGGCACATTCTTCACGTTGACGCCATAGTCCTTGAGTGTTTGCTTCATCCATAGCAGTTGAGCACAGCAAGAACCAGCAACAATGTACTCAGCTTCAGCAGTAGACAGTGATACGCAGTTCTGTTTCTTCGAGGACCAACAGACTAAGGATCGTCCGAGGAAATGACAAGTACCAGATGTTGACTTGCGGTCCACACGATCACCAGCATAGTCAGAGTCAGAATACCCAATGAGATCAAAATCCGAGCCCTTGGGATACCATAATCCTAGTGTTGGTGTGTGAGCTAGATATCGAAGAATATGCTTCACAGCCTTATGGTGTGATTCCTTCAGTGCAGCTTGAAATTGGGCACACATGCAAACACTAAGCATTATATCTGGCCTAGATGCACATAAGTACAATAAAGAGCCAATCATGGAGCGGTATACCTTATGATCGAAGTCAATACCATTTTCATCAGTGCATAGATGACCATTTGTGGGCATAGGAATTTTGATGCCTTTGCAATCTTGCATGCCGAATTTCTTCAGGACATCCTTGAGGTATTTCTTCTGAGATATGAATATGCCATTTCGCTGTTGACGAATTTGAAGACCTAAAAAGAATTTCAACTCTCCCATCATAAACATTTGATATTCTTCACTCATCATATAGGCAAATTCATCACTATAACGTTGGTCAGTACAGCCAAAGATGATATCATCAACATATATTTGGCACACAAATAGTTCACCATCATAAGATTTAGTAAAGAGAGTGGGATCGAGTGAACCAGGTGTGAAGCCTTTCTTCATGAAGAATTCCTTCAATGTATCATACCACGCCCGTGGGGCCTGCTTGAGGCCATAGAGGGCCTTATTAAGTCTGAAGACTTTGTCAGGATGTTTTGGATCTTCAAAACCTGGGGGTTGAGCAACATATACTTCTTCCTCAAGCTTACCATTGAGGAATGCACTTTTCACATCCATTTGATATGAGATGATATCATGATGGTTAGCATAAGCAAGCAATATGTGAATAGCCTCAAGTCTAGCAACAGGTGCAAAAGTTTCATCGAAATCAACTCCTTCAACCTGTGTGTAGCCTTGAGCTACTAGTCGTGCCTTATTCCTCACCACAACACCATTTTCATCTTGCTTGTTGCGGTAGATCCACTTTGTGCCAATGATGTTATGCTTGCGAGGATCGGGACGATTGACTAGTTACCAGACGTTGTTGAGCTTGAACTGATGTAATTCTTCTCGCATGGCCTGAATCCACTCAGGCTCCAGAAATGCTTCATCTACCTTAGTGGGCTCTGTGATAGAGACAAAAGCAAAGTGCCCACAAAAGTTAGATAGATGTGAAGCTTTTGAGCGTGTGAGAGGACCTGGTGCTCTAATGTCATCGATGATCTTCTCCACTTGCACTTCTTTTGCAACACGAGGATGAGCTGGTTGACGTTGAGGAATTTGATCAGCATTTTCTTCAGCATCAATTTCCTCAGCATTTTCTTCAGGTGCATCAGCTCGACGTTCTTCACGTTCTGGAATGAATTCTTCAGCAGATTCTTCAGTAGGAATAACATCTTCAGTAGCCTTGTGCTTGATAGAATCCTCAGGTGCTGGTTCATCTAACACATAAGGTAGGTGCTCTCTTTGCGAGCCATTAGTTTCATCGAACCGCACATCTACAGTTTCAACAATCTTGTGAAGAGCATTGTTGAAGACTCTGTAGGTGTGCGAGTCCTTTCCGTAACCAAGCATAAAACCTTCATGTGCTTTCGGTGCAAATTTAGAGTTGTGATGAGGATCTCTAATCCAGCATTTAGCACCGAAGACTTTGAAATAACTCACATTGGGTTTCTTGTCAGTGAGGAGTTCATAGGCAATCTTCTTGAAGAATTTGTGAAGATATACTCTGTTGATGATGTGGCACGCAGTATCAATTGCATCAACCCAGAAACGACGAGGGGTTTTGTATTCGTCAAGCATGGTGCGAGCCATCTCAGCAAGAGTCCTGTTCTTACGCTCCACGACGCCATTCTGTTGAGGAGTATAAGGAGCAGATAACTCATGAGTAATACCAAGTTCATCAAGATATTCATTGAGACCTGAATTCTTGAACTCAGTGCCATTGTCACTTCTGATGTGCTTGATCTTCACACCAAAGTTGGTTGAAGCCCTCGAGGAAAATCGTTTGAAGACTTCCTGCACTTCATGTTTGTAAGAGACAAGGTGTACCCATGTTAGCGAGAGTAATCATCAACAATAACAAAGCCATATTGAGATGCTTCATTTGAAATAGAGGAATAATGATTAGGACCGAAGAGATCCATGTGAAGCAATTTGAATGGACGAGTAGTGGTCATGATAGTCTTCGCTGGATGCTTGGCCTTGGTCATCTTTCCAGCTTCACAGGCACCGCATAAGTGATCCTTGAGGAATTTGACATTCTCAATGCCAATGACATGCTTCTTCTTCGCAAGCGTGTGCAAATTCCTCATGCCTGCATGACCAAGTCGTCGATGCCATAGCCATCCTTCTGAAGCTTTTGCAAGTAGGCACACTGCTGGTTGTGAATCTGCAGAGAAATCAACAATATACAAGTATCCTCTCCTAAAGCCTTCAAAGACTTTGGATTTGTCAGCTTCCATAATCACAACACAACGATACTTGCCAAAGACAACAACCATATCAAGATCACAAAGCATTGAGACAGACATAAGGTTGTATCCTAAGGACTCAACAAGCATGACTTTGTCCATGTGTCGATCCTTTGTGATAGCAACCTTACCTAGACCCAATACCTGACTTTTGCTCTTGTCAGCGAAGATGATATGCTTCAGATGTGATGACGATAAGGGACCATCCATCAACAGATTTCTGTCACCAGTCATGTGATTTGTACATCCACTATCAAGGACCCACTCAGTGGCTTTGGGTTGATCATCCTGCAGATGAATTAGTGCAACTTACGAACCTCATATACTTCAGCAGTGAAGAATATGATATCACAATTCATCAGATCAATTTCATCAAGCGGTAAGACAGATAAAGCAGTGTGAGGACGTGAGAAATGAAAATTCATTTCTTCATAATTAGCCTGCGTCCTTTCAGGCAATTTGTCAGGTCCCCAGCAAATTCTTCAGACGTTAAAGTACGTCTGGAGACCTGACCCTGCATAAGAGATTAGTTCCTTTTCTTCACCACCCACATCTGAAGGGGTGGCAAAGAGTTCATCACTCTGCGAGCTCCATATGAGAATGGTGGCATAGAGGCCAAACCATTTCGTTTCACATAAGAGAGGTTAGGGTAAGCATATGAATAAGCAGAGAAATTCTTCGAGGACTTATGAACATAATGATTAGAAGAATAATGCTCATATTCATAGCCCTTGGCTCTTCCCTGCGAAACAGAGTTGTTAGCACGATGATGTTCATATGAGGACTTTGATCCTTTTGAGGAATTTGATCCACATGAGGAATTTGGTCCGTATGAGGACTTGGATCCATATGAAGAATTTGATCTGGGGTTCCTAATTTTTACAGGTGTTGTCATGAGGACATTCACCTGAAGACTTTCAAGGCACCTTTTGGGAACCCAGATTTTCTTCATAGGGGAACCGTTCCTGCAGTTAGTGCCAACATATCTAGCAAATACTTCACCATTCTGATTTTTGAACAGTTTATAGTTGGAGTCAATTGACTCATCAGAAGAATGAGAAGATTCACATGCATAGCCAGATAAATTAGATGGGTCAACTGGAGGTCCCTTTGCAGCAACCCATGAGGTTTTGGGGTACTGCTCAGGCTTCCAATATGTACCATCAGCATTGAGTTTCCTCTCAAAGGCAATACCCTCTTTCCTAGGGTTCCTGTTGAGGATCTGCTTTTTAAGCACATCATAAAGAGTCTAATGCCCTTTGAGGCTTTTGTACATGCCTGCCATGTACAATTCCTTCAGCCCTGCATCGTCAGTGATACTAGCAACGTCCTCAGATGAGGAATTAGTGATAGCCGAGGCAGGTGAAGAATTTGTAACATTAGAAGTATTTGAACATTCAGGTGAAGAATTAGCAGATTCTCGTTCAATGCATTTCAAACATGGAGGAACAAATTCTTCCTGAGCAGCGCTGATTTGTTGAGCAAGTAATGAATCGCGCTCCTTCTGAAGATCTTCATAACTCACTCTTAGCTTCTCAAGATCTTGCTTTCTTTGAAGAAATTCATAAGAAAGCTTCTCATGATCAGACAAGAGAGTGTTATGATGACCTTGAAGGTTGTCAAACCTGGTCTGAATTCTTTGAAGATTTTCAGTCAAGGCTTTAGTGCGATCCATTTCTTCACCCAACATATCATCACTTTTGTCTAGCATGTTTTGAACCTTTTCAAAAGCCTTTTGTTGTTTCACAGCAATCTTAGCAAGTTTAGAGTAGCTAGGTTTAAGATTGTCATCTGATTCATCTTCACTAGACTCGAAGGAGGTATATCTAGGTACCTTGGCACCCTTTGCCATGAAGCAATAGGTGGGAGCGTAGTCATTGTTGCCTTCATCAGCCTTGTTGGTGAGATCATTTTCTTCAGAGTTGAAGATAGACTTGCTGACGAATGCGGTAGCGAGGGCTAGGCTTGCCACACCTGACTCAAAGTCCTCAGAAGCCTCCTCTTCCTCTTGTTCCTCAGATTCAGCTTCAGAGTCCATTTCCTTGCCAATGAATGCCCGAGCCTTCTTGGAGCTGCTCTTCTTGTGAGATGAGGACTTTGAGGATTTTGACGATGCAGATTTTGAAGACTTCTTCTTTTTCTTCGCATCATCAGAACTGTAATCCTTGTATTTCTTCTTCTTTGATTCCTTTTCCCACTGAGGACAATCTTGAATGTAATGTCCTGGTTTCTTGCACTTGTGATAAAGCCTCTTCTTGTAGTCACTGGATGAGGAATCATTGCTCCTTGAGGGTTTTCCAAAACGATCATGTCTTGAGAACTTCTGGAATTTCTTCACAAGCAGTGCTAGATCATGACTCAGTTCTTCAGGGTCACCAAGGCTGCTACCAGAGTCTTCATCTTCGGATTCTGATACTGCCTTGGCCTTCAGTGCACGTGATCTGCCATAGCTCGAACCATAGAGATCTCTCTTTTCAGCAAGCTGGAACTCATGAGTGTTTAGCCTCTCGAGGATATCAGCGGGGCCAAGTGACTTGTAATCAGCACGCTCTTGTATCATCAGTGCCAGAGTATCAAATGAGAAATCAAGCGATCTCAGCAATTTCTTCACCACCTCATGGTCGGTGATGTCAGTGGCACCAAGTGCTTGAAGCTCATTTGAGATGTCAGTGAGGCGATCGAAGGTTTGCTGAACATTTTCATTGTCGAGTCTTTTGAAGCGGTTGAAGAAATTGCTAAGAACATCAACTCGAGAGTCACGCTGAGTTGAAACTCCTTCATTGACCTTGGACAGCCTATCCCAGATAAGCTTAGCAGTTTCCAAAGCACTCACTCTACCATACTGTCCTTTACTCAGATGGCCACATATGATATTCTTCGCTTGGGAATCGAGTTGCTTGAATCTCTTCACATCAGTAGCGTTCAGTGAGGGTGAGACGGAGGGAACACCATTTTCCACAACGTACCAGAGATCATTATCAATTGCCTCAAGATGCATGCGCATCTTGTTCTTCCAGTAGGGGTAGTCCGTCCCATCAAAGGTAGGACACCCATCAGAGACCTTGATCATACCTGCGGTCGACATAACTAAAACTCCAGGCGGTTAAACCAAAATCACACAGAACAAGGGAGTACCTTGCTCTGATACCAATTGAAAGTGTGTTATATCGACTAGAGGGGGGGTGAATAGGCGATTTTTATGAAATTCTTCACTGAGGAATTTGCTAGTGAGGAAATTCCTTAGCGAAGAACTACTAGCAGCGGAATAAGTACTCAGAAGTAAACATAGCAGAATACATGCATGGTCATCATGATGAAATGAAGATCAACACAGAGTACAGAAAGCGTAAACACAGGATAGCACAAGATGAAGACAAACAGACTGAAGAAATTGAACTGAGGAAATTAAGAAAGTCTTCAGTCAAAGTCTTCAAACACAGATATGAACAAACACACAACACAGTAATGTGGAATTGAAAGCGTTGAGGAAATAGAACCAGCAAGCTTGGTGAAGACAATGATTTGGTAGACCAGTTCCAACTGCTGTCTCAGTTGTACATGTGGTTGGAGAGGCTGAGTATTTAAACTCGAGGACACACAGTCCTCACCGTATTCTCCTTGAGCTAAGGACACACAATCCTCGCCCAATCACTCGTGGTAAGTCTTCAGGTGACTTCCAAACCTTCACAAACTCGGTCACTCGGCGATGCACAATTCCTCTTGGATGCTCTAGACCATGATGCCTAACCATCTGGAAGAAGCACAGTCTTCAAAGGTAACAAGCGTCGGATCCATGCAGGATCAATCTCTTCAGTGATGCTCAATCACTTTGGGTTTGTAGGTGTTTGGGTTTGGATTTTCCTCACTTGATGATTTTCGCTCAAAGTCCTCGGAGGATGGGATGCTCTCAAATGATAAGTGTCAGTTTCTCACGGAGCAACCAACCAGCTAGTGGTTGTAGGGGGCGGCTATTTATAGCCTAGGGAGCAGCCCGACATGATAAGACATAAATGCCCTTCAATGATATGACCGTTGGATGGATAAGATATTTTGGGACAGCTGGCGCGTAGCACAGCAACGGTCGGAAATTTGAGGTTCAAATTCCTCGGGGCTATCATGTTCCTCACAGTGTAGGCAATTCGCACTGGCGAATTCCTAACTCCTCAGTCAGAGCAAAGTCCTCAGTGACCAGAAGAACTGCGTCTCTGTCACTGAAGAAATTGACTGAACTGTATGAGATTTCCAATGGCTTCACTCGAAGGGATTGGTAGGTGTAGGATTTGAGTTGAGCATCACATGGAAATTTTCTCCTTAGTATTTCCTCGACCCCCTTTAACAGTACGGTGTTTCCTATGACTCAAGAAAGAGAAAATGAAACTACGAAAACAAAAGTCTTCACGCTTCATGTTCCTCGAATGAATACCAAGTCTTCAAGGTTACACCAATTTCTTCACTTTCAAAGTCTTCAGAAAGTCTTCAGAATATCAAAGTCTTCAGTCGAAGAACTTCATTTTTAGGGGTCGACTTTCTCTGTAAATATCAAACTCCTCATAGACTTATAGACCTGTGTACACTCATAAACACATTAGATCCTTAACCTATAAGTCTTCAATACACCAAAATCACTAAGGGGCACTAGATGCACTTACAAACATGCCCTGCAAAAACAAGTTAGACGTCCTCTACTTTGTTGTTGCAAGTTTTACGTGGCTGCTACGGTCTTTAGTAAGAACTGTTCTTACCTACTCATAAAAACCACAACAATTTTGCTGTTTTAACCTTCAACAAGGACCGGGCGTAGTCACACTCGATTCAGCTAAAGTTGGAGAAACAGACACCCACTAGCCACCTGTGTGCGAAGCACGTCGGTAGAACCAGTCTCGTGTAAGCGTACATGTAATGTCGGTCTGAGCCGCTTCATCCAACAATATCGCCGAATCAAAGTATGACATGCTGGTAAGCAGTATGACTATTATTGACCACAACTCTTTGTGGTCTACTCATGCATATAACATCTACGCATAGACCTAGCTCGGATGCCACTGTTGGGGAACGTAGCATGCAATTTCAAAAAAATTCCTATGATCACGCAAGATCTATCTAGGAGGTGCATAGCAACAAGAGGGGGAGAGTGTGTCCACGTACCCTCGTAGACCGAAAGCGGAAGCATTAGCTTAACGCGGTTGATGTAGTCGAACATCTTCGCGATCCAACCAATCAAGCATCGAACGTACGACACATCCGAGTTTAGCACACTTTCAGCTCGATGACGTCCCTCGAACTCTTGATCCAGCAGAGGGTCGAGAGTTTCGTCAGCACGACAGCGTGGTGATGGTGATGGTGAAGTGATCCGCGCAGGTCTTCGCCTAAGCACTACATGAATATGACCGGAGGCGTAAATTGTGGAGGGGGGCGCCGCACATGACTAACAATGTTTGTTGTGTGTTCTAGGCGCTCCCTCCCCACATATATATAGGTGGGAGGGGGAGGGGGACAGACATGGGGCACCCCAAGTAGGAGGAATCCTACTTGGGGCCTCCTCCAATTCGGCCTCCCCCTTTCCTTATCTCCGGAGGGGGGAAGGAAAGAGGGGATAGGGGAAAGGAAGGGGGAATCCTATTCCCTCTATTTCCTTTCCTCCTCCCCTTTTCCTTTCTCCACTTAGATCAGCCCATATGGGGGCGCACCATCCCACAAGGGGCTGGTCTTTCCCGCCCTAGGCCCAATAAGGCCCATATCTTGGCCGGGGGGGTGCCCGGAACCCCTTCCGGTGATCCGATACGTACCCGATACCCCCAGAACACTTCCGGTGTCCGAATACTATCGTCCTATATATGAATCTTTACCTCTCGACCATTTCGAGACTCCTCGTCATGTCCGTGACCACATCCGGGACTCCGAACAACCTTCGGTCACCAAATCACATAACTCATATAATACAAATCGTCATTGAACGTTAAGTGTGCGGACCCTACGGGTTCGAGAACTATGTAGACATGAACGAGACACCTCTCCGTTCAATAACCAATAGCGAAACCTGGATGCTCATATTGGTTCCTACATATTCTACGAAGATCTTTATCGGTCAAACCGTAATGACAACATACGTTGTTCCCTTTGTCATCGGTATGTTACTTGCCCGAGATTCGATCGTCGGTATCATCATACCTAGTTCAATCTCATTACTGGCAAGTCTCTTTACTCGTTCCGTAATGCATCATCCCGCAACTAACTCATTAGTCACATTGCTTGCAAGGCTTATAGTGATGAGCATTACCGAGAGGGCCCAGAGATACCTCTCTGATACACGGAGTGACAAATCCTAATATCGATCTATGCCAACTCAACAAACACCATCGGAGACACCTGTAGAGCATATTTATAATCACCCAGTTACGTTGTGACGTTTGATAGCACACAAGGTGTTCCTCCGGTATTCGGGAGTTGCATAATCTCATAGTCAAAGGAACATGTATAAGTCATGAAGAAAGCAATAGCAATAAAACTAAATGATCATTATGCTAAGCTAACGGATGGGTCTTGTCCATCACATCATTCTCCTAGTGATGTGATCCCGTTCATCAAATGGCAACACATGTCTATGATCAGGAAACTTAACCATCATTGATTAACGAGCTAGTCAAGTAGAGGCATAGTAGGGACACTTTGTTTTGTCTACGTATTCACACATGTATCAAGTTTCCGATTGATAGAATTCTAGCATGAATAATAAACATTTATCATGATATAAGAAAATATAAATAATAACTTTATTATTGCCTCTAGGGCATATTTCCTTCATATAATCCGTCAATCCCCTGCTTTAATTGTCATTGCTCTTTTCTTCATCCCCACTTCAGTTGCCACCATCTTCATGCCGGCCGGCCGCCCTGCCACTACACACTTACAGACACTCTGCAATCTAGCTTTCTCGTGGTTTGTACGTAGTGTAGCCATGTCGTTCTTCGCGAGCGACAGTTCCGCCAGTAGGCGCCCACTCTAAGATCAACCTCGGAATCATCGCGCTCGTCTTCCATGAGTCCGGCATCGAGCCCTAACCTCGATTATATCCGGTTTACGGAAGGGACGCCGCGGCCCGAGTCGTCGGACGATGACCAGATGAACAAGGAGCCGCTGAAGGACAAAGAAGACGATGATGAGGAGAAGGAATGGTGGAGCAAGGAGGACGAGGAACAATGATGATAGTGACGAAAAGCCAATGGTCAGCGGTAAGAAGCGTCCTCGCTAACATGTTTGTCGCGGGGCCATCCAACAACGACAACAACAACAACAACAACAACAACAACAACAACAACAACAACAACAACAACAACAACAACAACAACAACAACAACAACAACAACGACGACGACGACGACGACGACGACGACGACAACGACGACGACAACAACAACAACAACAACAACAACAATAACAACAACAACGACAACAAGGATTAAAGCAGACTGTATACTCTCTACCTATTGTATATCTGGACCTTAATATGTAATGCACTTGATTTAATTACCAATCTGGGATGTGTTTCTCTTGTCGATCTAATCGCAAATGATTAATAATACTAAATCGACAACGATCTTTCACATTATGGCACACAATTGGTTTTCCTCGATTGTGCTCCCTGTAGAGCACACAATTCACAACAACCAATCGTATGCCTATCTATAATTATCGCACACGAGTGTCCTTCAAAACTCGTCTCTGCACCTCTGAACTCATCACGCACACACACGTAATCTTGTAGTCGACCGTGTGCGCTACTTTGCACACACTTAGTTTTTGCAAAGTGTTTGCCAATCAACACCCACAATTACGAATCCAGAAATCGTCTGTGTTATTACTAAACCGTATAACTCAGCAAGCTACGACGCCTCATAGCGATTTGACCTCGTCAACCGTCGATCTAGCTTACGAGTGGAACAGATTGTTCAATTGTTCCACTGTGCATCCCGATTGCCTAACGTGTAAGGGCCGCTGCTCCTGAGATTGACCCGGGCTTGTTCTAATCAACCGGGCCAAGAAATTACTAAGTGGGTCGCAATTCTTGCTCTGCCCGTAGAGAGACCAACTGGCAACAGCAAATTGCCGACATCCCCCTAAAAAAAGCAGATTCCCAACTGGCAACCGGAAGTGGTGACGGGGTTGACCAGTGCCCAGTAGGTTATTTTTTAGGACGTAGGAATCAAGTGCCCCATCATCAAGTAAGAATTCTAACCTTGATTTTCTTTTCTATTGCTTTTGTACGGGGAGCCCTTGCCTTTTAACCTTCCATTATGTTTGATCCCTAGCGTTCTTTGTAATTCTCCTTTGGCATATGACTGTGAGCTTGGCGCTACTTGTGTAGTTTTCGTGTTGCACTATGTATCAACAATCAACTTCAGCAGTTAGAAAATTAGCATTAGTGTACATGAGTTGTCTCAAACATTCAGTTGGATCTATCAACTTAATAGCCCTCCTAGATATATTAGCAATTTGCACATTGTTCCTCTCGTGTGCAACTATGCCAATACCATTCACATATGTTTTACCCCCCAAAAAAACCACACCTACTTGGAAAATCCATCTCTGCACCCGCCCTGACGAACAAAATCGAAACAAATATTAGAAAAATTCAAAAAATTCCATTTTTTTTGTGCGTTAGACAATTTGATGCGTGAGGTTCGCTCCAATTTTCAAATCATTTGGACATTTGACGAGTTCTTAGCAAAAGAGATAAATTGGGGGTCTGTAAAAATGTTTACTGTTTATGTACTGTTTTGGCCCGATTTGTCTTTTTTACCGAGAGCTGCTCAGATGTCCAAATAACTTGAAATTTGAAGCAGGCCTCACACATCAAATTTTCTACCTCACAAATTTTGTTTTGGAATTTTTCGATTTTTTTGAATTGTTTACAATTTTTTTTCTAACAGGGTGCAGATGAGCATGGGCACCAAAACGCCCTACTCCTCTTACTTCAGCTACTTAAATAAATCATGCGATTTTGCATGCTAGGGCCTAACTTAGATCAGTTCGTCTTGGTATCTTCCGTTAATATGTGAGATGATTCCTCATCTTATTTCTGTCACTTTTTTGTCCAGAGGCATTATGTATAATTTGCTGAAATGCAGGATTGCTCAAATTTTATTGATTTCCTTGTTATGGTCCAAATATACCAAAAGATTCTCCTATCAATATATTTTTAATATTTTATAGTTCTTTTTTAATAGACTGGCGTGGCAACGCGCACCTTAATGGTCTAGTGATGACATATCGCACACGCACGAGGACAATTTTCCATGTGCCATTGTCACACACGGTCTGCATACCAAAAACTGCCCGATGGATGGGTCGTCGCACACGTTTCGTTTTCTGTCGCAGGAGTTTATTTTCATATCGTTTGCAATTCGTGCATCGCACATAGTTTGATCAAATGATGTGCAATACATGTGTCATCTTAGGCCCTTTCTGCAGTAGTGCCATTTGATGGCAAAATTCTCCACTTGTATGTGTTTACATGTTGAGATGTTAATATTTTATTCGTTAAAGGCAACTTCTTAGCTTCTGGTGCTAAGTTTTCTTTGTTAGAGACAGTCTTAGAGGCAAGAAAAAATATGCAATGTAGGTGCTCCTATGGTTTTTCTTGTCGTCTCGGTCCGTCACTCAAAATCCTTTAATTGTCACATTACATTTCTAGGGCAATTTTGCCCCCTCCTTACAGATGGGCATCTAATTAAAATTATTTGTTCTCTTCTCTTAGTGCAACTCTAGCAGAGTCGTCACATTAACAACATTTATATCACATATGAAACATGTTTCATATGAATATGAAGGTTGCGGAGGCAACGCACAAACACAAAATTAGATATTTGTTGCCTCCATGATCGTGGGATCCGCTCGACAATGATACATTTTTTCCTCAATCTTCTGCCATCCTACGTGAAGCTGGGGCCACCTGAAGTCTTCTTCACGCTAAACGAGATCACACATGACCACCAAAAGGCGCCATGATACGCTGCCATATATGACGATTGAGAGTCCATATATGGAGGACGCTTCATAAATTATGACGATTCTACTATACCTGAGTATCCTTTCGGCCAAAATCGTTTTATTAATAGCAGTTATTATAGCGACCAGGCAGACAAGACAACTCTCCTAGAGTCTCTTACATACATATGCTTACAAATGGGACCCAGCCGAGAAAAATGAAAATTCCTAGTAAAAACATGTCACCTACACGTGAGACCCGCCCAGAAAAGAAAAAAGAAAAGAAAGAAATGCCCACCCTCGGGAAAATATTGAAACCTGAACGCAGCAGCAGGGATGAGTAGATAATGATGACGCGAGCGATCCTTGCGCGCGACCCGAAACGGAATGGCTCCGGCATGGCCGCTCCCTGATCTCATCCTAGCTGGATAACGTCGTCCTTATCCCAGCAAGTCCTACGGGTTATATTTGTTTGTTTGTTGGTCGATCAGTCCACTTCGGCGCTACCTGCTCCTCCTCCCCGATCCGTCTGATTCCTTCCCTCCCGGCTCGTGTCCACCCGGAGCAGGGGATCGCGTGGGCGCCGACGAGGCGGACCGGTCGCCGGCAGCCATGGTCGGGCGGAGCTCCCTCCCGGATGGGGCCCTCTTCCTCGGACTGGACAGCTCCACTCAGTGAGTCCTCCCTCCTTACCCCTTTTCTTGCGTCTTTTCTTCAGTAGCTTTTGGCTTTGGACGCGAGGTCTTCTGTAACTTGTTCGTGCGGATCGAATGTTGATCCTCGTTCTGGTCGATGGGGATGATGCGGCCGATCGAGGAGGTGTGAGGTTGAATTGCAACTGCCTTTTGTGGAAGAGAAATGTTGTTGCGTAGAATTGTACTCTTTGGTGATAAGATTATCTGGTTCTCTAGTATTTGTGGTGCCTAACTGAAGATGTTAGATGTAAGACAGTGGTACGCAGGGGTAGAGCTTCTTTTTTTTTTAGTTCGTAATTGAAAGGTTTCCTCACTAGATTGAATCCAGAAAAACCTGAAATGTCAATGAGAATAGCTGGTGTGAAGATCTAATTATGAGATATGAGGTTTTATAGATGCAGACACTTATGTGTCAGGTTCTGGGTTCAGCTCTATGTCCATGCTAATCACCTATGCTCCTCACTCCTTTTAAACCACACACAGGCAACAGACCGAGGGGTGTACTTTGGGCATGTTGTTTCTTTTCATTTAGATCCCGCATGCTGATAAAGCCTTGTTTGCTTTACCCGACAATGCACCCACCATTTGCTTCAGATGTGCTTACTTTTTTTTTCTTGTTTTATCATGATAATTGTGCAGTTTACCACCATTGTGGGATCTAATTCTGCAATCTTATGCTACAGGTCTGTGAAAGCTACTGTGCTCAGCAATGAGTTAATAATAGTCGCTTCTGAAACTGTTAATTTTGACTCTGAATTACCGCACTACAAAACCGAGGGTGGGGTTTACAGAGATCCTACAGATGACGGCCGTATATATTCACCAACCATAATGTGGGTTGAGGCTTTGGAACTGCTTCTTGAGAAACTAAAACCAAAGATCAACTTCAGTAAGGTTGTGGCCGTTTCAGGGAGTGGGCAACAACATGGCAGCGTTTACTGGAAGAAGGGCAGTCAAGCTGTACTGTCTTCCCTGGATCCTGGTAAGAGCTTGGCATCCCAGCTTAAGGATGCCTTTTCTACCATGGACTCGCCAATATGGATGGACAGTAGCACTACCAAGCAATGCAGAGAAATAGAAAATGCTGTCGGAGGAGCATTGGAGTTATCTAAGCTGACAGGGTCTCGTGCCTATGAGAGATTCACTGGGCCCCAGATACGGAAGATCTACCAAACAGCACCCCATATTTATGAAAATACCGAGAGAATATCTTTGGTGAGCTCATTCATGGCATCCATCCTTGCTGGATGCTATGCAAGTATTGATGAAACTGATGGTGCTGGGATGAATTTGATGGATATAAACAAGAGGACCTGGTCAAAAGCTGTTTTAGAGGTTCACCCCTTGTCTGTTTAGCTACACACCAGATTTCTTGAATGGCTTAAATATGAAAAGTATTTAAACAAATTTCACATTTCTCTAAGAATAAAATATCAAATTGTGCACTTCCTCCTCCAGGCTACTGCTCCTGATCTTGAACAGAAGTTGGGAAATCTGGCACCGGCATATGCAGCTGCAGGTCGGATTTCTTCATATTTTGTAGAAAGGTGAGTTCTTGTTTTACTGCTGCACTTGTGTGGTGCATCTGTACAAATATGGTTATGTTCTTTTTATGCTACTTGTCAATTAAGTGTACACCTGCAACTCTGGAACTCCAGTATTTTCTGTCAATCCTCTTTTTTGCTGTCGAAGGGAATCTATTACTAATTGTATTTTAGGCACCCTCGATTATAGAAATAATTTATTAACAGGTAAGCTAGCTTAATGGTCTTAACAAGTGCCATCCTAATGGCAGAAGCAATGAAGATTATTGCAGTACCATCCCATAAGTTTATTGATGCAATATGCATTTGCAGGCATCAGTTTGACAAGAACTGTTTGGTTATTCAGTGGTCAGGTGACAATCCCAATAGCCTTGCAGGTACTTCACAGTCGTTTCTTTGATTCTTTCACAAATTGCTGGTGTTGTCATTTCCAATGCAGCTGTTATATCGTTTAACAATCACAGCCCAATTAGCAGCAAGTGATTATTACTTTCCTCTATTCATCTTAACGTTCCATTGGACCATTGCATTGTAGGTTTGACACTGAATACACCTGGCGATCTTGCAATCAGCCTTGGTACTAGTGACACAGTGAGTTGCAAGGATCCTGTATCAGTTGTGTTGTATTTTCTTTTTCAAGCTGCTGTTATACTTATGTCCTAATTGTATTTTAGGTTTTTGGGATTACTGCCGAAGCTAAACCAAGCCTTGAAGGCCATGTTTTTCCCAACCCTGTTGAACCGGATGGTTACATGGTGATGCTATGTTACAAAAATGGTTCATTGACCCGGGAAGGTACAAAACTGTTATCCTTCTATCTGTATTGCGATGTATGGCATCAGGAAACTACAATGGGATCCCAGGATCCATTGAGCCCAGCTTTTAAAAATTCAAAAATAAAATCATTTTGGAGTTCTGTTAAAATCTGGAAAAAAATACATGTAAATGCAGATGCTCGCTATGTACGCACAAATAAAAATATCTATTGATAAAACTTTACAAGTATGTAGAGAGTTTCTGCATGTTCATGTGGAATTCACAAAAAATGGGAAGTTCTAAATATGGGTTTGTAATGTTTGAAAATTCTGGGCTCCATCTAGCCTGGGAGCCAAAAGTCCACACTTTATGGTTTACTACTATTACTTCGCTGACACTACTGCCGATGTTATTTCAGATGTGCGGAATCAGTGCGCAGAAAAATCGTGGGATGTTTTCAACAACTATATAGAGAAAACACCCCCTCTGAATGGTAAGTTCTTGCAGAAGTTGTCTTGGTTGTTTCTGTTCCAATATTTTTAGCATGTATAAATTAAAAATTTGAATGGATCATCAACTATGATTTGTCTTCAGGCCTGCTAATTTTCTGTAGTTTATCATGGGTTAAAAACTTCCTCATGCTAATTGTCACAACTGACAGTGAATGAAGTGTGATTCTAAGTTTCTGACATCATGAAATCCATCTGTATTTTCTCATATAGATGGGAAGTTAGGATTCTACTACAAAGACCATGAAATCCTGCCTCCTCTTCCAGGTAATCATGTAGTAGTGTTATCAAAATTTCATCCATTTCTCTTGTAAGTTGTAACCTTACACAAATTTGCTTGTTTGACGCAGTTGGTTTCCACCGATACATTGTCAAGAATTTTAATGACGCCTCATCTGACAATCTGACGGAGCATGAGGTGCAAGAATTCGATCCACGATCTGAGGTATGCTTAATGGTCTTATCTGTCTCTAACTATATATGATACTAGTGGCAAACAAATGAGCCACACACTTGTGATTCCTTGCGCGTAGGTCCGTGCCATCGTCGAGGGCCAGATGTTGTCGATGCGAGGGCATGCCGAGCGGTTTGGCATGCCCAACCCACCAAAGCGGATCATAGCAACCGGTGGGGCATCCTCCAATGAGAGCATCCTCAAGTTGATCGCGCAAATCTTTGGCTGCCCCGTCTTCACAGTTGAGAGACCCGGTATGTGGAAACTCTCTGTTGTTCATGCGTAAAATTTACACAAACTCGTAAGTCTATCCACCAACGCAATAAAAGAAAAGCGACAGAACAGAGGAAAACTGATAGTGCTTGTGGAACTGTGGCAGATTCGGCTTCGCTGGGCGCAGCCCTGAGAGCTGCCCACGGGTGGCTGTGCAAGGAGGAAGGAGGCTTTGTTCCCATTTCCCGGATGTACACGGGCAACCTGGAGAAGACCTCGCTGGGCGCAAAGCTGGCGGTGCCGGCGCCGGGGGAGGAGGGCAGGGAGCTCCTGAAGAAGTACACGCTGCTCATGAAGAAGAGGATGGAGATCGAGAGACGCCTGGTGGAGAAGATTGGGCGTGCGTAGAGATATACTAGGACATATCATATGGCGCTGGGGCCATTTGAGCATAGGGATTATAGGAAACATATAATAAAGTCATTGGATCAACTGTTAATGCTCGCTGGTGTCGTGCGCGTCAGCCGTGAAGAATGTGCCGTGGTCCTGTGAACGGATAATTTGTGATGCATTCGTTATGAAAAACTGTCACATGTTTCTACAGATGAGTTCTTCCAGTTTTCTTTGAAGTGCACAAAATATGCTACAACTCGCCTTGCAACACCAGCACTTGAACTAAGTAGTGACGTTAGCCATGGGAAGACATGGTGTGCTCCGACGAGCCCGCTTCTTCGGTCTGAGAGATGATGGCCTCGAGGTTTAAGCGGCCATTTGACACTGATAGATGACCAAGGCGGCAAGGCCCTGTTTGGTTCAGCTTTTATCGACGGATTCCGCTACCGCGCAGCAGAATCTGAACCAAAGGGCGAATCTAGCAGAATCCGATTCCAGAAATCCGCTGCCAAAATCTGAACCAAAAGCGGAAGCAGCCCAGGACGTGCTTTCCAAAATCTGATTCCGCTGCGGGTCAAAATTTGAAAAAGCTGTATCAACTGGTTTGCCAAATGACCTACATTTTTTTCACATGAGATTTTCCACAGCTGTTTTTTCACAGCAGATTTTTCACAGCTATTTTTAGAAATCCACAGCCGAACCAAACAGGGCCTATACTTTGCCCCTGATACCTATCCGTTGATAATTTTTGCTGACCGGATGCGGAAAAATGTCTTTGATCGTCTCTACCATGACGCCCGTTCCTTTAATCTTCATCTTGAAGAAGGATGCAGTAGAGAGGATTGGGTTCTTTGGTTGCGAGAAATGCGCGGCCGCATTGCGAATGCTTGCATACTGCTGCATATAAAAAGTTGAACATTTTTTAGCTAACCTGAAACTAGATGTGCGGTTATTTAGAGTGTGTGGTCTGAAAAAAAACATTGGGGTGGATGTATGCGGCTAGCTTTGAATGGCCGGCTCCCGCATTCCTGTTCACGGACTAATCCCCCTGTGCGCAGACGGATGCGGTGTCCGGTTTGAGGGTCAGCGTTGGAGATGTCCTTAGATGGCAACATTCGGGCAACAACTTTAGTTTACCCTTCTTCCATCGGCTCCAGGGTCATGAGGGGCATTCTATCCAGTTCCCATATATGTAAGCTCTTCTCATGGGATACGAAGGGTTCCAGGTGAAAGTCATGCCCTAACCATGAGTCTGGGGCAGCGCCTTTGGGCGTTATTCCCCTTCTTGGAGGCAGTTCCGATATATGCAAGCTCTTTTGGAGAGGAGGAATCCCGGGTGAAAGCCATGCTCAGACCTTGAGTCGGTAGTGGTGCCTTTAGGCGTTGTTCCCCTTCTTAGAGGCACCATCGTGGAACCTTGCCTCCAGTGGCGGAGCTACACAAAAATAGTTGGGCGGGCCAGACAAACAAGTGCACATTTTTGAAAAAATATAATGAATCGTGCTATTTCATTAGACGTAAGTCAGTCCTCAGCAATTTTTTAACTAGATCAGCAGATATATACAGCCGGTAAACAAAGCGGCCGCTGGTGCTTTTTTGTTTTTTGCTTTAGGGATGCCGCTGTTGCTCGGCTGCTCCTTGGAGCCAGTAGTTAATTAGTACTTCTCTATGGCTGGGTTGTGCGAATCTCCCACTAAATCGAGCTTAGAAGGGATTAGGGGCCTAGGCAGTGTCCGATAGTAGACCAGGCTCATGGGCTACCTACCGATGCATAGTATATGAACGAAAAATCACAGAGATCCTGGGCGGGCCACGGCCACTTCGGCCTTGCCGTAGCTCCGCCAGTGCTTGCCTCCTCACGTTCACAAATGGCTTGGGCTCTTTGATTGAAAACCCAAGTTCCAGTCTTTCTCAAGCGGGCAACAACGATGCCTACGTTGTTTCTCTCTTGGGGGTGTCGCCATGAAGAGCTAGCTCTTGGTTGTGGCCCGATGCCTCTCTTGCGTCGAGGCATGTGGATGTCGGGGAAGCGGCCCTGGATGGTGGTTGTGCGCCGAGGTGGCGACCTCGGGAAGTAATGTGACGACAACCCTATTAGGTAGGGTGGTGGTTTGCATTGGTGGGGGTGTCAATTTTGTTCTACTAGTGAGGCGGGGTTGTCGGCTCGGTCGTTGCACTCCAAAGGGGGCAATTTGACTTTATGTCGGGACGGCGGCCCCAGAAGAGTTTGTGTGACGGTCGTGGTATGCGGGTGGTTGCCCTATTCAACTTGGGTTGTGGGTGACTAGGTCGTGCGGTGTTGCAGCTTGAGGGTGAGCGATTATATGTCGGGACGATACCAAAAGGTGGTGTGTTGGTGGACTATGCATGGCGCAACAGAGCAATGGAGGTCGAGGCGGCAACCTTGAGAGTTCGACCACATCGATTGCATTGACCTTGCGTCACATGGGCGGCGATGTTGATCGGTCGTCTTTTGCGACAATATAGCACGAAATATATTTTAAAGGGGAAAATGCCTACATGTCTTGATTGGGTTGCACCGATGGTGAAAGACCATGCACCCAACGTTCCGTGGCCTCCCCACCGGCGGGTAAGGCTGCTCTTTCAGTTGATGGCTCCTTTTCAGTGCCGGATAGTACAACTACGACATGTATGATCTTTAGGAGTCAGGATGGGACGACGCTATTTGTGGCTTATCACTTTTATGTTCAATTGCAATGATGCCTTAGAAGCGGAGATACATGCGTTGATGCAAGGGATGACTCTTACTTCAAATCCAACGTACATGCGTTTCAGTCATTGTCCAATCGGATTCTTCAGAAGACTCTATCCATATCAGGCGATGGATTGGCTTGGTTGGCATATGGGCATCTTACCGCGGAGATCAGATCGTTGATGGTTGACATGAAGTTTATTCCACAAAGGATTAGGAGAAAACAAAATAGAGTGTTCAATCATCTGGCAAACTATAGTCGTACTAAGTGTATTACCACCGCTGTGTGGTTAGAGCATCTACAACGAGGCTCCTCAAACGACCCCTATATATCTGGGTGGACGACCCAGTCAGAGAGCAGTCACAAAATTGCAACCCAACCGGGCTCCAAATACCGTCTCTATATGCTCGAGCTGACCGGCAATCCTCATATCCAGCCCATATCTACAACGAATATGAGAAGACCCGGTCGCCCTCGGTCGTATCCGCCAGGTCGGACTGACGAGCAGGACCCACACAGACACATGTCTAAACACAACAGTCGGTGAGGATGCATTCATGCCGCCGCTCCGATGCGCCACCCAAGACTCCAAATCTAGCTATTTAAGCCGGATGGCGGAACCGCAACCCTATCCAGTTTCATTTCCATCCTCCCTCTCATCCACGCTGTCACCGTCCAATCCGCTCGAGCTGGTCGCCCGCCGGTAGTTATGGCCCGACAACGGATCACCATGTACGTCATGCTCACTCTGGAGCGGGGGTTGGAGCTCCTAGAGGAGATCCGAGCCAGGCGCGCCGCTCAAATTGCGTCCGGCCTACCTCCGGACTCTTCAGAGGAGGAGGAGGAGGAGGAGGAAGAGGAAAGTGAGGCTGATCCGATGTGGCTATAGATGCTCTTACACCAAGGACCCTCATGCATTGAGGAATTGTTGCCAGTGCACTATAACTCTATAAATCTGGAATAAAAACTCCTTCACCCCTGAAAAAAATGGCTTAGAAATTGAACAGCAAAAAGTTTTATAAGTACTCCCTTCATTTCAAATATAAGTCTTTCTAGAGATTCCAACAAATGACTACATACGAAGCAAAATGAGTGAATCTACACTCTAAAATATGTCTACATACATCCATATGTTGTAGTTCATTTTTTTGAACACAGCACAAACGCGCTCATATACACGCGTATATACTCACCTTTATGAATACACACACGCACACCCTACCCTTATGAGCACCTCTGAAAGACTGAACCGGCATATCATCTTGAAATTTATGAAGTCATCATAGGCACCTTGTCGTTGACGGGAACATCTCCTTCCACTGAATGCGCATCGCTGGAAATCCTGAAATAAATGCGAGCACTAAGATTTGAATCCTGGTGGGCTGGGATACCACAGTCCTTCTAACCATCCAACCACAGAAATGTTTAAAAAGACTTAATTTAGGAATGGAGTAAAAAGACTTAATTTAGGCACGGAGGGAGTATTAGTGTACAGAAGGAAGGAGTATATATTTCAGAAAAATCGGAAAGACTATAAACATATTTTGTTTCTGTCTGGGTGTTTCTCCCCCATTCAAAACGAGTGCTCGTTCTGCGGCGCACTGTGAGCCGCCACAGGCAAACGGCACCCCGGAGAGCCGCGAATTCCCTCCTCCCGCCCGCCGAGTCCCCGGCTAAACCAAGACGTTCTCCCCGGGGATCTCCTGGGATCCGCTCCGCCCCCATCGGTAAGCGAGCTTCCTCCTCCTCCTCTCCCCCTCCTCTGCATTCTCGTCTTAGTTCCGTTCCAATTGGATTCGCCGGAAAACCCTAGCTAGGCTACGGAATCGAGGGATTCACCGGCTTGCGGTGGCCCGAGTTGGAGCTGTCTCGCGCTAGACGGGCCGATGATTCGGTGGGGGGTGGGGGTCGGAGCGGGGTGGCTACTGGTTGCCCCATCCGCAGATGCACGTATGCTCAAACAGTCGCACCTGTGACCGTGAGAAGTGATTTGTACAGGTTTAGGTTTCTAATCGCGTTTGTTTGGCTCGTGTAAGAAGTTTGTGGTCGATATTAGCGTATTCCTTTGGACAGTTATGTTTTGGTTCAGGGATACAAGTAACTAGTTCTGTGGATTAATTCCAGCCGAGCTTGGGTGGTCATTTTGTCCCATTTTTTGGGTACGGCGACAGATCTAAGTGAGTGTCTGATATGTATCGAGTTATAGGTTGTATCTACAAGGAATGGATGTAGTGGAGCATCTGGTTTGAAATTCATAACTCCATAAGATATCTGCTAATTGCCAAATTCAGAATGTCCACTCTTAAGCCATGCAGATCTAGCTACCAATTGCTGGATTATTCAGTGACTTTGCTTGCCACTTTTCTCTTGTTTGCTGTATCAAGCCGTGGCTTTGTTGTATTTTTTGTGTTGTGCAAATCATTGGTTTACAGTCTATATAGAATTGACTTGGATACTCGGCTGGATTCTGGCCAACATTTTCAATCGGTGGTTCCTCTAGGAACTTTATTGTTGGTTTGTGGCTGATGATTATTAGTGCGATGCAACTGGGGTGCTCTACTACAGGTTCTCTTCATAAAAGGGCACTGTGGAAGCTATGCATTTGGTACAAATTAAATGCCTTTGGATAGCTAGTGAATTCTTCTAAGGTGCTGCTGTGTTGCTTTAGCTTAACAATCAACCTTAGGTTTTAATGCAATGTAATGTGTTCGTTTAACTATCATATTCATTACATCATACAGTTGCAAGAAAAGCAATTTCTGCTATAGTTCTTCAGTTCATATATGCGAAAGCTCATCTGTGAAATCTTACCTTTGGTATTGGATTTGCTTACTATAATCAGTACTATTTGTGATTCCCTGATACTGTCTAATATACAATTTCGTAGTGCTAGAAATGTATTTTTGACCTAGCAACGACTAAATACTATCTTGGGATTTCCTTATGTTCTGGTACAGTAGAATCATAACGCCCGAACTTCATTCATTTTTCTAACTAAAGATGAAATGATATAATTGTGTCATTACTAACTAATATAGCTTAGGTTTTCCTTGCAGGATAGTGGGATCCCTTCCATCCCCATTTTAAAAGCCAAGCGCTAGCAGTGGCTGGAAGAAGAGATCCCTGCCTTCACTTCCATTGACCCAAACAAATCATGGCTGCTGATCGGCGCCACCCGGCTGTGAACGACGTGTACCTGACGCTCGTCGGCGCCAGCAACACCCTCGCCGACGTCCAGCGCCGCCTTGACCTCGAGTTCCGTGCCTCCTACCCTGACCACGTTAGTAATCAAACTCCCCTTCTTCTCCTCTCTAGCCGCTTCCTTCCATAACAGGATCTGGCTGACGGTTTCATTCAGGCAAACCCGGCGAAACTGGTAGGGCGAGTGAAGCGGGTGCAAGAGGAGGTGGCTGCGCTCAAGGATCTCTGCCGCGACCTCCTCGCCCAGAAGCAGGTCAGTCAGATCCCCTTCTCGAATCCTCCACACCTTCTTCTAGGTTTACTGATCCCGTGATCCTGCGCGCGTGTGCAGGAGCTGATCGACATGATGCGCACGAGCCTGGCTGCGCAGCGGAGCGCCACGCAACGGCTTCTCGCCTCCTCCGGGCTGCCCCTCATGACCGACGACGAGGAGGCCGCCTGCGCCAGCCTCAAGCAGGTGACCCCCCACCCAAAAAACCCGCAATCTAGCTACAGGTCGTGAGAGATCTGATGAGTCTGTTCTCTTTGTTTACGTTGCAGGTGATCGACGAGTGGACTGATCAGCTGAAGCCAATGGCAGGTAGGTTTTCTTTGCTTTGCAGCAGTTCGTTGGATTTTGTGACGGGGAATTCACTCCAACTGGTCGTGGTTTCACTTGCAGGGGGTCCGGATGGGGAGAATGAAGACACCAACCAGATCCTCTTCTCCGCAATCCTTTAGAGAGACTGAAAACTTCTTGAGCATCGAACAATTTCTCTGTTGGAAGTTTTTCCTTCCATCTTGTGTGCGTTTTTAGCAGATTGCGACGGGCTTGTCAATTAGCGTCTTGTTGAGTGTATATGAGAAAAACAGTGTTGATTTCTTGGTTTGGGATGCTATTCCTGTTATGTATTTACGTCCAGTGTTCTGCACACAGTTTTCTAGCTGGCTCATCATGCATTATATTTAACTCATCAGCTCTAATCACAAAAAAAGAGAGATTTGTGAGCGTCGTTCACTTTTTTATGAGTATGGAAGAAACATGGCAATTCATGTTTTGTTCTCTTTGTGCCTTTTCAAAAGCTAAATTGCGAATCCTAATGTGATTAAGATAATGTTGTCATTGGCATGGTTTAGAATCTGACCATTTTCCAACCTTTTTTTGTTGAGAAATTGTCCTTTAAAGATGAAAGAGCATGCCTATGCGGCTTAACTGTTAAAGGGCAGTTGGTGATACATTGGATGCCTGGCTGTGGCGGATGAAGTGAGGTGAGAACATCTGTTGTGGTGCGGGAGAAAGCCGGCAATGCTGTGGCATGATGTCATAATGTGCTGCTAGGGAAAAATCAATTATGGATGGTCTAATGATACTGATACAATGACAATGATCGTGCAAATGTCTGTGTCTACTTCCTGCACCTGCTTGTTGAATGCCTGCTCCATGTTCGGTAAAAATGATCGCCTTAGTTTTGCTGGAAGACATGTGCTGCCTGTGCTTCATTTCATTAGTATAGTATCAACCAGCTTAGCATGTTTTCAGTTTTAATGAAGTGTTCCTCTTATGGAAAATTTTGCTTTTGCCACTCTAGATTTTGCCAATTTTCCTTATGCCACTCTAGATTTTGACATTTCACTTCTGCCACTCTTAGTTTTTGACAATTATCACAATTGTCATTCCCGTGGCAAAAGCAAAATTTTCAGAGTGGCATTTGTGATAATTGTCAAAAGGTAAGAGTAGCAAAAACAAAACAAAATTATTTTGCTTTTGCCACTGAATGACAATTGTGATAATTATCAAAAACTAAGAGTGGCAAAAGTGAAATGTCAAAATCTAGAGTGGCATAAGGAAAATTGGCAAAATCTAGAGTGGCAAAAACAAAATTTTCTCTTCTTATAACTGTGCAGGTGATGGGGGCAGAAGCTATTTTGGCCAACCTCATCCAGCTTTTGCTGTTCCAGCGAAGTTTTATCTTTCTGCAAAGAAGACTAGGTAATCCAATAAGAGCTCATTGTTTACGATATTTAAATTTTGTGATCCAAATGATTTTTCATGTCCAATCCTCGACGTTCAGGACTATGTGAATATCTGTTCGAAACTGCAAATTTGTGTATTGGTGGCCATTTCAGATCCTTATAACTACCTGAAAGCCACATCTGCCCGAACTGGGATGAGTGTAGCAAAGGATCACAACAGTCAAAGGTTGAGGTGAAACTGACTGGATTTTGACACAGAAGACAACCGCCAACATTCACTTTCGGCAACGGCTTAATACTTGGAGAAGACTAGACACACTGGGTGGATGGGTAGAAGGATAGGCAAGGCAAGAAACCAAGGAAGATAGCGGGAGGCCAGAGGGTCGTTTGCTGGTTGCTGACAAAGAGATAGTAGGAGGAAGAACACCAACATTCATCATGATGCAGTTGGAAATTACACATCGTCAAATTTGATGTGTATGTTCATAGTGTGGAATGGTTTGTTATTCCGAAGCGATGCACAGGTATTTAGCTGTGGTTATTAATTTTGATCATTTGGACGGATCAAGATGTCTGGCAATGCTGACAAATCTCAGCTTGCAGCTGAGCAAATAAAGGCACAGGCCTTATCAGCTGCAAAGGGATTGAGCAGGGTTCAAGCTGAACGTGCAGCTGCGGCTGCTGCCCGCAATGTGAATGCCTATGGGTAGAAGGAAGAGGAGCCAAGCCGCTGACAAGAGAAGAATGAAGCCAAGAGACAGATTTATCTGGCGAGTATGGAGTAGGCTGCAGTACCATGTGAAACCAAAAGCTTCACCAACTTCTTCTGGTGATGCATATTCCCAATTTCAGAGGTGTTTCCAGCCTGGGTACTAGAGATATGAGTGCAAGAACGACTGTGCCTACATATTACGGACTTAAAGAACGCAGCAGCTTGAAAACCCCAAGTTGATGTAGTCGACTGTGTTAGAGTCCTATCAATTTGTGAATCTTGATCTTGAAAAGGAGAGGGAGGAGGAGAAGAAGCTGATGAAAGAAAAGATGGAGAAGGAAAAATCTACAAGAAGGGAGGGGAAAAGTAAGAGAAAAAACCCGCTCACATAATGGTTCAGATCGGCATAACAGTGAGGACTCTGTTCGACTCGGACACTGAATCATCAGCTACCGGCTCTGGATATTCTTCTGAAAGTGTCAGTTCTTCGAATTCATAGAACAAGAAGCGGCGACCCAAAGGGAAGCAGAAGAAGAGAAGGCACAGAAGGGACAGCACATTGTCATCGTCATCCGATTCTGAATCAGTTTTGGAGTCTAATTCTGTTGACAAGGGCAGCCAGAGGAAGACCCGTAAGGCGAAGCAACAGGTGCTGATGCTGATGAGCCAGAGAATGGAGGAAGTCAATGAGGAAGCCAAGTATGTCATCTCCATTTCACTCCACATACGTCCTCTGAGAAACAAATGCAACCGTTTCTTTGCTGAGTGCTAGTACTATCATTTTCCTGTACTAAGAAGTGCTTGAAGCTGTAGATCTTTCCTGTTCAAAGGTGTCTGTAACAACGGCTAATCATGTACCAGATTCATGTTTACACTCCTAAATTTAGTTTGGTTGTCTTCCTGAAAGTTTCTTGTGATCATTTCGCCCTGACTCATCATGTTGGGTTCTTGCTGTATCTTCGGAGATCTGGCTTCTTATTATTTCCTATGAGAAAAGACATCACCTGGGAGTTATTTAATGGCAACTTGCATCTCCTGCAGGAT
This sequence comes from Triticum dicoccoides, assembly GCF_002162155.2. Taxonomy (NCBI): domain Eukaryota; kingdom Viridiplantae; phylum Streptophyta; class Magnoliopsida; order Poales; family Poaceae; genus Triticum; species Triticum dicoccoides. The sequence continues at coordinate 101,159,283 of NC_041382.1, read as the reverse complement.
GCCAGATGATCGGTATGACAGTTTGTGTCCTGCCCTCTGACAAGCTCCTGGATGCAATTGACCAAGAAAAACTTAAAGTGATCCAGCTGTACCTGAGCTGTTTGGGATTCCTTCTACAATCTGCATCTGCATCTGCATGTAAGCCTTCTTATCTGAAACACTGAAATGCAACACCTTGAAGTATGGCTGCCCATTATGCAATGACATATTTGGAACACCAGATCGGGGCCTTCAATCAATCTGAAGAAGAAGAGCAGAGGACCCGAGGCATCAATGATTGGGGAGCTCAGGGACACGAGGGAGGATGGCATCACTCAGCATAATCAAAAGCTAATGAGCACACTCTGAGGAGCTGCCTGCCCCGAGCTTGAGCTGAGCAGCTGATCTTGCTTGCCATCATGTGCCTCACCATTGTTCTGCAGCTGGTTAGTTACTATTCCCCCTGTTCGGAAATAACCACCTGAGGAGTTTTTGGCTGTCATCTGTCTACCTCTTCGCCTCTCTCTTCTCTTTTGAGGTGGGGCGCGCACGATAATGGCTTCCTGCGCCCCGAGCACATGATCGACGGAGACGACGGGATTGTTCCTGTATGCGGGCTCCCAGTCCCAGGCTACCTGTGTAGTTTGCCTTGTTGTTTACTGCTTCACGTTCCAGCTCCAGAGCCGGTCGTTTTACTCGCTTTTGAACCAAGAGGAGGAATCTGTCAGCTCTGCTTGGATTTACTATTGGCCTCTACCGTCTCCATGGCCCATGGGCTGAACCGTGGTAGGTAGGTACGTATCTACTTGAGCTCCCTACAACGCAATTATACAAATCTGTCTTGTACATGTAGACGGTAGACTAGAGTACAGCAGCTCTAGTACTGTACAACCCCAGAGCATATACGTCTGAGCTTTCTGAAAATCTGAGTCATACATGCATGTAGACCACAGAGGACAACCAGTACATGTACACATGGTGCACACTTGGGGTATAGGATCTTGAAAATCAAGGTGATATTGTCTTGAGAAGAAAACGAGGTTAATCTAATCGATTGCTTCTGCTGTTGCTGCAAGTAGGCACATTGGATTCTTCTACTTAGGATTGGTGTACTGATAATTACCAGCTGATTAACTAAAAGTGTGTGGCAGGACAGCATATGTTGCTGCTCCTTTTCCCTATAAAGACAGCCACCATCTTTCTCTACCATGTCCAAGACAGACATTCTTTTGGTAGATAAGTTACAGTATATGGAGTCTACAGGCTTTTAGAAATCTCCTCATCTTTGGAGGGCTTTGGGCAATATGCAAATGCGTGCATGATTCTCCTTGATCCAAGCTGGGCCCACAGTGTTCTGAAAGCTGGCAACTTCTGATGATTCCAATTAGCTTTTTCTCACCTTTCCCGCCCTGCTCCTCTCACTACTACTACTCCCGGCTGCTTTTGCCTGTGGAGATCTAAATCTTTGCATCAGAATCTAGTGAGACATATGTATGTGTCAAAGGAGCTTGCTAGGACAATCATTGCTTGCAACATTCCTCCATCACTTGGTTAATTCCCTGCATATGCACTTGCCTAGCCCCTGGACCTGAACCTGTTCTCTTTTGTGCTTCAGAGAAGCATCCCATGTTAGTGCTTGCTGCTGCTCCTGCTATATGTTGGCATTTCCGGTTTTACCCTTTGGGGTGCCATTTACTTGCCTTTGCGATTAGTTAGGACTGTTTTCTACTCTGCTATTCAATACCAGAACCAGCTTTAGTGGTTAGCATAGAACTGTACACATCTCTTCAAAAAATAATCCATATATCATTGCCTAGATCGCTGTAAACACTCTAGTTATAATCCATATACGTGCAGATCGAGCTGAGTGTTTTTCAGAAGAAAATAAATCAAGCTGAGAAGTATGATTAATTCGCTGGCCCTTATATATGCTAGTAGTAAACCAGGCCATGATATTAGTGCATTGCACACACATCCAAGATGAAGATCTGGAAATGCGTGCTTCAAGGAGCTCGACAGAAACATTCACATCGTGAGGACCATGCGATCAGGCTGCTGCTACCTCAGTTTGCAGTAAAAATATTTGCATCCGTTTGGGACCAGCTTCTCAGCGAGCACTAGCAGCAACTGCGGCGGTGAATGTTGTGGCTTTTAATCCACTTCCGTAAGCAGGCAAGCCTGAAACATCCCAGAGCCGTTCAGGGCTCATTACGCGATGGAACCACCACCGCGTTTATTATATCATAGTGAGTGCAGCATCTTCATCTACCCCCCTTTCCAGATATACTATAACACATGAGCTCTGACTTATTGATACAAGTGCTCTGAAAATGCTTCTTTTCCACCTCAATAAATTGTGGCTCAAGCAGGTATTGCCTGCTTTAAATGGTCGTGTATCCTTCTTAAAACATGCTCTTACATCTGTATATCACTTACTGTCCATTTTGCTAAAGCTGAAACATGCCTGCACATTTTTAATTCTGTCATGATCTTCTCCCCAGGGGCTACCGACTGGACTTCATCACGATTCAATACATGTTCTTTTCCTTAAACCATGAGTTAATTGAGTCCATACATGTTTCTTTGACCGGCAGCGGTTGGCGCCCTTAAAGCTGAGCTTGCATAGGAGGTACTACCTATCTGCCAGTACTCTCTTGACACATGCTATTAGTTTGCTCTTATTTCCAGCTCACCTTTTACCAGCACACTGATATATTCCTCTAGGGTAAAAGGAGAGTGAGCGGCCGATGCCAAGACAGGCATGATTAGATTCGGCGAGAGCAGGCAGGAAATGGCTAGCAAGCTCTATGCATGGGGCATGGCCGTAGGAACAGTAGAAAAACTTTTCTTTCCGTTGTACCGCATGGATGGATGGATGCATCATGCATGCAGGAGGCCAGATCGGCCAAACAGTAAATACACACACAAGCACAAGCAGCGGCAATGCTGGGCAAACATATGAAACTGTTGGCTTGCGCGACCAGAGAAGAGAGGAGAAGGGAAGAGGAGGCATCGGCGCATGTGACACCATGTGGGGAGCAACAGGAGACCGGGCAGGCGTCGAGAGCCCCCGGCCATGCACTTGTGACCCTGCTGGCCGGCTGGCCGGCTGAGAAGAGATATACACTAGTACCATACTATGATACCAGAGAGAGAGGGAGAGATGAGAGAGAAAGGGACAGCAGTATCATGGTGAAGTGTGGTGTGTAAGAGAGAGAAAGAGAGGATGATACACTGCACTGCACTGCACTGCCCTGGAGTCCTGGACTGGACTGCAATACGCGCGCCCCACATGCCATGCAGTGCTGCACATTGGTAGCTAGGATGCGCAAGCTCGAGTTTAAATGAGAGGTGAGAGAGAGAGGAGAGGGGGGAGAGAGGGAGATGGGGATTGGAAGCTTCACGGATGTGAGCCCTGGCGTCCACTCACGTGTGCAGTGCACGAGGTTGGACGCATGCCCTGCTCCCTTGCGACCGCCCATGACGCAGAGCCATGCACGGGCAGGGATGGGCTTGATTGTTCCGGCCACCTCGCGCCGTGCACTCACCGGCTGCCTGCCTGCCTGCCTTGCGTCGTCAAAGCCCTAGGAGATGGCCGATGACGCCGTGCAAAAATGACTCTTCATGCATCCATGCATGCATGCTCTTTTTCATCCATGAGAGCTGCATCAAACTACTAGTAGAAGGTTTCAGTTCATGGCTTCATGCTGTGATGCTTTAGTTAGTTTAGAATTGGATCAAGGTAGTTTGAATGTTTGAAAGGTCAGTGCAAAGCCAAGTTTAATGCTCTGCATCTAAGCTGTTCATGTCTGGAAAAGGCCCCCCTGCTCTTGCATGTACACAATACCTGCTTAGATCATGCACGGCCGGCATTAGTTTATCAAGGCGTAGAAACATCTAAATCTAGCGCTCAGAGGCACCACCCCCACCCCCACACCCCACGGCAGAACATGACAGAGGAGAGATGTGTGCATGCACATGTGTAAGACCTTGGGGAGGGAAAAGCTACACAGACGAGTGGTGGTAAATCACATCTTTACAGCCCTCCTTTATGTGCATGCACAGATGAGATCGACTTTAATCAGTTTCCACCTTAATGCTCTGACCTCCGCCTGACCCCCTCCCCTCTTCCTCCCATCTTTCTCTCCCCTTGAGAATGAAAAAGAGGGAAATGTTCTCTGAAAAGCCTCCTTTGTCTATCAACCTCCCCATGTTTGGAGTGTCTTTTCCCCTGCTTTTCCATTTTCCTAGATAAAAGAGCTCTTGTGCATGCATAGATGTGGTGAAAGAAGAATCAAACCTTTTGTCCGCGAATGCAACCACGGCAAAAGACGCGATCCATCTCTGCACCCATGCATCTGCCTTGCCTGCCCAGTTAGCTCTACTTCTAGCGCTCCATGCATTAGTGTCGTAGTAGTGACTAGTGACTAGTAACTAGCTAGCCTAGTACGTACGTACAGCAGTACACACCAAGGGACAAGCTTACAAACATGCCTAATAAGAAACCTGGAAAGATGTACTAGCTGTGGACCTACGTAGCGCACACATGCACGGCTGAGATCTATACATCTAGTATGTGCCAGTACCGTGCTGTACATAACCATTCAAGTCTAATCTAATCTATCTATGCGCGCAGAGCTAGGCTATAGGACAGCATAAACGTCTAGATCTCTCTTTAATCGAGTGCATCTAATTGATTGTCTAATCCTCCACAAGGCTTATTGCAGGTTTGTGAGTGGCAATCATGCTAGAGTCCAAGATGCAGCTGTTTTCTATGCAGCCTAGAGAGCCGGGACTGAGAAGGCAGGCAGGCAGAGGCAGGGCATACACACCACGTCCCCTCTTTCTTTTTCATCACATGAGCTCTATGCCTGTAGATTGGGCAAAGAACAAGCGGCTCCACGATCTTTTGCAAAGGTGCTGCCATCTCCACCGAGTACTATATACGCCCTCATTATTCTAGTAGCATCCTCTCTCAGTTCGTTTGCACGAATACAGATGCGTTGTTTAACATGCAGACAAGAGCGTCGCAGCAAATCGCATGCAGGCTTGTTTAATTAAGCGCCGTGTACAGTATCTCTTGCATGCAACAATGCATTGATATGATAAAGAACTGTATGGTTTCAGAGGAATCTTGGAACGACAGACATTTGTGGAACACGATATTGTCTAGAAAACTGGTTTTTAACGGCATCTAGTATATGTGTGCATGGTGTCATCAAAATGATGATGAGATAATGTGGGCCTCATCTAGAGAAGAAGCATGGCATTCTTTTTCTTGTTTCACATCTCACTTGTCTCTACATTGTACACGCATATCTCTTTATTTTTTTGAGGGGTTGTACATGCATATCTTAAATATATATGAAATGTGACGATCTCTCTCTCATCAGCTTTTTCTCGCTCTTGCTCCCTTGATTATTTAATACATATTTCTCAGTCAAAGATAGATCTAGACCTGGCCACAAATGCAGTGGGCCACATGTGGGGGATGGGAAAGGTCATTTGATGTACTCATAAAATGTCTACTGCAAACACATCATCGGGGCACAGCTTGTCATATATGGAACAGAATCTTCCATAATATTCAAACTCCATAGCCAATCTCCACATCACTGCACGCTATAAAGCAAATATACAGTTTTATCATACATTCATGCATGCTTTTGCCTCTAGGCCTCATCATGCTGTGACTTGCTTCTTGCTAGTTTTATATCAGTTCTTTCCCCTGTTGTGGAGTATTTTCCTTTCCTTTCTTTCTTGGTACTCAAAGCTACAGGCTATGACGCTACATACATTTGATGCATACTCATATATAGCTAGGGCCGTACCCCATCAGGGTACTGCACTAGTCTGGCTACAGATATGTAGCGCTGCCTCCTGTTTTGATGCATATGCATATGTTGCTTGCAGCTGGTGGTATCTCGATGAGTACCTGCATGCCAAAACCCTAAGCTAGCTAGCAGGAAGTAACTGCACCTATATCTGTGAATCGACCACCACCACCACCACCTGCAGGGCAGCCCTGGGCTGGATCTTGGGCAAGTTTGACCGACCGAGCCAAACTGGTGATTGTTGATTCACTGCTTTACTTCGCTTGGAGCGAGGGGTGTACCACCCCCGGACGGAAGTGTGGAGCGTGCACAAATCCAGCTAAACCCTGCGCGCAGAGCGATCTGATCTCACGACCCACTAGGGCCGCTCCTCAGAAGCCCTAAGGTTTTACTCGCAGCTGGCCGGTCAGTGGTCTGGCCACTGTGCGCACACATAGGCAGGCGGCAGGCAGCTCATGATGCGCGCTCTGCTCATCGGGAGTGAGGAGGAAGAAGAAGTTTGGTTCTGTTCCTTTGAATGCTGCACGCGGTTGAAAAGATGGGGTAGAGGAATGTTTGTTTGCTTGCACATTGATACTGGTGGCATTAATGGAAGCCGCAGCAGCAGGAGGCGGAGCAGCAGCAGCAGCCTTGCTAGCTGCATATGCTGCGTCCGTCGCCCGGCTCCTGCAAGCGAGCGAGAGGCCCGGCCGGCCAGTGTGGCAGCGGCAGGGGTGGTGGTGATGATGGAGGTAGCGGCGATGGAAAATGAAGTTGCATCAAAAGTGGATCCCTCCCAGCGAGCCCGGCAGTGAGCCCAGATGTGCATTGTTATTGTTACCACTCACTACTCACTCGCTCACCAGTCGCCTGTACGTATATTTACTCCCCTCCCTTTCTCTCTCTCTCTCTCTCTCTCTCTCGACATGTTGGCTCACTGGTTTTCTTTGCTTGCTGTGTGTGCGTGTGTGGCGTGGAAGTCACGGGCCTGCGTCGAGAGGTGCAAGTCACCAGGCACAGCGCAGGGAAAGTATCTTTGGCTGTTTCGCAACTAGACATGTGTACATGTCTGCGGCGTGCAGGGCTGTGCGTTTGCATGGGGTGAGAAAGAGACGAGAGAGGGAGAGGAAGAAAGGGAGAAGAACAATTTGGTCACTAAATACCACGAGGATACCGGCCGTCCGTGCGGTACAATCCCTTCTCTTCTCTTCTTTTTCCACATCCACATCCTCATCCTCTTGCATCGCAGCAGCAGAGCCAGCTTTACTTTTCCTTACTTTTTCTTTTCTTTCCTCTCGCTTTTCTGACCGATAATAGTATATTATTTGATGATCTATCGATCGGCCCGTGCCCGCCCGCCTGCTGCCACCTCCATGGATCGATCCAGCTTTACTGCAAAATGTTCTCCTGTTCCATCGTGTGATCACATCCATCGCCGCCGTACACCCAACGGAGACTTTGGTTTTGGAGCCATCCGTTGAACCGGGCCGTCGATTTAATGCCCATCCATCTACTCTCATATCTGCATCCATCTCATGTACACATCCATCTCGGTCCTTTCCTGCTCCTTTCATCAATTTGTGCAGTTGCATGCAAAATTATTATCTTCGCAGGAAAAATATATATAGAAACTTATTGCATGTAAATTTCTGCAGCTTCAGTAATTACCTTGTGTCAAGATCGTAGGGACACTAGCCGTAGAACCCTTCAGAATTATCTCTGGGAATTCCACAACAAGTAACAGCAAGAGCCAAGAGAGAGAACCTTGCACTGTTTGACTAGTCTCCCTTTTTACACCTTGGCCATGGCGCCTTGTCTTGCCAAAAAAAGAAGATAGAGCTGACGTGGGTCTGAGAAAACCATCCTTGACCATTTGCACTGCAGTTTTGGAGGAAAATGCCCCATGCTTTAGTAGCATACAAGTTTTTCTCTCCCAAGAAATTAGTAGCAAAATATGTATCATAGCTATACATAAATCTGGAGAGATCTTCTGCTGAGATCTGAACATCTGATCAGTGTGCATGATCCTTACAAAGCTGGTGCTGCACATTGACCAGTACTATGGCTCAACTAAGCACATTAGGACTGTAGCAAACCTGCATATGTTAATTCAGTTGCAACATCGACCCTTCCTTGTGATTTCCTTCCAGCACCACCTTTGAACTTGAACACTCTGAAGCACATCCACGTATACAAGCAGCACTGCTGATGCACAGATATCGATGCGTACGCATATATAATGATGAGAGGGGAGGGGTCGGCTCTGCTGATCTAGTGCTACTATAGCCCTAGCTAGAGGGCGAAAGAGAGAAGGAAAGAGGGCGGTCCATCCAGGCAGCAGCTGCGCGCGTGACCCACACGAGAATATTTGGAGGCGTTCGTGGGCGTGGGGGCGTGTCATGTGTGTGTGTGTGTGTGTGTGTGTGTGTGTGTGTGTGTCTGTGTGTGTGTGTCTGTGTGTGTGTGTGTGTCTGTGTGAGTGCGAGACAGTGAGACTGGAGATATAGCTAAAGAGGCGCAGCCTTTCTTTCTTCCTCACTCCCCCCTCACTCTCCCTCTCTTCCAGTCTTCCTCCTCCCTGGGCTTAAGCTTATATTGCTGCTCCTTCTTCTTCTCCACCCGCCTTGAGTGACCGAGTCCCTGAGCTACTAGGTAGAAGCAGCGGGGTGTACGTGTGGTTGTGAGGGCCATGGCTTTCCTTGTGGAGAGGTGCGGGGAGATGGTGGTGTCCATGGAGATGGGCTCGGGGGCGGCGGGGGCGCACGGTGCCGGCGGCGTTGCTGGGAAGCCGGTGCCGGCGCCGTTCCTGACCAAGACGTACCAGCTGGTGGACGACCCCTGCACCGACCACATCGTGTCGTGGGGGGAGGACGACGCCACCTTCGTCGTCTGGAGGCCGCCCGAGTTCGCCCGGGACCTCCTCCCCAACTACTTCAAGCACAACAACTTCTCCAGCTTCGTCAGGCAGCTCAACACCTATGTATGTTACTCATTATCTGCTGCCACACACACAGAAGCATCATATGCACACCCACGCATGCATGTTTAGTCCAGAAAGGCTGCTCTTTGTTCGATTTGTTTTGTTAATCTTCCTCCGGTTTGCTAGCTATTAGGTCGTCCATGGCGTGTATATGTGTGGGATGTGTTCATGTTCATTATACAAGTTTTGTTTGGTTTGGTATTTTAATTTGGTCAAAGCAATGGTGCATGCATGGATGGCCTTGCATCCATCCATTGTTTCCTAGAACGTGACAAGCTAGATGCAAAAGTTAATGCACCTCTTTTCAAAGATTTTGTTTGCGAGGTGCATGGGAAAAGGGCTGTATATGGGTGTGATTTGTGACATTCCAACAAGATTATTAGTTCCTTGCTTCCTGGTTTGCGACAAGGAGCTGTCGAATAGATCAAGCTGTAGCTAGAACGCGTCCATCACCCACACTGTTCTTTTGCTGAATGAAATTTGATTTGATTTAATTTAATCTAATCTATGCCCCCCTCCATTTCTTACTACTTTTGTCTTGCTTTGCTGGCGATTTATGCAAGCTGGACGATTTTTCCGCTAATCAGTTAGTTCATCAGTTTTCTGTCAAGATGTATATATGTGTGATAAGCGAGGACCGTTTTGTTTCTATTTGCACATTTGGTTTCTTCTTTTAAAGCATGAGTTTACTAGCTGCACTTGCCATATGCTTCTCTTCTGTCACTTGGATAGCAAAAAACAAGTGCACAAACTAATGTGGATGCATACTAAGAAGTGGAGTTTGTACTCAGAAGCTTGTACACACTCTCCCAACATTGCCACACCACTCTCCACTGTCAATCATTGGGGGAAGATTGACACTATACACAGGTCGGATTTATGTATGTAGAGCTATGCCCTACGTATATATATACTACCATGCAATGCATTGCCACACCACACTACATGACATGACTACTATATATACGTGCAATAGCAACACTGAATATTCAGCCGCCATGTCATGTATCTCCCTGATGATCTCAAAGAAAACACAGTAACTATTGGGTGTTGATTTTTAACTAGCTAAGAACAGTTTGATTGATTTTTTTTTTGTGCACTTGGCATTGCGGTTTGCTGCAGGGATTCAGGAAGATAGTGGCCGACAGATGGGAGTTCGCCAATGAGTTCTTCAGGAAGGGAGCAAAGCACCTCCTCGCTGAGATCCACCGGAGGAAGTCGTCGCAGCCGCCTCCGCCGTCAATGGTGCCGCACCAGGCCGCGTACCACCACCACTACCACCTCGGCAACACCTTCTCGCCACCGCCGCCTCCACCGCCGGCGGCTCATCATCACCATCACCCGGTGTACCAGCACTTCCAAGAAGAGCCAGCGGCCGCGGCCACGTCGCACGGCGGAGGCAACGGCGGCGGCGACTTCCTGGCGGCGCTGTCGGAGGACAACCGCCAGCTGCGGCGGCGCAACTCGCTGCTGCTGTCGGAGCTGGCGCACATGAAGAAGCTCTACAACGACATCATCTACTTCCTGCAGAACCACGTGGCGCCCGTCACGAGCCCCTCGTCGGCCGCGTTGCAGCGGCACCCGCCGCTCCCCGGCGCCGGCGCGGGGGTCGCCGCGTCCAACTCGTGCAGGCTGCTGGAGCTGGACATGGACGTGGACCGGGACTCGCCGGCCGCTGAGGAGGACGACACGGTGAAGCTGTTCGGCGTGGCGCTGCACCACGGCAAGAAGAAGCGGGCGCACCGCGAGGAGCGCGGTGACGTCGTCGCCCATGATCTCGGAAGCGAGGTCTAGGCTGCTGCGCCGGCGATCTCGCCCTCGATCGGTCGTGTATGTACATAGAGAGGAGAGAGGAGTAGCTGTAGCTCGCTCGCTAGCTAGCTAGGTAGCTTTGCAGGCTTGGTTTCTTTTTGCGCGGGTGCTGGTCGATTAGCTTGAGAGATGAGTTAGGATCAATGAGGTCATCGAGTAGTCTGCGAGATGAGTTAGGAACGTAGGATCAATCAGGTCTCGAGTAGTTTGCTGCTTGCCAAGCCCTTGCACCATTCTTCTTGATATGTTCTTTGCTGCCTTTGCCCCCATGCATGCACGAGGGCCTGCTATCTTGCTCATGCAAAAACTGGTTGCTCAATGCTATTAAGTGCAAAGTGTTCTCTTCTTTCTCTCATAAGTCATAACACGGGAATGGAAAAAGTAGAAGATTAGTGTGCCGTATCCTCTTCAATTCAATTGGATTGAAGAGGTGCATAAATTTTCTTCAAAAAATATTTGACATGGAGACACCACATGAAAAACAAAGGAATGGCAGATTTGAATTGGTGGAAATTTGCCCCAAAAATAGTGTGTAAAGGAATCATTATGACTTTTTCGTAAGGATTCCACTCCTGGAGTCTGATGACAGTATGACACACGGGAATAATTTTGAAAGCTGCAAATCCTCTCAAAATTATGTGAAATTCCGTTGAATCAAAGAAGCCCACAGAGTGTCAGCGTACGAGCCTACAATTCATAGGATGCAAATCCTCTAAAAATTATGTGAAATTCTCTTGAATCAAAGAAGCCCATGTAGTGTCAACATACGAGCCTACAATTTTCATGCGAGGGGTGGAGATAAACCTAATTTGGACAAACAGAAGACAACCCTCATAAAAATTTAAAATTTTGCATGCATGTATTAGAGAGCGCAGTTTGATGGACAACCTTGTTGTGTGAGATTAAGGAATACCTCAACCCACTGTGAACTAGCAATTCCAACATATTTTTATGATCTATTATTGAATTTACATTTATGGTGAGCTAGCTATATATACCTCCATCTCGAAATGTAAGACGTTTAGTGTGATGGATAAAAAATATATAAATATCTAGGTGTCACATACAAATTATACAAGCTTCTGAAGGAAATAGCAGATTTATCATAAAAAACTGTTTATCTATTTATCAGATTTGTTTTTACTCACATGCAATTGCCTGTGCGCTGCAATAGGGCCTAATATGATTCTGTACCAAAATAATGGATTTTAATTTATCCATTGAAGGAACGAAGGGGCTGTTTGGTTTTTGCCTGCGCTAGCCCCACCAAGCAAGAATCTGCCACCAAAATATTGGTGCTCATCTAAACGGAAAACCCAGCCTGGTCAACGACCAATTTTTTAGGTCGGCATCCCCTCAGAAAAAAAGGAAAAAACTAAAGGCTCCAATCCAAGCAGCCCCTAACTATTTTATCAGCATATTGCAAGCAAAACTATAATCAAAATCATACTCCCTCCGTCTCATAATATAAGAGCGTTCTTAACACTAGTGTAGTGTCAAAAACGCTCTTATATTATGAGCAAGAGGGAGTACATTGGAGGATGTGAAAAAGGCAAATGCATCTCACATTTAGGGAAAGAGGGAGCAATATAATTCCAAGTAAATATATACATGTTCAGATAACATTTTGCAAAAAATGATCAAGTACAGATAACAAGGTAACGCAACAAAAGTGTAGTTGTATGATGTAGTGTATTTGTTTTCTTAGCTGACAGATCCAGCAAGATCAGTATACAACACCAAAAATAAGTCGTAATCTCTCTTCTGGTCCCAACTACAAAGATATATCTTGTCTGGATATTACAACATATAGCAGGTGGATCAGCAGCTCAGTACAGGCTAGAGTGTGTGTAATCAACTGCATATATCCAAACATTTTGCCGTGTCTATGTGAGACAATTATGTCTCATGGTAAGGAGAGCAGGTCATCGTTTCTAACCATTAATGTCAATGACAGATTCACGCAGGTCATCTAGTGTAAACTGGTACTTCCCAGTTTTTGGTGTTCTTTTTGGGGTCGTCGCAGAGGGCAAGATCACTATCCAGCTCTTTCATTGTCTTCACAAATGTCTTTGCTCCTTGCATGATTAACCTTTCCACCATGAATAACTGGTAATTGTTCTCGATTATTGGCTCCAATATGCTACTGAAGTTAGATGAGTATGCCAACTTGTACCTGTACCCACATAATGAGGAACTCATTATAATCTTAGGCAGCTTGTCTCCTCAAACTAGATGCAAATTTTGTAACTCGCCATTATATTGTTAATGGTCGAGTTCCATAGTTATGCCGTAATGATCATGTGCATAATTATAAATGCAGGAGAAAAATAATGAAATAGATCAAATTACAACAGTTCCAGGACAGGAAGGCAGATTACTTAAGTACTACAGCTTCTAGTTCAATTGCTTAGGAATGGTCAATTCCTTAAGTATATGGAAACAAAAGAAAAAAAATCCTTATGCAATGATCAAGCGAACACAGTTCAGTCAGTCATGGTAAACTATTTGCAGAAAACGAACTCTACCATGGTCATATCAGAGATCCTGATCCGTGATGCAAGAAAAGCAGATGGCAAATGGTGTCAGCCTTACCTGTCTGATAGAGGCGAGAAGAAGCCTGGTGTCCTTTCATTTGAAGCAATGAAAAGAGTGCGACCTTTTGGAATCCACTTTGCGATTCTTCTTTTGATGAACTCAGGGCGGGTATCTCTGTCCAGATGAGGATGAAGGCTCCTCTCAACACCAAATCTATCTTTCCTATTCTTCAGTAGGTCACCCCGTCTGACATGAATAGCATCATATTCACCAAGGATCTCTTTTATCTGAAGAAAGCACACCAGTTTAGTGACAGAAGATTGATGTATCACTGAACATACACAAACAATACATTTTCTCATACTACATGGGATATTATGTTCTGCCTGACCAACTATACACAACCAAAAAAACCAAGAGCAGTCTCTTACAACTACAATAGACTCTGAAGTTCTTTCAAGAGAAGCAGGATGCAGCTAGCATATAAACAATTAAATATGAAGAGAAAGTAGGGACTGCACGAGTAATATCATACCACACCATATTCCAAGAAATAAATGTAGCAAAATGAAGCTCTGGATTACTGAGAATGCATTTAAACAAAATCTCATGCTGGCATGAGCTGAGAGTGTACTGCAAGAAATAATTATTCACCAACCACTAGTAAGTTAACGGTATATGCAGATACACACTGCTCCCTGCTGAGACATGTGTTCAAACGATATAACCACAAAAGTACACCAAAGGAAGTGCATAGATTTGCTTACTGGAGGATGTGGAAATCGAGGCCTTCTAACTGGGAACTTAGCATGATACACACATGGTTACTCTCATAACTAAGCGTCAAATTTCAAGGATTTTGGGTTGCAGATTATATTTTTCTTTGGCATCAACAGAATCCACGTGATTTAAGAAATCACCCCAAATAAAAATCAAGAATAAGATTAATTCAGAACAAGCAAGTTAGTGCGATAAAACATATTTTTATTCGAACGGAGTAATCAGATCCGATTAAAACATGTGATACATGGCAGAAAATCATTCTAATGAAAATATACCTTACGTGCTGCAACTCTCAGTTTTCTAGCTGGCATAGTTGGCAGAAAAGTGTATGGTAACATCACAGAGGTACGCTTGGTCCGATCCTTGCACTCCATAAACCTGAACTGTAATGATGATTAAGGTCTATTCTTCAAGTTTAGACATAACATATAGCTTAGGTTTGGTGTGGTCACTAGAACTTGAGGCCATCTGAAAATAAAAATTAAAGAACATAAAGACCCTGATGGACTTGCATTCTCACCAAGCAAGAGGACTTGCAGTGCGGTTTACAAGAAGAGCATCTGAGTAAAGTGGATTATCTTTGAGTTCATCTCTGCTAACTCCTTGCACGTGCACTACGTTTCCTTCTCCTAGTTTTGTACTTCTTGATACTATCCCATACCATGAACGCGGATTGTCCAAAACAACAGGTACAGTCTTCGATATGAGGTCTATATCATATAAGGATTCCATTGCACAATAGCTCGTTTCCCATCTGCAAAAACATCACAGATTCAATTTCCAACTCAATTTGACAAAACAGGCAGACATAAGTGCTTAAGAAACAAGACCTTGGATTTGAAGTTGCGTTGCTTGAATCAATTATCCCCTTTGTGTTGTGCACTGAACTAAGGCACATCCTCGAGGGCATGACAAATATTCTGCAGAGAAACCACAATGCAGTGTCATTGCACATTAGCATATCCTGACCCACATTACACATAGCATTTGCACCAATTTGCCTCCTAAAAATGGATCATCCTTTGCAATTTGGAAGCATAATCTACAAAATTTTCACCACCGGGGTACCCATTCCCGTTTCATGAAGCCTAGAACCACCTTGCCACCTCACAGCAGGCCGCAGGAAGCGACGAGGACGAGAACGAGATTGATTTGTTACCTGTCGAGGAAGAGGGCCTCCTCGAGGGCGCAGCGGAGGCTGGACTCCTGGTGGCCGAGGCCGGCGCAGGAGCTGCAGTGCTTGCCGGGGCAGTCGATGCGGGCGCCCCAGTAGAGGTACTTGCGGCTGCTCTCCCGCTTGTCGACGCTCCTGGGCTGGAACCCCAGGTAGGAGAAGGAGTGGGTGAATGAGAGGACGCAGAGGATGGAGAGGACCGCCCCGGTGATGACAGCGGCGAGGATTGCCCTCGCGGTGGGCAGCGGCAGCGGGCTCCGCCGGCTGTGGCCGCCGGTGATCCGGTAGGGGATCGCCATG